>NC_091801.1:19726439-20029469 GCF_041296235.1 Equus asinus
GTGTTCAATAAACCTTTGTTAAATGACCATGTGAGTGAACGCCTAAGACAGTTTGATGGCATGTATACACACTTACTGTTAAATCCACCCCTAATCTTGTGTGAAGCTCTGTTTCTTAGTTGATATCTTTCCAGCAGGCAGAGCTGTGTGTCCTCTTGGATGCACATCATGGCCTCTGGCTAGTGAAAGAAGGTGAGGTTGGCAGAAGAATGGCCCTCAAAGATGTGCAAGCTCTAATTCCTGGAACCTCTGAATATGTTATCTTCATGTCAAAAGGAAATTTGAGATGGAATTAAGGTTATGGACCTAAAAATAAGTAGATTATTCTGGAGTATCTGGGTGGGCCCACTGTAATCATAAGGGTCCTTAACAGTGGATATGGGAGACAGAAGGAAGATAGATGCAATGAAGGAACAGGCAGGAGAGATTTGCAGTATAAGAGGGACTTGACCCATGATTGCTGGCTTTGAAGATGGGGGAAAGAGACCACAATCCAAGGAATGTAGGCAGCTTCTAGAACCTGGGAACAGACCTCAGCTGATAGCCAGCAAGAAAACAGGGACCTCAGTCCTAGAACTGCAAGGAACTGAATTCAGCCAACAACCCGAAGGAGCAGGAAATGCATTTTCCCCTAGAGCCTCCAGAATGGGGCACAGCATTGTCGACATCTTGATTTTAGCTCAGGGAGGCCATGTTGGACTTTTTGATCTATAGAATGGTAAGATAACAAAGTTGTGTTGTTCTATGCAATCAGGTTTGTGGTAATTTGTTACAGCAGCAATAGAAAACTAATACAGAGTTTAGAGCTGTTTCAGAGTGTGTGACGATCTTACTCCTTGGTTATCCATGGTCTTCACCTATTCTTAGCAGAGCAACCCAAGTAAAAGGAAACAAGAATAGAAAAAGCAGGACCCTCCTTAGATGATAAAAGAAAGGAGAGGAAATAGATACCCTTTGTTAATATGCATATTTTAATTAGTTCTGCCATTAATTTGATTTTAAAATCCTTAGTCGGCTATTCATTCAAACTCCTTAACTCTGTCCCTCTACCTTCTTCCTACCCCCTACACACATTCCCTCTATCTTTGTGTGTTTCTCTCTCTCCTGTGGCCCACTCTTGCTCTCATGCTCATTATCAATTACAAGCGGGCCATTTGCCCAGATAACCTTTAAGCAGTACAATCAGTGCAGTGGATTCTGAGAACTCTGAAGAGCAGATGAGGTTCATACTTTCCTCAAGACAGTGACTACCTAGAACCGCCTGTCATCTTTTCACAAAGCCTAATAGGCATAAATTGATTTTTTCTAGATACAAATCTTCCTGGTTTTGTTCTTTTCCTGATCCCACTTTTGGATTTTCCTTGCTCAATTTCACCAGACATACAGGTACCACACAATCTTTAAGGAACCTCTGAGGAATTGGATGAATTTTAAGGTGGAATTGCTCTGTTTCCCTTCTAACCTGTGTCACTTTAGAAGATGGCATTCTCTTTCTCATAATTGTTGCTCCAAATGTCCCAATGTTGCTATCTGTGCCAAACCATGCTATAGGATATAGAAGAAAGAATTGGCCTGGATGGGAATCAGAAAATATAGGTTCCACTTCCAGCTCTGTCCAAGACCATGTGACCTTGGAGAAACATTCATTCATTTTATTTCATTGTATATTTATTGAACTCCAATTCTACAGCTATGTTGTCCTGGTCATGGAGGTTACAAAGACAAATTAGATGTAGTTTCCCTTTCTTCAAGTTGCTTATAGTTTAGTGATGGAGAGAGAGAAGTAAAGAAACACAACAGAGTGTGATACATGCCATAATGGAAACAGACACGGCTTACCATGGGGCTTTAGAGGAGGTGGTGATTCCTTCACTTTCTTCAGGGCCAGGGACAGAAAATGAGCAGCGTCTTGAAGGATGAGTTAAAATTTGCCGCTTGGGATCAGGAAAGGGCATTCTGGGCAAAGATAACACATGCAACATTGCAGACACATGGCCTTGCATACCCAATTACTACCCACATGGGAAAAGCAAGTTTTTGGTTTATATGCTGTCTGTATGTGGTCCATATATTGGTCTTTATGCTAAAGGGGCATTTAAAGGACCAGAGGCAGAGGTGAGGGTATGTGACTGGAAAAGATGCCTAGAAGGATGAAATCAGGGAAAATGACTTTTGAAGGTCTGAATATTTTAGTTATGAAATGTTATTTGTATGGGCCCTTCCAGAGGTAAGATTCTATAGTTCAAATTATGATTATTTCCCATTGTGAATTATACTTTATAATTGTATGAAAAAATTCCCATGCATAATCTTGTGACATAGGTTGCTACAGAACTGAGATTTGTAAATGAGATATATGGAAACTGAGACACAAAGACATATGTTTAAGGTCGTGTTCTCCTTGGATTCATATCTAGACAGAATCATTTGATTTATCCTTTCAGGATGAGAAAACACTAAAATGAAACAAAACAAACAAACAAAACTCCAACCAATTAATGTAGCCTTATTTAAGGGGTAAATTCTCTAAAACAGGGCTTATCAATCCTAGTGTACATATGAATTACCTCAGGATCATATTAGAATGTAGATTTGAATTCAGTAGTTGTGGGGTCTGAGATTCTGCATTTCTAATGAGGCTCCTAGGTGATGTTGATACTGCTGAGCATTGAGACCACACTTTGAGCACCAAGGCTCTGGAGCTGCACTGACTATATGGTAGCCATTAGCCACTTGTGGCTATTTAAATTTAAATGTATTAAAATTAAGTAAAATTAAAAAGTCAGTGCCTCAGTTTCACTAACCACTCTTCAAGTGCTCAGCAGACACATGTGGCTAGTGGATACCGTATTGGACAGTGCAGATATACAACATTTCCATCTTTGTGGAAAATCCTACTGGACAGTGCTGCTCTAGAGAATATTATGAACAACCATTTTACAATAGAATCTTGCCCAAAGAACTCCTTATCAACACTGACTATATTCAGAAATACTTGGAGTGATGCCACCAAGATGTTGAAGTAGGAGACCCCAGCCTCCATCCCCCTGCACAGATCAACAATTAGACAGCTATCCACAAGCAAAAACAGCTCTAGGAGAGCTCAGGTGCCCAGTTAGGACACTTCAGCAACACAGTGGAAAAAAACACCTGAGAATAACCTCACAAAATGGTAAGAAAGAATAGACTTATTTTGCTTGCATCATCCCATCAACCAGGCTGGCAATGCTCAACTCCAAGGGGGAACTTTCTGGACAGAAAGAGTTCTCCTTGCCAGGAAAGGGAGAGTGGAGTGAGCAATCAGCTTCCCCAGCATTTCAGGGCACCACACAAAGGACCTGCTTTGGTTTTACACCACTCAGAAACTGGCAAAACTGAGACATATAGAGATGTCAAGGAACAAGTGTAGACAGGTAGGAACTGCCAGTATCAACCAAGCAGTCGGCGTGACCATGCTTCCCAGTGACCTGCTCTGCAGAAGACTCAGGCAACTTTCCACAAATGAAGAAACCAATGCCCAGCACACGTTCTTCAAATGGGCAGACACCTATGCAAGGCTCCAAGGATCATGAAGAATCAGGAAAACATGACACCACAAAAGGAACACAGTAAAGTTCTAGTAACTGACCCCAGAGAAATGGAGATATATGAAGTGCTTGACAAAGAATTAAAAATAATTGTTCTAAAGATGCTCAGGGAGCTACAAAAGAACACAGATAAACAACTTAATGAAATCAGGAAAACAAAACCAGAGTAAAATGAGAAGTTTAATAAAGAGATAGAAAACATAAAAAAAAAAAACAAGGAGAAATTTTGGAACTGAAGAATACAATGACTGAACTAAAGATTTCAATAGAGAGCATCAATATCAGACTGTACCAATCAGAAGAAAGAAGCAGTGAGCTTGAAGACAGACACTTAAAATTATTCAGTCAGAGGAGCAAAAAGAAAAAGAATGACAAAAAATGAAGGAAGCCTATGAGACTTATGAGACACCATTAAGAGAAACAGTCTATGCATTATTGGAGCCCAAGATAGAGAAGAAAAGGAGAAGGGGGCAGAAAGCTTATTCAGAGAAATAATAGCTGAGAACTTCCCAAACCTGGGGAGAGATTAGGACATCCAAGTTCATGGAGCCAATAGGTCACTCCATAATTTCAATCCCAAACAATCCTCTCCAAGACACATAATAATAAAACTGTGTAAAGTCAAAGACAAAGAGAGAACTTTAAAAGTAGCAAGAGTAAAAGTTTCTCTCATACAAGGGAACCCTCATAAGGCTATCAATGATTTCTCAGCAGAAACCTTGCAGGCAAGGAGAGAATGGGATGATGTATTCAAAGTCCTGAAAAAACACTCTGCCATCCAGAATACTTTACCCAGCAAAGTTGCCCTTTAGAAATGAAGACAAGATAAAGACTTTTTAAAAACAAAAGCTGAGGGGAATTCATCACCACTAGACATACCTTAAAAGAAATGCTGAAAGAAGTTCTTAAAGCTGAAATGAAAGGATGCTAATTAGTAACATGAAAATATATAACACATTGATAAAGGTAAATACATAGTCAGATTCAGAATACTGTTAATACTGTAATATGGTGGAATGTTAATCACTTAACTTTACTATAAAGGTTAAAGGACAAAAGTATTAAAAATAGCTTTAGCTATAAATAATTTTTAATGGATACACAATATAAAAAGATGCAAATTGTGACATCAAAAACACAAAATAGAGGGGAGTAAATGGGTAGAGTTTTTTGTATGCAATTGAAGTTGTTGTTATCAGTTCAAAATAGACCACTTTATCAATAAGATATTTCAAGCAAGCTTCAGTGTAACCACAAAACAAAAACCTATAGTAGATACACACAGGGCAAAGAGAACAGAGTCAAAGTATACCACTACAGAAAGGCATCAATTCAGAAAGGAAGATAGTGAGAGAGGAAGAGAGGAGCAAAGGAACTATAAAACAACCAGAAAACGATTAACAAGATGACAATAGTAAGTTCTTACCTATCAATAGTTACTTTAAATGTAAATGGATTTATTTCTACAATCAAAAGCCATAGAGTAGCTGAATGGATGAAAAAACAATACCCAAATATATGCTGCCTACAAGAGACTCATTTCATCTTTAAGTACAAGAATAAGCTCAAAGTGAAGGGATAAAAAAAGATATTCCACACAAATGGAACCCAAAGGAGAGCAGGGTAGCTATGCTTACATCAGAAACTAGACTTTAAGTGAAAGAAAAAAAAAGAAGGTCATGATATAATGATGAAGAATTCAATTCATCAAGAAGATATAACAATTTTATATATATATGCACCCAACATCAGAGCACCTAAGTATATTAAACAAATGTTAACAAGTCTGAAGGAAGTAATAGATAAAAATACAATAATAGTAGGAGACTTCAATAACCCACTTTCGACAATGGACAGATCATCCAGACAGAAAATCAATAAGGAAACATTGGACTCAACTATACTTTCGACCAAATAGAGCTAACAGACATATACAGAACATTGGATGTCAGTTTTCTAATCCATAAAACATGGATATCAGATTATGTAATTTATAAGATGCTCTTTAGCTCCAAAACACCAAATATCTAAATATCTAAAGTTATTCTTTTTTACTGCAATGATACTAACCTTCCATAAGTCCCTTCCCTTCTATTCAGGACAGTTCTTTGTTCATAGTGAAAAGAAAAGTTATTACTAAAACATTCTCAAGACAGAAAAGCTATTCCTTCTTCAGCACACATGTTTTGTTATTTAGTTGGGCATAGCTTCTTTTCTTTTGGACATATTGAAGAGAATTCATTTTATATTTAGCACTCATCAAGCTCCCGATACTAAGAAAATATTTATGTTAGGTCAATGACTTGGTGCAGTAGGTCTCAAGCTTGACTGTACATCTCAAGTATCTGGGGAGGCTTTCAAAAATCATCATCTCAGTGCCATAACACTAACCAATTCTACCACAGCCTCTGGGGTGGAACCCAGGGTTCAGTATTTTTAAAATTTACACACTCTGTTTTTATTTTTTAGGTGATTATCGTTGAAATTTTATCATGTATAAAAGAAACTAAATCTACATTTGTATATATTTTGATCCTCATCTACGAACAATTCCAAAACTTCAGAAAGTTCTTAAACTTTAGCGTGCATGTAATTACCCGAGAATCATGTTAAAGAGGCCTGAGAATCTGAATTTCACACTAAGTTACAGGTGATACTGATGTTGCTGATCTATAGACCACAGTTTTAATATCGAGGCTTTACAACACTGTAAACGTGTTCATCCCCTCCAAATTAAATATAATTATTTTCAACCTTTTTAGTTTTGTTCTTTTTTAGCCTTATAACTTAGATATTGTTAGTATTCTTTTATATGAATGTTTATTTAGATTTTCATACATGTTTGTAATTTTATTTGTTATCATTCTTCTTTCCTCTCAAAACATCTTTCTGGAATTATTTTTCTCTTTAAAAATTCTTAGGTTCTTTTGGTATATGTTTTTTGGTAGCAAAGGCTCAGTTTTTCTTTATCTCTGAGTGTATTTGCTTTACCTTAATTAATTAAAGAATTTTATTAGAGAAACAATTGAAGGTTGATAGCTATTGCTATGGACTAAATGTTTATGTCCCCCACAAATTCATATCTTGAAGCCCTAACTCCCAATGTGATGGTGTTAGGAGGTGGGGCATTTGGGAGATAATTAGGTTTAGATGAGGCCATGAAGATGGAGACCTCATGATGGTATCAATGCTCTTATAAGAAGAAGAAACACTAGAGCTTTCTCTCTCTGCCATGTGAGGACACAGCAATAAGGCAGCCGTAGCAATTCCAGCAAGAGAGCTTTCATCAGAATCCAACCACGCTGGCACTCTGATCTCAGTTTTCCCACCCTTCATAACTGTTAGAAATAAGTGTCTTTTGTTTAAGCCACTCGTTCTATGGTATTTTTTTATAGCAGCCTAAGCAGAGTAAGCTACTGTTCTCAACATCTTCTAAGATATCATTGTACTGTATTCTGACTTCCATTGTTACTGTTGAGAAGTCTCTATCATTTTAACTGTCTTTTCCTTGTAGGCAATATGTATTTTGTCTGAAGCTCCTTTAAAGATTTTGGTACTCTCCAGTTTCACTGTATGTAGTAGATATGAATTTATTTTTATTTATCTTGCTTGGGGTACTGTGTGCTTCCTGGATCCATGAATCCATATTTTTATTGCTTTTAGAAAACTTCCAGCCATTATCTCTTCAAATATTGCTTTTCCTTCTATTCTCCCATTGTCTCCTCTTGTGTCTCTGATCAGTTATACCCTCATTTTACTCTTCATATCTCTTACCCTCCTAGTATTTTGTATTTCATTATCTCGCTGCAGTTCTCTATGGATATTTTCATCAGATTGCTTTCTTATGTGTAGCAGTACATGATTTGCTGTCTACCCTGCCTGATAACTTTTTTAAACTTAAAAGTTATATATATTTTTTCTAAAATTTCATTGTTTTTCACATCTGCCTGTTCATTTGAATATTTTCTTGTTATTTGCTCATATTCACTTTTGTGCATTTAGTTTCTTTAAACATCTTTTAAAAACCTTTTATACTTGTTCTCCTTTGCTATTTTCTATATCTGCATTTTCTTGGGTAGCCAGTTCTGGTGTTTGTTACTTCTTCTGACTTTTACTTATGTGGTTTGCATTCTTAAACACTTTCTGGTTTTTTTTTTGTTGTTGTAAGCTCATTGCTTAATTTTAACTTATGGAAGTCATGTGGATCTAAACTAGAATAATTTTCCTCTACAGAGGATTTACTTCTTCCTTCAGCCTTTCTCTTTGGTCTTGGCTAGCACAGAATCCCAGGTTCAGTTTTTCCACCTTAACATTCAATGACATCTCAGTATCCAGATAACCGTGGTGATATTAATATGCACCCACAGGGCAACCCTAACCCATTAACTGACAGTTGATTATTTTTGGAGCCAGGTAGGGTGGTCCTTGAAGGCTTCATATACTTCTTGCAAGAAAAGCAGTGCAACAAAGAATGTGTCCTGTTTGGAATACATTCTTTCTGCCACAGGAGTATCCCTCAGAGCATCTAATGTACTATAATGCTAGAAGCTAAATTTGCTAGCTTTTCAAAAGAAAAAATATACGTTTTCTTAAACAATAAGAACATTTATTATCTAATGTAAGAAGTCTATAGTAGGCAGTTCTAGGGTTGGCTCAGTAGTTCAATGACGCCTTAACAATTTTTTGTATCTTTTGACTTGACAATCCTCTGTTTATCAGGATTCTATCTTTCATGGTTGCCAGATGCCTGAAGAAGTTCCAAACATCCTACATTCATGCAACAAAATCCTTCCTGGTGCTCTCCATTTCTACCTGTCATTCTGTATTTCTATCTGGAATTATCATCTTTTACCTTAAAGAATTCTTCCTAGCATATTTTTCAACACAAATATGCTGGTTATTAATTGCATATTTTCATTTTTTAATGAAAAGTATTTATTTTACCTTTCTTTTGAAAGATATTTTTTGCTCAGTATAAAATTCTAGCTTGATGGATTTTTCTTTCTCCATTTTAAAGATGTTCCATTATCCTCTAGATTTCATAGTTTCTGACAAAAAGACAGTCATAAGTCTTGATGTTGTTCCTTTGCAGGCTCCTTTGAAGAATCTTCTCTGACTGCTTTTAAGATTTTTCACTTTGTGTTTGATTTGCAGCATTTGACTAGGGTATGACTATGTGTAGTTTCTTTCCTATTTATCCTTCTTGAGGATCATTGAGCTTCTTGATGTCCTTGGAATGTTCTCAGCAATTATTTCTTCAAATATTGCTTCTGCTCCTTTCTCTCTCTTCTCTTGTTTTGGGACTCCAATTTTACATGTTAGAACTTTTGAGCAATTTCTAACATATTTATTATGCTTTCTCCTTTACTCTTTTTTTTTAAACCTGTGCTTCACTTGAAATATTTTCCATTTTCTGTCTTCAAGCATACTAATCCTGTCTTCTGATGTGTCAAGTCTGATGATAAACTCACTCAGTGAGTTTTGTGTGTGTGGTAGGAAGATTTGTTCTGAGCTAACATCTGTTGCCAATCTTCCTCTTTTTTCGCTTGAGGAAGATTAGCCCTGAGCTAATATCTTTGCAATCTTCCTCTACTTTGTATGTAGTCACAGCTGATGAGTGGTGTAGTTCTACACCCAGGATCCAAAACCATGAACCTGGGCTGCCAAAGCAGAGTGAGACAGGCTCAACTACTACACCACAGAGCTGGCCCCATCCAGTGAACTTTTAATTACAGATTTTTTATTTTTGTCCTTTAGTTTTAAATAATTCCAAACTCTTCCAACATCAGATTGCATTCCTAATTCATGGCCATCTACTGAGAAAATGTATTTCATCAATCTCAATAAGGTATACTTTAGTGTTTATCTATCATTACGACATTTAGAAAAAACAACTAACTCAATGCGCAACTTTGACCTTTATGTAGGACTTTAAGTTTTACAAAGTCCTTTTGTATTCCTGTGCTATCTGAAACTCATCATGTGAGACATGTAGGAAAATCTTATTATTTCCATTATAATTGTGATGAAACTGAATTTGTAAATGGGAGAGCAAAGGCTCTCTATTTCCTGACTACAAATTCCTTCTTTCATCTATTACATGGTGCTGCTTCAAAGTACATGTCCTATCAATGGGGAAACAGGGAATAATAATGTCAAATTAAAAAGATAATACATTTTTTCTAATGATTATTATACAAATATACAGTCACGGAACTGGAAGGAACCTCCTCAAGAGATCACCTAATCCATGTTCTTATAATATTGTACTATTTTAGTCAAATATTACCCTTAAGCTGACGACCTTGTATCAGGAGCCTGCAAGATAGGGAAAGTTCTTTGTCCTCTTTCATTTATCTGTTTACCTAAAACCATGGGACAAGGGTATTAAGTGGATTTTTAATTAGTGTTTACTGTTGATTAATATTAGGAGTGGTAAGTTACTATCTGACAGTGACACAATATTTAAAATTTGGAGACACTATTTTCCCTGAGTTCTTATAAAACCTAAGCCAAAGTTGTTTGAAACCTAGAGTCCAAAAGAGATGGTGATATAGTTGTATAGGTGTGTAGGGGAGGAAGACATTTCTACCCGCCCTGGGTCCTTCTGGCCAGACAATGAATTAAATTCACATAAGACAGAATAACAGGAGAAAATTAAACAAAACTTTATCACACGTATACATGGGAGAGACTCAGGCAAACTGAGCAACTCACCAAAATGGTGGAAGCTGTCACCTTAAATACCGTCCTCAGCTAAAGACAAAGAAGGATGTTGGGAGTGGGGAGAGTCAGTTATGGGAGATTACCAGAAAAGCACAGTAAACAAGAGTATGATTATTATGCAGATTTAAGTCCTTGTCTTCTGCATTGATAAGAGTTTCTAGGGATAAGGTCATCCCCCCTTCTTCCTGGTACAGAGAGGAAGACACATTTACAGATGGAGATTTCCTTTAAAAATGTAAATGTGTCTTAACAAAGGGTAAGTAAATTCTACTTTTCAAAGTTTCTCTCATGTCTGCAGTTTTTAAAAGTAACCAGCCCAAAATAATCCTCATGCCAAAGAGACATATCTTGGGGTGGCCAATTCCAATCTCCCACAGGTGATTGTTTTTCAAAATGGATGCTGAGTATATACTCTAATTTTCTTTTCTTTTGTTTAGTTTTTATAATGTAATTAAACATCACTTTGTACCTATGCTTTGTTTTCTAAGTTTTGTACTAAAGCAATAAAATTAGGATTCATGTCATAAACTTCTCGAGAAAGAGTCCATTAGTTCTGTTTATGACTCAGTTTAATTATCATCCACATGTAAGAAATTCTTCTTTACAACCATTCTCTTTTTAATAATAATTTATTTACTGAAAATAATATTTTACATTAACCAATTTAATGTACATATATGATATAACATACATAATGTGCTTTACTTGCTTTACGGAGTAGTATACAATATTTTAAAATATCTCACTCTATAGGCTATGCAAATCTTGTTAGTAGTGAAAAATCAACATTAATTGTAATAATAATTGACAAGCTTTAACCTATTTTGCTGTGATGGCCCTCATTCTGGCCAACTATCTAACAAGTGACAAGTTTGGTCACCAGCAACAAGAAAAGAAGGCACATCAGTAGCTGTGTGTGAACTCATTATCACTGCTGCAGAGAGGTCCAAAGAGAGAACCCTGTCACAGAACATAACAATAACACTGTCTTTGGTTATAAGATACACATTTGATGCACCATAATAGCTTCCACTGGGCATATTTGTAATTGGTAAATGGATTATCTTTATAATTCATTTGGGGCTGAGAAAACTAAGGCTTTTATTTCAGCAGGATTATTTACTGTGGGATGCTTAACTCATTGTGGTTATTAGGTATAGCTAGCTACATACATGCATAAGAGAATACTGCTGTTTGCTCTGTCTGAGGACCTTCAGCCTACATCATGATCTTGAAGACATTGCCATAAGAACCTCTAAAAACTCAGTGATTACGATCTCAGATCCAGATTTCTTCTGAAGGCTGAACATTAAGAACTCGCAAAAGTTGGTGATGGGGAGGAAAGGAGATGTTGTTAGTCTCTTACTTTTACCGTATGAATACAGCATCCAGTGTTCATTTTTCTGCTTGACTAAGCCATATCAGTTTTGATCCAGCACATGAAAGGAACTATAAGTGGAGTATTTCATCTCTAAGTATTCAATGCCAGGTTCTAGTTTTGGCAAATCCTAAGTCAAAGAGGAAATGTTATTCATTCATTTCCCCCTCCCTTTCCTTCACCTTGCTTGGGAGTGTGCCAGAACCAGGGTTAGATTGCCAGCCCAGGAGGTGCACTTCACACTCTGAGAGGTGCTATTCGTAAGCATATTATCCTCTTCTACGACTCCAGACTAAATCCACAGCTGAACAGTAGGATGCTGCTTGCTAATGTTGATCATTCTGGCAAAACTGACTGTCAGTTCTGCAAACCAATATAAGTAGTGAGTTTTGTTTGCAGCTGAAATACCTAAATTATACGATAATCTTATGATACACAGTGGTCGCTATTGCTTTCCCTTTCTACTTTTCCCTTTGATCTCTGTGCTCCTTTCTTTCTACCCAAAGACTGATATCTTGGTACTGAAATGAGAACATAACTGAAAGTATTATCATCAGCAAAAGAAACTGCAGTGGATAATTTAAACAGCTTAGATGTGTCTAGATGATTAGTCTGTTATTTGTTTTTGAATTTCCAGGAAAAGAAAATTAACTGCTATCCATTGTTTAACATTGGCTAAATTTAAATGAAATCATGATCATTTCTACAGCAGATTTACCTTCCTAATTATGCTTGGCTAATGTTTACACTGACTGATGGAAAAGGATGGTGCCTGGGAGAATGCCAAATGGCAGAAGGAAGTCTGACCTGAGACTAAAAATGTCCAAGGGTAAATTACTGAGTGGACAAGCTGCAACAAGATAAAAAGAAGAGCTGATGATCTGAATATCATTATTCCTTCAACTCTGTGTCCACTTCCCTCCCTGATTTGGAAGAAAAGTTCTCGGCTGAAATACAAACAGTGCACTTTAACCTTGATAATACCTGAGAGGAATAAAGATATTTCCTATGCCTCCAGAGTTTCAGCACAAGAATTATGGAAAGGAGAAATGTTTGCAAAGCTACTAACATCAAAACATGTTGGGGAATTGCCTGGTTTTCATGCTCTACAGCTGTCATGTCTTCACACTTAAGTTACTTGATTCTGAACTGCAGGTTCCTTGATCTTGGAAGCCTGGGGTCCAGTCTTGACTATAGACAAGAAGAATTACAGGGACTTCAAGTCTAGTCCCCTGGGCCTCAGTGTGCTGGCGTTTATCATAACTGGGTCATAGCAAGGTGGAGAAAATGGAGACGAGTCTAGTAATGGGGAACTAGACTCTTATGAGGATGAGCTGGGCAATGGGATACAGATTCAACTGTAGGTAATTAGGCACTGAAATTTACTAGCAGAAAAGAGGGGAGATCAGCTACTCTTTCTGAACACATTCTGCAAAAGTGACTCATAGCCAGTGTTTTTAAAGTCCATGATTAAAATAATGTCAGAGGAGGTGGTATAAATTAAGTGATTGAAAAATCAGTGATTAGACCATGAAATGTAGAAAAAATAGTCCAAAGTTGTCAATCTTTTAGTGCATTTACTCCCATGCCAATAGATGGCACAGGCGCTTATTCCAGACTTGCTTCCCCTTGTGGTAGAACTGGCTATGTCTTTGGATGAAGTCAAGTCTGAAAGGTAGACACATGACCTGGAGACCACGGGCAGCTGGTTGTTGAGGTGCAGTTGTTGGATGGGATAGATGGAAAGAAGTAGATACAACATGATGTAACCAGAGTGTCCTCAGCATCTTGATTTTAACATGTCCCAAACTGAGCTCAATCTTTTCCCTCAAACTTGAACCTCCTCTATAGCCACTATACATTTAATTGTTAATTACACACCTACATACAGTTGACTGTTAAACAAATCCGGGAAGTCCTATTCCAGGAATGCCCCCTGTCACTGCCTTAGTCCAAATTCTCATTGCCTGTCATCTGGACTATAAGAACAGCCTCCTTCCTGATTTCTCTCCTAATTTCCATCAGTCTTCCAGCAGGTGCAGTAGTATAGCCTTCCTTAAAATACATTTGATTGTGTCATTCCCTCCCTAGGGATCTCCAGCATTTCCTCTTGACAACAGGACTCTTTAATTAGTGTTAAACAAGAGACTTTACAATTTGGCCCCCACATACCCTTCCAGTCTCATTTCGTGACACTCTCCTATCTTCACACTCTGCACCACAGCTACAGTGACCTTCTGCCCTTTTCCAAGATAGTCATGCCCTATTATCAGTCTACTATTCCTTCGGTTCCTCTCTCCAGCTCTCCTTATCCACCAAATAGAAGTGGGACAAAAATCACAAACAGTAAAAAAGATTATTCAGGATGAAAATAGCCACCTTACCATAATAAGGTAACCCTTACTAATGCAGAATGAATTACTAGTAAATCACAAGATAAATCCCAGGTTCGGCTGAGATATTGACTTGGCTCAGTTAGATAGTACCTTTAGAAGAATAGACTAAAGAGTGAAAAGAAGCTTATCTCACTGATCTTGGGAGCTCTCTATGTGATATTTTTAGCTTGTCAGATTTTAAAAGGCTTAACAATCCAATGTCCAAAGGACCACATATAAATTATATGGAAAACTAATTCTCAGTCAACATACTTATTAAAATTAAAAAAAGTTTACATTGTCTGAATAGAGTAATTGAGTAGCTTCTTGTATCCAAAGTCTTTATCTGAAAAAATAAAGCTTAGACTGGAAGGCTAACCAGAATAAAATTTAGATGAATGATATGGTATTGAAAGCTGTAGCCATAAAAAAAATAATATATACATTTCTTCAAATGTATTCACATTTCACACTTAGTTTTCCATTTATGATAAAGGACCTTAAACATGAAACTAAAATCAATGTCCTAGCTGTTTATCTTAAGGAATATATAAAAGAAAGAAAAAGGACTGGAATGCTCCAGAATGCAGGTTTCAAGGCGAAAGTTATGCCCCCGATCTCAGTAGGATTATAATATGCTCTCTGCAGAACCTATTGCTCCTGGTTTTTCAATTACAACTTTGAATCATATTCCTTGATTAGTAACAAGCAATCAATCATAATTAATTAGTTAAAATGTTCAACCGTTAAAATCATTACCATTAATTAAAATAATTATCTCTACTTTGGCTGCACTTCATTACCATTTCTAGGAAACGCACTGCTGTACTGTACTGCCATTCTTAGTACAGAGTCTTGGTGAATGGAATGCATAGAACAGATAATCTATGAACTACTTTAAAAATGACTTCTTTAATAAGACTTTTGACTGTTTTACTTTGTTGTTGTGTCTATGGAAAACATTTTCCTGCAGTGTTATGAGCTTTATGAACAAAGCTCTTTGAAATGAATGTTTCATTTCACAGGATGCTGGAAAGTGAGGATTTTCAAAAGAACTGGTGTCTTGGAAGAGAATATTTGATTTATAGGTTAAAGAGTAGTCTAGCTATAGGAAGAGAGAGAACTAATGAAGTAAAGCAGATAATAGAGAGGAAATCACCTGGAATTCACTGTTGAGACATAAGGAGTTGGAGAAAATGAAGATAAGTTAAGAGACATGGAAGATACAGATGATTCAATGAAAAGTGGCAACTTTTTTCTATTAGAGATCTAGAATGATAGAATGAAAGGAATAGAAGACAGAGTATTTGAAGAGGTAATGACTGAGAGTTTTCTAGAATGGAAAAAAGACATGTATCCCAGGCAGGCTAAATAGAAACAAATCCAAATTTAGACACATTCTAGTAAAACTGCAGAACTTTAAGGAAACAGAGAAAAAACATTTATAGACACCAGAGAGGAAAGACAGGTTACTTTTGAATTTGGAAACAAATGACAATTGGAATTATAGGAGTTAATTATGAGGAACAACAGATGCTAGAAAATAAGGGAATCCTGTCCCAAAGCACTAGGAAAATAACTCGAACCTAAAATTGCATCAGGTAAGAGTAACAAAGACATTTCCAGACATCTTTCACATCTCACATTCACAGATGAAGCGTGTTCCTACTTTCAGACCCACATTGAAAGAAATGCTTATGCAGATGATTCAGCAACAAGGAAAATGAACCTAAATGCAAGAAGAAATCATGACCAAGAAGTCAATCAAACATGTTGGTAAGCCTAACTACATATTGGCTAGTAAATAGTGGCATTATTAACTAATTTGAAGGGGAAGTGGTTAAAACGATGGTTAAGATGCTAGACACCACTAACGTGAAGGGTGTGAGCATGTGGTGCTATTTGGAGAGAAGTTAAAACATCTTAAGATTCTTGTTTGGGAGAAGGGTGGAGATATTTTTAACCTAATACCTTTTAGAAAAACATAAGATTAGGATGCATGTTATGTAGGATAACTTTTAAAAGAAATGTAAACTTTGTGACAGTGTTGCCTCTGTGAAGAGTGGATGGGATGGGGAGACTGGGTTTGACGAAATGTGCAATGGGGACTTCACTGTTATCAGATGCAGCTGTGCTGTGGACAGCAAAGACATGGCTTTGTGTCATACCTTCCTGGGAATGAATGGCAGCTCTGCTTCTGTTATGGGCTGAACTCTGTCCCCCTGAAATTCTTATATTGAAGTCCTAACCCCCAGGACTTCAGAACGTGACTGTATTTGGAGACAGAACCTTTAAAAAGGTGATTAAGTTACAATGAGTTTATTAGGGTGGGTCTTAATCCAATAAGACTGGTGTCTTTATAAGAAGAGGAAATTAAGACACATACACCCAGAAGGAAGACCATGTGAAGGCACAGGGAGAAGACAGCCACCTACGAGCCAAGGAGAGAGGCCTCAGAAGAAACCAGTTCTGCAGACACTTTGATCTCAGATTTCTAGCCTCTAGAATTATGAGAAAATAAATTTCTGTGGTTTAAGCCACCTAGCCTTTGGAACTTTGTTATTGTAGCCCTAGCAAACTAATACAGCCTCTTAAATCTGTGTAACTTGGTGTGATCTTAAAATTCTATACCTCAGTTTCTTCTCTGTAAAATTGAGATAAAAACAACCCAATCCCATAGGGTTTTTGTAAGATTTAACCGAATTAATGTATGTAAAGCACTTGGAATACTGCCTAATACATGGTTAACACTCAACTAATGCTAG
Organism: Equus asinus; assembly: GCF_041296235.1. NCBI lineage: Eukaryota > Metazoa > Chordata > Mammalia > Perissodactyla > Equidae > Equus > Equus asinus. The sequence continues at coordinate 19,743,271 of NC_091801.1, forward strand.
TTATCATCATTTCTTTTATTAGAAATCTTAAATGTGACAAATTATTAACATCGATTCATTATAAATGGTGGGAATATGTGTATTTGTTATACTCTGCACTTTTAGGCAAATGCAAAAATTATTCTGAATAAAAGTAAATCTATTCTTTATAATCAATATCATGTGGGAACTTGACAGCAAGTCGAAGAATACTGCAACTGATGTCATGGTAGAGGGTTTATAAACAGCATTATTTATTTGAGAAATATTTATAGATCATCTATTACCTGCCAGGTGCCCAGCTGACTCTTTGAGTATCAGGTATTAACCAATTGTCTTTCTTTTCTGAGAGTGCGTCTTTCTTTTCTGAAGGTGATCCATTCTACAATCCTATGTCTGCCCATAGCTTGGCACAAGGGCATTTGCCTTGTGGAACTCATTACAGACAGACAGCCCAAGTGCTTTATAGCCCTAATTAGATGATTTGATGCATCTGCAGTAATAAAAGAAAAGGCTACTTGAGAAGAATTAAAGATTTTGCTAATCAGCTTATTAATTGGAGTTAACAGGTCTTTAGAACACAAAGGCAAACATAGTAGGTGACAGTGAGACCAGACATGTCTCTGGAAGTTAGAATTAATGATATACAAACCCAAGTCCCTTTGTGGTTGAGTCTCACCCACATGTATCCAGCTATAAAAGAATAATACGAGAACTCATTAATTGGTAATTCTGTACAACTTCAAAAACAGATTTCCACCACAAGTGTGAGTTTCTGACAACCTCCTAATGCCTCAAAGTTGTGGGGAAAGGCTTTGTCAAACTCATGACTCACCATGATAGCTGAAACACCCAGTAGGGCCTGAGAGAAGCTCATCTCATTGAAAAATATATCCATCATTAAAATACTTCACTTAGTTTTGCTAAAGTTATCCTCCAGTCCTTATTCCATGCAGCTGCTGCCTCACAGTTGACTCCAACAACATTTATTCTTCTTTTGATCATAGTCTCATGGAAACCCAATAACTACCATAAGATATCAGCTGCCTGTGACAAGGTGGGGGATATTGACTCCATGCCTTCCAGTCTCCTCCTTACCCTATTGGCTACCCACTGGGAGAGAACATATAAGTGACTAATGTGAATTGATGCTGTTAAATTATAATCATATGAAGAGATGTTAAAGATAAAGTATAAACCGTGGTGTTATTTTTACTGTATACCTCTCTACAAGTCATAGAGCGCCATGAGGAAACCTCTTTAGAAACTGATTTTGAGAAAAGAATCCTCCTGTTGGAGTTGGAAGACATGGATTTTTAACTCTGGCTCTTCACTTCCTAATTGTGTGTTCTTGGATGAGTGCCTTCATCCTTTCTGAGCCTCAGATTACTCATTTGTACGACGGCAATAATAACACTGTGCATGTTGGGGTGAGGATCAAGTAAGATTATGTACATAAAAGTGCATAGGACAATGCCTGACATAAAGTAGGTCTTAAGAAAAGCACTTTTTGGACTTTCTAATGTAAAGGTTAAACTGTTTCCATCATGTCAGTTTCTACAAATTTGCTTAACAAATAGCTATGAGTGCCTACTCTTAGGCGCTGTCCTGACAGCTGGAAATGCAGAGACGAATAGATGTAGTTTTCAGTGTGGTGGGGAAGGTAAAGTCAAATACAAATATCCGATCAGTCCTACCGTAGAGATCTACAAGATGCAGTGAAAACAGAGAAGTGAGTGATCCGCTTGGCCTGAGGGACTGGGGAATCTTTATAGATGGAGAGGCTGGGGTTAGGTCTTATAGAACAGAGTTTATCATTTGGATAAGAGGATAAACGATCCTCAAGACACAACTGCAGTGCAAAGGCATGAGGGTACAAACCAGAATGTCACCATTGGGGATCTGTAAGTGTTGTGGAGCATAGGGTACCATGATCCTTTGGTTGCAAGTAGGGACAGGGAACAGGCTATAAAGTTAGGCGGGATCACATCAGAAGACGCATGTGTACCGGTAACATGTGTGTGCCTGCACGAGTGTGCCTCTGCGCCCCTCTGTAGCAGTGGAACCTTCTGGCACTGGCTGCTGAACTCATAGTCTCTTCTCTGGTGGTCAGGGCCTGGGACCTGCTGACTCAGGCCCACTGCCCCACTCCCTTTTCCTCTGAGGTTTGCCTGTGTCTCCCTTTCAGTCCTTGACCTGCTCTTCTTTCCCATCACTCCTCCCCTGAAAGCTCATCAGGCAGTGCCATCTGCTAACTTCTGGCAGCCTCCAAAGGGCACACAGGAGCTGAGGGCAACTATGGGAGACAAACCAATTTTCTTACCCTGTGGGGCAATCTCCTCTCAAAATCCTAAACAGAAAATGGGGAAATCCTCTCTGCTTTCAGTTTTCGCCTCGGTGTGGGGGTGAGTCAGAACACTCTGATTCGCCCCTCCTCTAGGCCCCTCTCCTCATTCTCTCTCCTTCTCCTACCCTCCTGGGCTGGAAGGAGTGGGATTTCCTTTCACTTGTTCCTCTCTCTGGCGGTGAGTCCTGAGTCACAGCCTCTTCTCAGCCCCAGCATCAGGGCAGAGTCTTACTAGAGGCTGCGCTCTCGGGGGAGAAAATGCCTCATCAATGGGAAAAAGTTTTTTAAGAGTAGCCATTATGATTATGTCAGAGAATCTAGGTAGAATCCACGTCGTTCCTTAGCGAATGAAGAGCACCTGAGGGCTCAGCTGCATCGCGGGCTCAGCCTGCAAGGACTGTTCAGAGCCAATGTGGCTTTAGGAGCAGGACTCAGCTGTCCCTTTCCCTGGGAAGAGACTTCTTACTCTCAGTCAGAAGGACAATTTGCGGCCCACCTGGCAGAGGCTGTGTGGTTTCGGGCACCGCAGCATACAGACGACTGCTCTATCAGTAGGTGGATGAGGGAGATAAATTTGCACAGGGGCCCTGAAAAGGAGGAAACTCCACTGACACGTCTTGCAATTTGAAAAACACAGGAGGTGTGAGATGTGTTGGGGGTGGGGATTCTGAAATTTTTGTGGTGTTAGCCAGTAACTTAGGCTTGGATGACCCAAGTATGTGTGGGTTTACACAGGCAGTCAGAACCATTTAAAAAAAAATGAGCGCACGCAGCCTTTGTTATATGTTGTTTTTGCTATTTAAAATCAGTGTATTTACATACATGTACAGATGTCACAATAGTAATTTCTGTCAACAAAGAACATGGAACTTAGTTGACTTGGGTTCTCTTTCTCTCTCTTTCAATCTCTCCCTTTAAGAAATTTCTCATCATATAATGATAGGATTACTTCTTCATTGTTACTATGTTTTGTTTTTGAAGAGGGGAAAAGTTTCAGAGAACTTTGTATTGTCTCTTATTTTTTAATTAAAATATTTTGAGAGAAAGCGTCTAACTGTGATTGAATAAGGTGAAAATTAGGCTACAATGTTTACAGAAAATCTCTTCATGATACCATTTTCTGGTGAAATTCCCTCTGTCTCTTCTCTTCTTTCCTGAAACTTTAAAAAAAGTTTCTTGAGGCTGGTCTGGTGGCATAGTGGTTAAGTTTTCATGCTCCACTTTAGCGGCCCAGGGTTTGCAGATTTGAATTCTGTGGATGAACCTACACGCCACTCATCAGGCCATGCTGTGGCAGCATCCCACATACAAAATAGAGGAGGATTGGCACAGATGTTAGCTCAGGGCCAATCTTCCTCACCAAAAACAAAAGAACAAAACAAAACAAAAAACCCGGCATCTGATCCACTTTTGGTCTGACAAAGTCAGAGGGCCCTAAGATGCCTTCCAGTCTTTTCTGAACAGGTGGGCTCTTTGGATTTAGGTTTACATTATGCAAAATTTGAATGATGACTGGTTCAAATTTAGATTAACTTGAAGATCCTCCTATTTCCTCAAGATCTATTTATGTATTTCCAATGAAAATCGGGTTATATAAAATTCTGGAACAATTACTAGGTATTTGGTCCTCATACTCTTTTAGCTACACCAGTGTCCACTGTCTTTTTCCTACAGGTCTTAGTAACTCAGGCTCTTGTTTAATAATTATTATTCTTTAATGTTGTTATTATTTTCTACTCCCCAAAATTTGCTGGTAGCTTTGTTTTGTTCCTCCTCAAATTGGAGAAATTTTCTTCCTAAGTGACATGGCTCTGTAAAGAAGACTTAAGTATCCAGTCTTTTAGGTTCTCCGAGTTGTTGTGCTCTCTTGGTCCTACCTCTGTTGAGGATTTTAGAACGTATTTCTCACTGGATGGGTTAGAGGTTGTTTGAATGAAGCTCCCATTACGTTCTCTGGGTGTCCTTGAACCTGTAGGCTGGGACACAGGATGGGCCCGGGTCCTCTAACTCCCTCCTACCTGCTGGTAAGTTAGTTTCTGGCCTTTCAGAGAGAACTTCTTTGAGAGTCTTCATCCCTTGTTTTTGATTCAAGAGTCTCAATCATGTGACATGACTGTGAGTCTCAAAAATCCTGTTACCATTTCTGTGGGGCGTGGTACCTCAAACAAATAGGGTTCGTGGTCATCTGACTTGATTTTCTGGAGTTCCTACCTTGGATTCACCTGGCCTTGACCACCTAGGGTTCTAGTCATTTGAATTAGGCTTGAAAATATTTGTTTTTTGGAAAACATAGAAACTCCCTTTTAGCTGGAATACACCAGGCTTTGGAATATGTTTTTACAGGTGAACATTTAGGTTTTGGGGAGGTTCAAGAATAGACAAGTAAGTTCCATGAGGATAGGAACAATGTCTGTGCTGTTGAGATATGATATCCTAAACTCTTAGTACTATGTCTGGCATGTGGGAGGCATTAATTAAATATTGGTTTGAATGGCATTAAACAGTCTCAGTTCACTCAAAGAAACTACACTGCAATTCTCAGTAAGATGTATGATCCTGTTGGCTCCTCTGTCAGTGGTCAGAGAAGTTAGGGGTTGCCAATGGACATCCCTTCTTATTTCCTGGTCTTTGTTAAGCCAAGTGCAATGTTTATGATGAAAGAGTGAGTATTAAAATAGCTTCAGACACTCATTTGAAGGGAGGAAAGAAAATTTCCTAAGAGCTCGTCATCGTTTACGAAACCATGGTGCTGAATGGTATGAGGTCCAGAGACAGCGTTTCCATGGGCTGATAGAAAAGTGCACTGTATGCTGTTGCTAGGTAACAGCCCATGCCAGCTTCTCTTGAATAAAGGCCAAGAGAATCAACAGAAACCAATGGGCTTATGAGGAGAAGGGTTTTCACCCAGAATACTAACTTCTGTGTTCTTTTTGCCATTACAGACAGTATAAGTCTTGACCAATATTTGGTGGGGAGGGGCTCTGTATATGGCAACGATTTAGCAAATTGCCCCCAAAGCCATTTCATGAAGTTTTGCTTATGGCCGAGTATTAATTACACGATTTGTGTATAAAATGTAAATTCAGAAAGAAAGAACACATTTCTCTACATGATGTTCCGTTTACACCAATATGTAGCCACCCACCTATTTTCTCCTATTTGAATATTCCATTCCATTCCTTTCTCACTTTGGCTACATGTTTCATGCAGAGTAGATCTGCTCTAGACAGCATGTTCAAACTACATTTGTAACCAGAAAATTCTTTCTTTCAGCAGGTGTTCAGGTGCTGTGGTTTGCTGTGGGCAGCTGAACAAATCCATTGCTTTTGTTGCCTGGAAGCATTCCAGTGGAAGACATTGTGACTATTACTATGTTGTAAATTGCACCCAAAACTTAGAATCACAAGTTTCTTGCCTTAAATCCTATTTTATCCAAGGTTCTGAATGAATCAGGTACTGATTCACTTAAACTATATTGCATACCTACTGTGTGCCAGACATTGTACTTTCACATATGCAAATTCTATGTGCATAATCGAGTCACACTAGCATACACATTTTACAAATTCTAACTAAAATATACCCAAGGTTTATTTTCCATGTTGCCTTTGTCTTATAGTCAAGCTTGCATAATTACTTCTTTTTATTTTTAAATATAATGCAAGGGATTGACACTAGGGTTTTCTTTGTTGTTGGTCATGAAGTTATGGACTTCTATTGCTGTTTCCAAGGCTGCAGTTATAGTGGGGAGTGGAAGGCCCCAATAAACTAGTCTTGGGGGCTCTTCCACAACTATAACCAGAACTCCTCTGTTTTGATCCTTTTTACAAACTGGATTTCTTTTTTTTTGAGGAAGATTAGCCCTGAGCTAACATCTGCTGCCAATCCTCCTCTTTTTGCTGAGGAAGACTGGCCCTGAGCTAACATCCATGCCTATCTTCCTCTACTTTATACGTGGGACACCTGCCACAGCATGGCTTGCCAAGCGGTGCATACATGAACACGTGGGATCCAAACCAGCGAACCCTGGGCTGCCAAAGCAGAATATGAGAACTCTAACGCTGGGCCAGCCCCCAAACTGGATTTTTTTAAATGTAAGATTTCATTTGTAAAAGAAAGTCTATAAACCTTTGGTATAAAACGTTATAACTCCGGAGGAAAACTCTAGTATTTCTCATAGGGTGGCCCATGGCCCTGTGTGGACCACCTGCAGGTGCACCTGAGAAGTTTATTTTAAAAAGCTGAACCTGAGGTATCCCCTGGCTCCCAAAACCTATTGAAACAGATTCTCTGAGAGCTGGGCTGTGAATGCATGTTTTAAGAAGGAATTCTTATGCACACTAAATTTAAAATTTTTACATGAAATTTATTTAATATACAAAAGAGAGTGTGTAACATATGTTTGTTAAGGATTAATAACCCATTTGCCTGCTACCCAACTTAAGAAGTAGAAAATTGCCAGTTCCTTTGAGGCCTACCATATGCCCCTCCAAAATCACATCCTTCTCTTTCCTTATTCTGTGAGTAGCTGTTATTATGAATTTTGCCTGAATCATTCTCTTGCCTTTCTTTATGGTTTTGCTCCATATGATTGTATGTAACCTTAAACAATGCATTGCTTGATTTTGCCTGGATTTGGCAAAGTAGGATTGCGATCTATGTATTATTTTGTTACCTGCCCCCTTTTGGGTAAGTTTATGAGATTCACCCCTGTTGACATGCGTAACTACAATTTATTCATTTTTATGTATATTGTAATCTAGGTAAAAATATTCCAAAATTATCCAATTTTCTGTTTTTGGACTTCAGTAGTTTCAGTTTTTGCTCTTGCAAGCAATGCTGCCATGAACATTCTTGTAGTACACATCTCTTAGCCGTCAAAAAGTTATGGGTATAGATTTAGGGTATACACAAGGGTACCTAGATGTGGAATTACTGGGTTGTATGTGCAAGTTCAAATTTACTAGGTGATGCCAATTTTTCCCCAATATGGTTGTACCAATTATCAAAATATAAGAAATTCTATTGATTTCATTGATTTTAACTAGATTATTACATATTCCCAAGAAAACATGGGAAGTTGGGGGTGACATGATTCTGTTTGCATTGATCTGGTCAATGCCTTCTCGAAGAATCCTGTTCTTGCCTTGGCTCTACATAGTTAAAGTGTAGGACTTGAACTCAAAATTTTAAAGATCTATATGTAGAAGCTGTGTCTTGAGGCCTTTAACGTCTCACCTGCCATTTATTATTCTTGTCTTCAGCTTCTCTGTTCATTGGTGAAAATTCATTTCTGCAGAAAACTAGTGAGAATTAAAGTTTGCTCATGGTTTTGTGGCAGTGAATTGGATTTCCCAAACCTAAACTCCCGAAAACACTGAAAGTCCTCACAGTGCCCATCTACAGCCTCTAAGTTGAATAATATATCCCTTGGCAACTGAGAATTATTAGTCCTTTTATTGAAGAGGGTATGGTAAACCTGCCACAAATGTTTTTCTTTTCTCTTTTCTTCCTGCCCAATTTCAGACATAAGACACTCAGAAATGTTACTGATTTCTATTCTTTACAATATTCCCTATGTTGTAAACAGAAGGACAATAGACAAATCCCGTGCTTCCTCTTCACAGGGTGCTTGCCTGGGTGGTAGAAGTATCATGGGTCTGGGAATAGTACAAGGGCTCTCTTGCTTAAGACTCCTTGGGAAGTCTGAACCAGGGCCGCTCACTTGAACAGTCCAGTGAAATGTTTAGAGCGCTGAAGAACAAGGCCAGAAGGTGTTCTAAATCATCACCAAGACAATGGGGTTAGGCAGATAACACCAATATAAAGGAACAATTATCTCAAGCAAAGGAAAGGAGGAGAAGGATGCAATTTAAGAGAATATACAACAGCTTTGAATTGTTTTGGTAATGTCTTATTTCTTAAGAATAACTTTCTTATGATTCTCTATCATGCATAATAAATATATATTTTAAAAAGCATGTTGTCCTGGGACTGGGCCTATGAAGAAATAAATGGGAAGAATTAGATTGCCACTAATATGTGTGTATTTTTTTCAGGCTTATTTTAATGGATTTGCTTGGATGAGGTGCATGGTGCTTGGGTGGACAGAGAGTTTCCAGATCCAGGAGACAGAAAGGACAGATAGGATCATATGTTGTTAATGACATGCATGTGAAGTCTAACATGTACACCAAATAACAGTCTGGATGGAAAAACCGTATTTATACCAAGCAGGGAAAAAGTCTACAGTTTATGAAGCTCTGAATGAGTCATCAAGCTTTCTCTTTATGGAGGAAGATAGTACTAACAGCTGTTCTATTGGATTCCGTTTGCTCAATTCAATAGGACTATTCTAATGGTTTATTTATTTAATGTTTTACATCATGTAAATATTTTTCTCTGATTGTAATATGCATTTGCTTTTCACGTTTCAGGTTTATACTTTTGCAATGAGTTATTTTCATATGTGCTTTTTCAATCCAAGGAGTTATGGAAACAGAGTGAAGCTGAACTCAAGAACAATGGGTTGATGGAATGATTGTCAATAAGGATCAAAATCCTAGTGAATTTTTCTTGTTCCATGAGCAACAAATCCCCCACTGCTTCTTGAATTTCCGTGATCACATGATACTCTTTTCCATGCTGTCTTCTCATTTCTGTCACTGCTCCTTCTCAGTTTCTTCAACTGGCTCCTCTAGTTAGTCAGGATAGACTAGATAAAATCACAACGGCTTAACAGCCCAAACTTTACTTCTGGTTCTCGCTACATGTCCCACATGTAGCAGGAGACTCTGCTCCACACAGTCACTAGAGGCCCCAGGCTTAGAGAGGCTCCCCCAGCTTGTAGCTGCACTATTGGAACGCATGGTCCCTCTAGTTGCCACAGCAGGAAAAGGAAGCTGGAGTGTTGTTTGTGTGCTTTTCTTCTGCTTGGCCTAGAAGTGACACATGCTATTTGTATTTTCCATTGGCCAGAACGAGTCATTTGGACTCACCTAACTGCAAGGGGGCTGAGAAGAGCCTGGAGAGAGTGAAGAACCAGACACCATCAGATGCTTGTAAGGTCTGCCTCACTTCTCTCTCTCCACCAGTCCTCTAAATGAATTGAATAGCTGCCTATAATGGGCCATTTTTCTTCATTTCTCTCTCTATTCTCTTAATAGTTTCTACCCATCCTAGTATTTCTTGCAACATTTGGTATAGTGCTTTCTATTTCTCAGGTGCTTAATATTCACAGAATTCCCCTGAACTGTAGTCAGTGGGTAATATTGGTGCCTCTGATTACAAAAAGTAAGACTGACATCTTAGATATCACAATCACGGTCAACTCTACTGTTGAGTGTTATGTGGAGAGGAGTTATGTGGCAAAAGGGGTCCATAGGACAGGAACTTACTGATGAGGGTAAATATTCTGCTTTAATGGCCAATAAAAAAAGAAAGAAAAAAAGAAAGAAACAGCCAGAAGTGCAGAAAGCCATAATCTAGATATAAAAATATCAGGATCCAAGTCCTGAGTTGCTAACTACTGTGTAGCCTTGAGGAAACAGCCTCAACTTTCAGGGTTTGCTGTGGCCCATAGGCCAACACAAGATGTTGATCTGGAAGACCACTGACTTTCCCTGAATCTCTGCTTCCCCTGTGATTGTTTATTGATCTTTGTGAGCCTTGGTCAGGACTGTAGGGTCTAGGTCTTTCTCCTCTTTTTGCCAGATTTTCTCATATAAATGAAGTAGGGGCATGTTAGGTGAGATAGTAGCCTGTATGGCTGAGTGAGCAGGGCTGCCTTGCTTGATGATAGTTTGTAAGTGGTCTTCCTCACTGTCCTCAGAGCTGGCAGGTCACTAGGCACACGACTTCATGTATGTGGACACATTTGTTATTTTTACCTTCAACTGTTGAAGCTTTTAGTGTTCCAAATGAGGATTTCAAAATACTGGAACATGGTTCAAGATGGACAGCTGTTTGATAGACATCATTTCCCATGTTTTCCTAAGTCCTGTTAAAATGACTGAAAAGATGTCTAAAAATAATGACTAAAAATAAAGTCATAACAGTATTGGAAACCAAGGAAAGCGAACTGAAAGCAGACCAGAACATTTGAGGAAATACTGGAAGAGGAAAAATGGATGAGTTGGGATTGAGCGCTAATAACAGAGAAAATCTGTTTATTGGAGGTTAGAGGTGTAGTTGACAAGAATATTCCAGGAAGAGTGAAGCTCGGAAGTAGATGGGGAATGGGACAGGAAGCATGGGGCAGTCTCCAAAGTACTTGTGAAAGACTCGCATCTCACAAGCTGAGTCTACAGGGCTACTCTTCTAAATATGTGACACTTACCGAACACATGCGATAGTGGCTTAACACCAGACTAACATACCATAAATACACTGGGTGATCTGCTTGAGAAGGATCTGGGAGTGGGTAACGGGGCTTGAGAAGGAACTAGAGCAAATCTGAGGCAAATCCAGGACAGCCACGCCAGACACTAGAAAAATTTAAAAGAACGGTGAGCTCCACCTGAAAGTGAACTATGCTAAGCTTCTCTAGCCTTTAGTAAAGTCCTCCTTATTTGGCTGCCTGTGCGGCGCCCCTCAGGGAACCCTTCCTGGGACACAGTCACCCACTTACAGTGCCTGCAGCTCACCCTTCCATTCAGAGAAGCAGCCTGCTCGGAAAACTGACCTAGATGTTTCCTGAGTCCTGCCTGACCCAGTCCGTCTAGACCGTGATCCATAAGTATGCATTGACAACTGAGCGTCACCATGCTTTTAACTAAAAGCAGTGTTGTTAAACAGGGTCATGATAAGCAAATAGAAAACTGTGGCCCAGGTGTAAAGGAAAACACGCCTGCATTTCTTCTCTCTCCTCAACTATGACACTCACACTCAGAACTCTCCATAACGTTTCTGACACCAGATGTGTGGGTTTTCACACAGCAAGCAATTCTGCAATGCCAGATGGATGTCCTACAATTTAACTCAATTCTGACACTATCTATGAAGACAGCATCAGATTCCACAGGGTGAGGGTTCAGTCCCACAAGACTGCTACCTTCCCCACCGCTCCCCACTTTAGATGCCAATTGCTGAGTCCAAGTTGATACCTGTGCTTCTGATCAACTTGTTATAAATTGGAGGTTCCTACCACCTCCTCCTTGGGTTTGATCAATTTGCTAGAGGGGCTCACAAAACTCAGGAAAACAGTTTACTTACTAGATTACTAGTTTATTACAAAGAATATTAGAGGATACTAATGAACAACTGAATGAAGAGATACATAGGGCAACGTCTGGCAGGGTCTCAAGCAAAGGAGCTCCTGTCCCTGTGGAGTTTGGGGTGCACCATCCTCCTGGCACATGGATTCCTTCTTGTTCACTAACCTGGAAGCTCTTTGAGTTTTTATGGAGGCTTTAATCCATAGCCGTGATTGATTAACCCATTGCCCATTGGTGACTGATTCAACCTCTGGCCTTTCTTCCCTCCCCAGAGGTGGGGGGTAGAAGGAGGCTGGGGGGCTGAGAGTTCCAAGCCTCTAATTTTTTGGTTCCCCTGGCAACCAGCGCCCACCTTTAGGGGCTTTCCAAAAGCCACCTCATTAATAGAAACTCAGGTGTGGTTGAAAGTGGCTTGTTATGAATAGTAAAAGATATTATTATTGTCCTTATCATCTAGGACATTCCAAAGATTTTAGGAACTCTGTGGCAGAATCAGTGTTGGAGATGAAATGTATTTCATATTAAAAATTATTATTTCATATTACAAATCACATATCATACTAGGGAAAAGATATAATTCAAGGTAGAGAAAAAATTGAGGATTCTTAGAGATTTGAGAAGATGCTCATACAATAAAGGAGAAAAATCTGTTATAATAAAGAGATATTTAGAGAAAAAGAAAGACCGATTGAGGAAATAACAAATTCAATGAATGATTCAATATTAGAAAGGTCAGGGTAAAGACTGAGCCGATAATGTGCAGGACAAGATCAAGGAAATCGCCCAGGATGTAGAGCAAAAAGGACAATGTTATGAAAAATGTAAGACAAATGGAAGGAGACGTAAAGGACAGACCTAGGAAGTCCAGGACCCCTCCCACTAATTGAAGTTCCAAAAGCAAAAACAGACATAATGGCAGGGAGGGGATAATAATGATACTAATAACAGAAATCTTAACAGAAGACAATTTTACCAAACTAAAGAAAAACATGTCTACTGATTAAAAGTGACATTGAGTTCTAAGCAGGATAAATGAATATACGTGCTTACATACATACAAACTGGAGGGCAGGAAAACTTTTCGCTTCTTCCCTCCTAGGTTCTTTGGCTAGTCTAACAATTACATTGACATAAGCCAGATTAATAGGAGAAAAAACAAATTTAATTTTGTAGGTACAGGAACTGCAAAGATATGAGACAGTCAAGCAATCGAAACTTATATGCCCTCCTGAGCTAAGGATGAGTGGGTAGGGGTCTGGGACTTCAAAAGGAAGACAGACAATTCATAGGGAGATGGGAAGAGCAAGTGTTTGGTAAACAAATATTTGCCATGCCACACAGACAACTCTTTCCGATATAGAAAGTTATCTCCGGTAATAGCTGTCTTCCTGATACAGGCTCCCTATCTAATTCTTTTAGGCAGTTAAGGGAGAAGAAAAGCAAGACTCTTCCTGAGTCTGTTAAGCCTTGATTGTCTTCAGCTTAAAATAATCCACATGCCAAAGTGGCATATTTTGGGGTCACATATTCTGCTCCCCCTCAATACATATATACACACATAAATATCCTACCACTAAATATAACCTGTGAAATTTAAGAACACAAAGGGTACAGAGAACATCTGGAATGCTTCCAGAGAAGAAGGGAAAAAAACAAAGCCAACCAACCAAAAAACAGAACACAATAACCCCTCAGATTCATGAATGTGCATGAGAGTCAACAAAGCACAGAAGACGTAATTATAATTACAGAGAGGAATGTTGAAAACCTTGACAATGTAAAACCAATGCTATAAGGGAAGGAGAAGTGGGATAAAGTGTAAATATCAATTCCTCATCTTTCAATCTAATATTGATAAATTTAGGAATAGATTCTACATCCCTTCAGTGAAGATGAAAGTGACTATCTCTGAGGTGTGGAACTTGTACCGTGGGAGGAAGGGAGACTTACTTTTTTTGAGGGTCCTGTAAGATTTGATTTTTAAAAAAACTATTTGCAAATATTAGTAATTAAATGAGTCACCAGCAGACAGTCTCATTACACAGGGGCTCAGCCGTTTTGCTCACAAGGTCATGCTTTGTGGCCGCTTGCCCCTGGTTAGACCCTCTTGGGCCTGGCGGGTCCTCGTGGTCAGGTTACTTAGAGGGTTGTGAGGGGGCTCTGAAGGGCAGCGAGTCAGGAGCGGGGAAGGGGGTGTCTAACTCGCAGGTGTTGCACTTTATCAGTGCAATTTGGCTAGTCTCTTGGCTCTGCCTGCCTCAGTGCTTTTCATCTGTAAAATGGGGGGTTGGATTAAATTACTGGATTTCAGACTGTTTGCAGAGCTCTGGGACTGCAGATGAAGTATGGTGGGCCACTCCTGAGAATCAGGGGGACTCAGGTTCCCCACCCCAGTTTCACCAGAGCAGTTGTGCTTTGATCTGCTTTAAGTGACGATTTCCATATAAGATGTCATTTGAGCGAAGGGTACGGTGTTAATACCGTGTGAATTCCATGGACCAGATGCTCCCCAGGGTTCTTTTGCACTCTAAGATCCTATGATTCTGGACAAGAAAAGTCATGCACAAAAAGAGACTTTGAATATCAATGAGCAATCATTTTTTTTTTCATTCTCTTTGAAAACAAATTCTAGTAACAAGGGATAAAAGATTCTTTTGGCATAAATACACATTATTAGACTTAGGAAGAAAATGTAGGGTTAAGGACAGTGTCAGATTTTCAGCTCAAGTCATCTCGTAAACACTACTTTTCACATCTGCAAGATTTTTGTTTATCAGCCTTCCTCATATGCATACCACTCTTCCCACTGGCAAATTTATGGCTTTTTTTTTTCACATTCGAGGAAAAGATATGTAATAGTTTAATTAAATCTCCCCCTACTTACTCTATCATAGTGCTTCTTAACCATACATTTTCTCTTTTTCTGCTGTCTGTGAGATGATGGAAATGACAGAAAGGAGAGAGACTGCTTGGGCTGTGCAAATGCCTGGATATAAATTATTCTTAAATTAATCTGGGAAACATTAAATTAAACTAATATTTAATGAAGTTTAACTTTGGGGAAGTAAATTGTGATTTGCACCGGTATTTCAATGCAGGTGGCTGTGGTGGTGCAGGGCCTGGGCAATTAGATGCCACACTGGCAGCTTCACTGTGTTAGAATAGGTTTCTATTCTAGATAGAAATAGGTTTCTATTGGGTATTTCTCATTTTCTGTACAAAACAAGCCTCTTTTTTTTTCTGGGACACTTATTAATCTTTGCCCTGCTTTTATGCAAATTACTTCTCTACCTAAATTTCATTCTTTCATTCATTCATTGATCAAACATTTGCTCAGTGCCCACCCTGTGCCAGGCGATTGGAATGCTGTGATGAACCCGATGGGCAGATACCTGTCCTCACAGAGCTTACAGTCCAGCAGAGAATCAGCCTGGTAAACACTCCTTTAATAAGGGAGTGCAGGGCGCTAGGAGAGTGCAAAGAAGGGGACTCCAACTGGGTCTGGGAGTTAATTTCCATAACCATGAAGTGCCCCTCTGCCTGACTTGGAGGTGTCCGCAAATACACAGACCACATTGGCCTGCCATAATTACTTGGTGTTTACATTGGCCAAGATTAAAAGGGAGATGTACATTACTTAGTTCTCACTTCAGAAAGAAAGTAGCTGTTATGGTTCTCCTGCCAAGCAGGAGGGACCCCGCACCTGGAATTTGTGAGACTGATGATACCACATGAGCGTTAAGAGGGTATGAAAAGATTTGTTACTACGCAGTTGAGGTCTTTGGGGAGAGCCTGCCGGCCTGGCAAGCGGGCTGAAATGGCTTGAGAGAGCAAGGAAAGGAGCTCCTCCTGGGCTCTTATTGTGGTTGGGGGTGGGGGCCAGGGTGAAGGTTCCTGAGGGCTTGTGTGGTTTGAATCTCCCAGAACCGCTAAAGAAGAGGCTTTGTTATCAGCTTGTCCAGATGTGGGCACAAGGGGAAGATGGATGGGAGAGGCTTAAAAGCTGTCAGCCATTAAAGATCAAACAGGAGTCAGACTTCTCATCACAGTCGCCAGTCCACTTCCCCAGATGAAACAAAGCTTTTCTTCCCCCTCGAATTCCAAAGCAAATCACTTACAGTAAGCTATGGGCAGAGGCTCCACGTGTGACAGTGGACAATGTCCTTCACCTTAACGTGATTTTAATAACAGAGGCAGGGATGGACTTCTCTTATTGTGAAACTGCAGCTCTGGGAGAGCAAGTCTGTGAGGCACTTAAAGGGTGTAGTTCACAGAGGTTGAAGGCTAGAACAAGAAGAGGAGATCTGCGGTGCAACCTTCAGATGATTTTTTTGTTTGCTTGTTTATCTAACTTTTAACAGCAGGGCTTTTGATAGGAGCTGAGTAGCAAATAACTTAAAAGTGATTCCTTGACAATTTCTCAGGGTATTTTGTGTTGTTGATTGAGGATAGACTCTTACGTTATTAATCACAATGCGGTTAGTGATGTCTATAGCATGCTGTGACGACTGGGGGATTCGACTAGAACTACTTGGTTACAAATTAATTCCTTTCTTTCTCCTTCTTTCCTGCCTCCCTCCCTTCCTCCCTTCCTCCCTTTCTCCCTTCCTCCCTCCCTCCCTTCCTGCCTCCCTCTCTTTCTTGTAGGTGGTCATGAGTAAGGACATGGAGGCATGGGAATACTGGGTTGGGGAAAAAAAAGGCAGATGTGGGGGATCTGCACTTGACACTTTAAAATTTTTTCTGCCTCCCACTGAATAACAATGGCAATTTAGATTTCGATTGTTTTACTTCAAATATTCCTAGAAAACCTTCTTCTGGTTAATTTTCTTTGGGCTTTTATCAGTGCTCTGGACATGAACCTACTTTGGAAACAAACCTGCTGTAGTCCAGGTCCAGCTGGCACACAGCATGCTGTCTGTTCAGGAGAAAATGATGTGCAAATCAGGAAAGAATAAAGAATGGAAATATTTGGGGAAAACATTGGACATCTTTGAAAAGGTGGGCATATTCTCTTCCAAATTGTTCAATTAACCCTGAAAAATCAGAGGGGTATTCATATTGTGAAAAATGGAACCAAAATCACAAATTTGAAAACAACTGATCCCATTGCCAAGGATTCCAATATTCCTAACTTTTGGTTAGTGACATGGCCTCTCAAGGGGTTTCCATGGAGGCCTTATTGCTCTTCTTGTGTCTTATTCTGTTTGGGTTGCCCTACAAATACCACAGGCTGGGTGGCTTTTAAACAGTAAAAATTTATTGCTCACAGTTCTGGAGAAGTTCAAGATCAAGGTGCTGGCAGATTTGGTGTCTAGTGATTTCTGGATCACAGACAGCACCTTCTGGCTTATGTGGTTGAAGGGGCAAAGGATCCCTCTGGAGCCTCTTTTATAAGGCATGAATCCCATTCATGTGGTCTCCATCCTGGCGACCTGAGCACCTCCCAAAAGCTCCACCTCCTAAGACCGTTACACTGGGCATTAGGATTCAACATACGAACTTGGGGGAACACAAGTATTCAGTCTACAGCATCTTGATTCAAAAGTTTCCTTTTTCAGACAGACTTGTTACAGTGCAAGAGGAAGCCAGCCAGAGAGTCCAGAAAAGGTGGGGTAAGCATAGTAGTCCTCTTTCGTATCTGAAGTCAGCCTGATGGTAGGATTTTCCCAATTTCGTTGCAACAGCTATAGCTTTGTGTCTCACTTTGTGTAGAGCTGGGTCTCTGCCGTAGCATTTTAAGGTTGGCATTAAAGTGGGTTTCCTTCCTTAAGCCTGGTTTCCTCATGGCAGAGAAAATGCTGTGTTTTTTCTCTCCTACCACCACATCTTTAGCACAATTTTTGCCCATTCCTGGGAGAATTAACACCGCCTCCATAAACATACTCTCTTCTTTAGGGATGAACAGGATGCTATGCTTGTGCATCTGAATAAGCCAGACAGAAAATGCATGTCTCTTTGTGAGCTTTGCTGCCTTCAGAATGTTGTGATTCAGGGGAGTCCAGGCCCGGAAAAGATGGAAGATAGGCTTCCAAGTTCAATTTAATGAAATTCATGCTTTTGAACACCTACCACGTGTTAGATCTGTGCTAAATCTTATAAAACATGCAGAGAAGAACAAGGCATGGATCCTACCATCAAGGGTTGACAACCCAGTTGAAATAATAAATAAGATAAGACTAACAGTATAGGCTGAAACAGCGAATTACAGGAGTACATTGGACATGCGAAATAAGGCAGTGTTGAGAATGCTGCGGGCTGGCTTAAACGGAAGGAGTGAGAGTATTAGGAACAGAGGTGGAAGGGATGTGGGATGTTCTAAGACCGCTTAAAACTCATCAGACTCCCAAGCCAGAGGAGGAAGATTGGAAATGTTTTAAGGTCAAGGAGAAAGGCATATGACCTAAAACCACCAGACAATATATTAAATTTGGAGTTCTCTGAAAGGCCTTGATGAGGATCTGTACTAATTACAACTGAGAAGTAAAAGTGGGATCAACCTTGGCATCCGTTCATAATTGTATGACAATGAGGTGGATGATTTTGTAGCCCAAGACTGAAGTACCGACTGTGCTTGGGATCAACAGAGCTAAAGCACACGGGCACGGGAGAAAGAAAGCGCAAGGAGTGACACGGTGGAGCAAAGCCTTCGTGTACGCTATACACCCAGAGAGATATCGAGGCGTTCTGAGGCAAGGCCTGGTGCTATTTGCCTGTTTGTTGTGTGCCTATTACCAGATGAGTCATTCTGGAAAACACTCACCTGAACCTAATGCTTCTCTAAGTACTGTCAGAATGGGGAATATCTGTCAACTCTATCCTTCCTCTCTCTACAGACCCACCACTCTCGGCCTGCAAAGAGGAGCCAAAGGCTTTCTATGAAAATATCAGATTAAAATACATTGTTCTTACTTCCGTGATCATATCACTGAGCTTAATCACTAGGCCACTGGGGCTGGCCATGGAAGAAATTTTTTATTTTTTTGTGGGGAAGATTGGCCCTGAGCTAACATCTGTGCCAATCTTCTTCCATTTTATGTGGGATGCCACCACAGCATGGCTTGACAAGTGGTGCTAGGTCCGTGCCCAGGATCCAAACCTGTGAACCCAAGGCTGCCAACGCAGATTATGTGAAGTTAACCACAATGCCACCAGGTGGGCCCCTGGAAAGAAATTTTTTGATAGGAAAAAAAATGGCTGAAGTCAAGGCTCAGAAATAGGTGACAGGAAATAAAGCTCTTAATTATGTCAGAACATGAGCATAAAGAAGGGAGACTGTATGACAGGAAAAATGGTCTCTCCTGACAACACGCTCTTGGCACAGGCTAGGCTGGATCCAGTGCTCTTAAACCAGAGCCACTGTATAGTCACTCACGTCACTAACAGTGTTCAAGAACAGGGCTCACAATACACAGTGGCCATCTGGGGCATGCAATCAGGGGCAAACTATCTGCAGAGAATTCAAAAACAATTGTAAAACGGATCAAAAGCTGATCTGCTTTTTAACGTCACCATTCGCCAGCAATAATAACCAAGGTCAGTGACAAAATACTCTCTGAAAAAACCGTCTGTGATCTAAGTTCTGATAATTGTTGGGGTTACAGTTGACTTTAAATAACTTAACTAGTATATTGTCATTATTTATTCTTTAATAAATACAGTATTCTACACTGAAGTTCCTTTAAAGAATTCCTGATTATACAGTTGGTCCTCAAAACATGTGGATTCTACAACGTGTTCATTTCAGGAGAAGGTTCCTTTGGCTCAGAATTGTCCTGGCTTGCTCTGGGTGTAGCATGTGTGCCAATCCCTGGGAAAGGATGTATCCCTGACTTTAAACGATAGATTGGAAGGAAATAGCCATAGCATAGTAATCGTCAAGGTGAAGGACGAGGACTTGCATTTCTTTAATTCTATCATCCTATGTGACTTCTTGGAGTTTTTATCATTAATGACAATTTAAAACAGTAAAACCAAGTGTAAGCAGCAAGTGTAAGATTTTTGTTGGTAAAGACAAATTTTAGCTCTGCATGAAAAATTTTGCTGAATTTGAATATGCATTTAAATTAAAATATATTCTTTTAAAATTGTTAATTGCTTTAGAACTATTAAAAATCAAGAAAACAAAAAGTCACATAAGTGGCACTGTTTATTAATTCCTACGTTGTACCTTTTTTTTTTATATATATATATTTTTAAAGATTTTATTTTTTCCTTTTTCTCCCCAAAGCCCCCCGGTACATAGTTGTGTATTCTTCGTTGTGGGTTCCTCTAGTTGTGGCATGTGGGACGCTGCCTCAGCGTGGTCTGACGAGCAGTGCCATGTCCGCGCCCAGGATTCGAACCGACGAAACACTGGGCCGCCTGCAGCGGAGTGCGCGAACTTAACCACTCGGCCACGGGGCCAGCCCCCACCTACGTTGTACCTTTTGTAGATATTTTAGTTTTATTAAAATTTATAAATGTAGCTACTGGACAATGATTTACATAAAATATTATTATAGTGAACTGTAACCAATGGATCAAAGTTCAAACTGTTAGGCATATTTAAAAACCATTGAATAAATAGTTATGCTTTTTTCCTTTTCTGTACTATAATATTTATTTTAATTTTAATTTTTTTTTTTTTTTTTGTGAGGAAGATTAGCCCCGAGCTAACATCTGCTGCTAATCCTCCTCTTTTTGCTGAGGAAGACTGGCCCTGAGCTAACATCTGTGCCCACCTTCCTCTACTTTCTATGTGGGATGCCTACCACAGCATGGCTTGACAAGCCGTGCCATGTCCACACCCGGGATCTGAACTGGCAAACCCTGGGCCGCCGAAGTGGAACGTGCGAACTTAACTGCTGCGCCACCGGGCTGGCCCCTTTAATTTTAAATTTTTAATGTTTTTCCTGGCATAACTGTATTTATGCAGTACATTAAATGTTTTTCATTGTCTGCAATTCTTTTCTGGCTGTTATCTTTGTTTCAAGTCATGGTGACTAAGAAAATATCCTTGTTGTGTAGAGGACTGGGGTGTTACAAAATGACCCGCTCTCGAGGTCAGATCACTCACTCGGTGTGCCATGCTCCCTTCAGAGGGTGAAACTGGTCCCATGGCTCAAGTTCACCAGCAAGCGAAGCCCAGTCTGGGTTCAGGAATCCACTCTGCCACCACCTCGCAGTGGAATCTGAAGTTGCTTGATTTTCTCATCTGTAATAATAGAGGGGCTAGAGGCGATGACTTCCAAGTTGCTTTCCAGCTCTGAAGTTCTGTGATTCAGGTTGATTGTTGTACCTGGAAATGCACAAACTCGCCTACAGCACTGGAGGGCTTTCCAACTCAACATTCATTTTAAGAAATTTCTGTCATTGCTTTTCAGATTCACCTCCTGTTTAGACGGCTGTGAAAGTGAGCCAGATCAGTTCTTGTTTCTTGGTGTTGACTATTGGGTTCTGAATTTGATGGCATTGTCGGCATAAAAGTTTTCTGCAAGTGTCATTGTTGTTTACTCAGACCTTTTTGGAAATCTTTGAATGTATCAATTTGTCTACATTTTACCTGCCATTAATTGCATCCAAACTACACTTCTGTTTCTGATAACTCATCAATACGATTTCTTCAAAATCTTACTGGCCCACCTCTTAGGCAGAGACCAGTGCTAGGTAGGCTTTGGCAAGGCTTATGGAGCAGGAACTGGATGGTGGCTTGCCTTGGCTGCTCTGTATGGGCCAGCCAAGCGAAGTGCTCATCAGTCACACGTGCGTAACCCGGCAGTGCAACGAGTTAATCCTTGTGGGGCCATCTCTGACCAGCGGGGAGCAGGGGCAGGTGAATAAGTGCTTCTTGCCTTCTTCCCCTCACGACAGTCCAGAGATGCCTTTCACAGACTCCTTAGAAGGCTCCAGCAGGATCAAGCAGAATTACTCAAAGCAGAGGCTGATGTATCTTGTATTGACTTTCTCTCCTTCCCCGTCTCACTCCTCTTGGTCCTCACAGGCCTTTGTCCCAGTCTCTGAGTGCTGGGGAATCAAGGCCAGTGCCCCCTCAGATGCAGTGCTGAGAGGGGGACCTAAAGAAGGATTCTACTTGTGAGGAGTAAGTTAAGGATGTAGCATATTTTCCTAAAGCTTTCATGCCGTAGGGACCCAAGGGCTGTTCCACCTTTCAACATCCCGGCCCCTCCACTTAAGCTCTCTTAAATGCCTCACCACCTGCCTTTGAAAACCCAGTGAAAAGAGGAACTCACCCCTTCCATTCCTTTTGCAAAAACTAAATTAAAGATGACAGGAATGTCCTCTCTACATGAAGACTCCCATTAAGGATATCTGCAGGTCAAGAGTTAAAGTATTTATCATTACTCCATTTAGAGCCCACTTTCCCTAGTGACCACAAACTGGTGCTTACAAAATAAAGTTGCTCTTGCATTTTAATGGCAGGTGTGGATGCTGGAGGAGAGGCTCCGACACATCCAGCCTGGGCGCTCTTGCTTGGACGCACCTAGCTTGCTCCTGCAGCTAACTCATACTGTCTTTGAAAGGCTCTACCTGGTATGTTGGAGCAAATGACTTCCTGAAGCTGAGCCTAAAAGTTTTTCAAGCTGCTCTCTTGTTTTTCTGACAGACTAAAGAACTTATTGGGGCTATAATGGAAGGCAGACTGCGATGGCTGTCATGTCAAGAACGCTGCAGCCGGGAAAGTCGACATGATTTCATGGCTAATGATTCACTCGCTAATATCAGTGCGGGCTGCAGTGAGGATAACCAAGTTGAGCTGTCTTAGATCAAATGATTCAATTAGGCCAGCTGTCCCTATTTGTCATGGCTCAACTCGCTTTCAAATTACCTTTCCAAAGTGCATACGTGCCTTACCATAGAAGTTAACAGCTCAACTGTTTTACGAAAAAGGGATACTTAGGCATGATTAGAAAAAAGTCACCTTTTTTTCACCCACACAGGCTTCTCCCGTAGGAAATATGGTATGTATTTGCTCAGCTAACCTTGCAGCATCCTCATCAGCTATTGTCAGTGTGGTTTTGCCTCTGAAGCCTTTTGGGGCATCTCTTGGTAAGAAATTGCTAATTCTAAAAAGGAAGCTTTGGTCCAGGGATCTCTAAGTTGCTGAGGGAAGTAGTGCCAAGGTTAAGATGTTTTTCTGACTAACTTCCAACCCCTCCAAGGGCAACTGAGCAAGTTTAGGGTCAGAGAAGAGTTCACGTTACATATCTGGATTTTTCCAGAGCTGATGTAAAGACTCAGGGATGAGAAGTAAATTGGTAACCTCAGTGTGGCTTCAGGTCAACAAGGGAAGATATTACAAGAGATGTGAGGTAACTAATCCTCATTTAGAAGGTAAGAGAGGTCCAGAATCTTAGTGTTTCCATGTGTGATACGTGAACAGTCCCACTGCCCTGGAGGAGAAATGGCCCTCCCGCCACAAATAGCCTGAATAAAGGAAAGAGTTGGGAAATATTTGTTTTCTGCCTCCTGTGCTAGGGCACTGCACAGACACAGCAGGGAAAAAGAATGAAAACCAGGGACCTGATTTCTACCCCAGTGAAGCTTGCAACGAATGCCTCTGAGATCTTATAACGTATTTCGGGATCATGGCTCTGAGAAAGATAAAGACAAACTGAAGTATATCTCAAGCGAATAACAGAAATGGGCAAGGAAAAAGATAAAGAAATAAAAAAATCATTCCTTTGAATGTAATGGCAAAGGTTGGAATCTGTTTAGAAACCTAAATGTACTGTATGAAAAGGGCAAATAGGGGCTGGCCCCGTGGCCGAGTGGTTAAGTTCGCGCGCTCCGCTGCAGGCGGCCCAGTGTTTCGTCGGTTCGAATCCTGGGCGCGTACATGGCACTGCTCGTCAGACCACGCTGAGGCAGCGTCCCACATGCCACAACTAGAGGAACCCACAACGAAGAATACACAACTATGTACCGGGGGGCTTTGGGGAGAAAAAGGAAAAAATAAAAATCTTTAAAAAAAAAAAAAAAAAAGGGCAAATAGGTGATTAAGTGCCGTGTAAGAGGGTGAACTAGAAGCAATGAGATAAATGATGTGAGACTCTTGAAAATCTGTTTTGAAATGTTCTCAAAAGTGAGGTGAGGAGTACAGTTTGGGGGAGGACATTCATAGTAGGTTTGTTGAATGAATTACTGTCCTTCCTTCTTTCCATTGCATTTGAACTCAGATTTATCTTACACACAACTAAGGATACAAATAGAAAGAATGCAGTCCACTACTGTGTGACCATCATAGACTTTGCTTCTCTAGGCTTTCTTTCTATTTTTTCTTGTTTTAGGAAGAAGCAGGACAATTTCAGCTCTGCTTCAACCCCTCATGACTTTCACAGTCTCAGAGAAAAAAGAAAGCATAAGCTCGAGTTTTTTCTTTACCACAGGGAACATGCATTTCTTAGGCAGAGGGGAAAAAAGCAATCTAGAGTGATTGGTATTTTTACCACGGTTATTTCAGGTATTGGTTACATTGATTTCTTGATTGGTTTTTAACATCAAGATACTCCTGGAAATAAGGAAGATCAGACATGGCAGCTCCAGACCCCAGAATTGCTGTACAGGGGGCCTCCCCCGGGCTGAGCAGTGTGGCTGCTGGAAGTTCATCTGGAGTCCAGCCCGGCTCTGGTGTCCGGGGTTTTTCCTCTCGTCCTCAGCAGCAGGCACTCTGGTTCTCATCTAGGGCTCCCCTTCTGTAGACTCAGCTCCTCCTTGCCTGCTGTTTTCCTTCTGCTTCACTCAGATCCTCCTCAGCATTCTCTCCAGCTCTTGAAGTTTAAACTGCCCCCAGTGAGCTTGAATTGGTCCAACCCATTGTCCCTACTGAGAAGAGCTGTCACAAACAACTTTATGGCTACGGGGCTGCCAGAAGATGGAACCCCAGATGCTCACTGGCCCCTGTCCACTTGGCTTTCGTCAGAGGGCCAGGGTCAGGTGGCACTGGCAAAGCAAGTTATGGGGAAGGAACTCCTGAGAAAAGCCTCTGGGGGACTCGGTTGAATTGTGTCCCCCAAATTCATAGGTTGAGACCCTAACTCCTCGTACCTCAGAACGTGACTGTATTTGGAGACAGGACCTTTAAAAAGGTAATTATGTTAAAATGAGATCATTAAGGTGGGGGTCTTTATAAGAAAAGGAGATAAGGATTCAGACATGCAGAGAGGAAAGACCATGTGGAGACCCAGCAAAAAGACAGCCATCTGTGAACCAAGGAGAGAGGCCTCAGAAGAAATCAACCCTGCTGACACCTGAATCTCAGACTTCTAGCCTCCAGAACTGTGAGAAAATAAGTTTCTGTTGTTTAAGCCACACAGTCTGTGTCACTTTGTTACTGCAGCTCTAGGGAACTGATACAGGGTGGCAAGCGCTCTGAGGCAGAATGTGGCATGAAAAGAGCTTTGAACGGAAAGTTTGGTGACAGAGTGTTTATGGCTCTTCTCCCACTGGGGGCCTTAGGCAAGTCTCTGTATGTCTTGAGTCCTCAGTTTCCTCATTTGTAAGATAAGGAGTCTGGGACGAGATGAGCTGACACCTGTAACATGCAACCCTTCTAAGTAACCCCATTTGAGGTCCCCTCTGTCCTGTTTCTAGTAGTTCCCTCTGAAATGGGAATGAGGGCCTCTGGGTAGGACAGGCCTTTGAGGCATTCGTTCATTGCTCACTTGCCATCCTGTCGTTGCCCCAGTTTCCACTGCACAGCAACTTTCCTGCTTATGTCTATGTTCCCCTAAAACTAGGGGAATACCTGCCTGGAGCCATAATTAGCCTAATTCCCCCCTTGGTAGGAGGGTGACTGCAGGCAGGCGATACTGTGCTGGTGTGACACACCAAATTCTAAAATAACATTCAGCCGTGGGCTCCAGCATCTCAAAGAGGACACGACCAGATGACCTCTGCTCCTGCCCTCTGCCCCTGTCCTCCTTTCCCATCCTCATGTAGCCTGGAGGTTCTGCTTCCAGCGTCTAGCTTTTGCCTCCTGACCTGACAACAGGGAAAAGCCTGCTTTGCCTGATTAAGACGGGCTGCCTGACCTCATTGCAGGGAACAGGCGCACCACGAGAACCTACTCACCTCCAGGGGGCCTCGTTCTGTCTTTTGGGATCTAGTGACTAAGACAGGTAAAAAGCCAAGGTGGAGGAGATGACTACTTAGGGACTCAAGGCTGAAATGGGGAGATTTTTATCCTTATGCTGGGCTGGGCTTTTTCCAGTTGCTCCTTGTCCCTACTACCCTGGTACCCTGAGGTCCTGGCTCCCAGGGCTGGATCCTGTCCTTTCTACTTTGTAGGTGTCCTTAGATTGTCATTGTTGCTGCTGCGGCTCTGTGGAGAGAAGCAGAAAGGAAATTCTCCTACGCTTTCTTATAGGAGGGCATTATAGGTTGAATTTTCCCCATCCCCCCTCCCCAATTTATATGTTGAAGTTCTCACCTCCAGTACCTCAGATTGTGACTTTATTTGGAAAAAAGATCATTGCCTATGTGACTAGTTAAGATCAGGTCATACTGGAGTAGGTTGGGCCCTAAATCCAATATAACTGATGTCCTTGCAAAAAAACACCATGTGAAGAGAAAGAGATATGCACAGAAGGAAAATGATGTGAAGACACAGGAGAACATCCTCCCTAAGGCATGTCAAGGATTGCTAGCAAACCTCCAGAAGCTGGGGGAGAGGCATGGAACAGATTCTTCCTCATGGCCCTCAGAAGGAACCAACCTTGCTGCCATCTTGATTTTGGATTTCTAGCCTCTGGAACTGTGAGAGAATACACTTCTGTTTTTCAAGCCACCAAGTGTGTGGTACTTTGTTACAGCAGCCCTAGCAAACTAATGCCATCATGTGCTGCATAACATTTCAGTCGTTACGATGGTGGTCCCATAAGATTATAAGGGAGCTGAAAAATCCCTATTGCCTAGCAACATCATAGCCATCATAACGTTGTGGTGCAACGCATTACTCACATGTTTGTGTAAACAAACCTACTGTGATGCCAGTCATATAAAAGTATAGCTCAATTATGTATAGAACATCTACTTGATGATGATGATAAATGGCTATGTTACTAGTTTTATGTATTTACTATACTATGCTTTTTATTGTTATTTTAGAGTGTACTCTTTCTATTTATTAAAAAAAAGTTTACCTGAAAGATTATGCCGTGTTACGCTGGCAGCAGCCTCAAATGTGTCATGTTTACCATGTCTCTTGATTGCATCATTTTCTCTTGCGCTTGATTTAATCTTGTGTTGTTTTGTTCGTCATGGCCCCTAAGTATACAAAATCCACTGCTAATGTTGCCAGTAAGAGGCCACATCAAGTGATTGACCTGGAAACAAAATTAAAAGTGATTAAGGACTATGAAGATGGAAAATCAGTGATGGTTATCGCTCGCCAGTCAGGCATGTCCTGTTCTACCATAGCTACAATCTTGAAGAACAAGAACAAGGTGATGGAAGCTGTTAAGGGATCTGCTTCATTGAAGGCAATGAGACTAAAAAAGTTTGAGAAGGGCCTGTATCAGACATGGAGAAACTTCTAATGACCTGGATTGACACAGAGACAGTATCCCTCCCAGCACCGTGAAAATCATGGCCAAAGCAAAAAGTTTGTGACGTTGAAAGAAAAGGCTGGACCTGCCTGTGATGTTGAATTTACTTCTAGCTTTGGGTGGTTTTAACAATTCAAGACTTGTTATTCATTACATAATGTGAAAGTAAATGATGAGTCTGTGTGAGTGATGATGTGAAGGCAGCTGAAGAATTTTTGGAAACTCTAGATAAGCTTATTGTGGAGGAAAGTTACTTTCCAGAGCAAATATTCAACATGGATGAAACCTCTTTATTCTGGAAACAGATGCCTGAAAGGACTTTCATCCATAAGGAGGACAAATCATGCCAGGTTTCAAGGCTTTTAAGAACAGGATAACAGTCTTACTTTGGGCCAATGTTGCAGGCTTGAAACCCTTGTGATCTGGCACAGTGGGAACCCCAGGGCCTTCAAGCATATCAATAAGTACACACTGCCAGTGTACTCCAGGAGCAATAAGAAGTGTGGATGACCCAGCTCCTCTTCCAAGATGCCCTCCTGAATGCCAACAAAGTGGAAAAGTACTGTTTGGAGAATAACATACCGTTCAAGATTTTGCTTATTGTTGATAACGCTCCCGGACATCCTCCTTTTATTGATGGTCCTTCATCCCAATATCAAAGCAGTGTTTCTCCCTCCAAACAATGCCTCTTTGATCCAATCAATGGATCAAGGAATTATAGAAGCTTTTAAGGCCTACTACCTGAGGAGGACTTTTGCCCAGGCTGTTGCTGCAAGTGAGGAAGATGCTGAGAAGACACCAATGCAATTCTGGAAAGATTACAACATTTATTACTGCATCAAGAACCTTGCTTTGGTTTGGGTTGATGTCACCAAGGAGTGAATGAACGGCATCTGGAAGAAGACACTCAAGAGGTTTGTCCATGACTTCAAAGGATTGTCAAGGATGAGGAGGTCGCAAAAATCAACAGGCTGTGGTTGAGATGGAGGACAACTCTACCCTGGGTGTGGATGAGGATATCACTGAGGAGCTCCTAGAGGTGGTTCCTGAGGAACTGGCTAATGAGGAGTTGTTGTACTGGAAGAGAAATGCATAGTTGAAGAAGAGGCAAGAGAAAAGGAAACTGCAGGAGAAGAAAAAGAAGAAGCTCCAAGAAAATTCACAGTGAAGGAGTTAGTAGAAGGTTTTGCAGACCCCAACAAGCTTCTCAAAAAGTCTGAAAAGATAGACTCCAACACCAGAAGGTTTTCATTAATAGAGAGGAATGTTCTGGGTGCATTATTTTCTTACCAGCAAATCTGTGATGAAAAAAAGAAACAAACCAAGCAAGCCACTACGGTCATATTTCTGAAAAGAGTGACACCTCCTCAACAAGAGCCTCAGGAGAGAACTTAAGGAAGTTTTCCAGAAGAAGGCATGTTGTCATAGGAGATGACAGCTCCATGAGTGTTATCGCCCCGGAAGACTTTCTAGTAGGACAAGGTGTGGAGGTGGAAGACAGTGATATTAATGATCTTGACCCTGTGTGGCCTGGGCTAACGTGTGTTTGCGTCTTAGTTTTCAATGAAAAAGTTTAAAAAGTAAAAAAAAAAGTTTTTTTAAATATAGAAAAAAGCTTATAGAATAAGGATATAAAGAAAGAAAAATTTTTTGTACAGCTGTCCAATGTGTTTGTGTTTTAAGCTGTGTTATTACAAAAGAGTCAAAAAGTTAAAAAAGTTTATAAAGTAAAAAAGTTACAGTAAGTTAAGTTCAATTTATTATGGAAGAAAGAAAAATAGTTTTAAAATAAATGTAGTGTAACCTAAATGTACAGTGTTTATAAAGCCTACGGTGGTGTACAGTAATGCCCTAGGCCTTAGCAGTCACTCACCACTCCCTCGCTGACTCACCCAGAGCAACTTCCAGTCCTGCAGGCTCCATTAGTGGTAAGTGCCCTGTACAGGTGTGTCAATTTTATACCATATTTTTACTGTACCTTTTCTGTGTCTAGATACACAAATACTTACCATTGTGTTACATTTGCCTACAGCATTCAGTACAGTAACATGCTGTACAGCTTTGTAGTCTAGGAGCAATAGGCTAAAACGTACAGCCTAGGTGTGAAGTAGGCGATACCATCTAGGTTTGTGTAAGTACACTCTCCCATGTTTGCACGACAACAAAATGGCCTGATGACGCATTTCTCAGGACACATTCCCGCATTAAGCGATGCCTGATTGTAAAGAGAGAGTCTTTGAAACCTGCACTCTCCCCAGAACTTGTGATAGTCTTGTTATACATCTTTATGTTATATTCTTCATGTCCCAGCTCTAGAAATAGGTCTTTTGAGAGAGCAAACATGTGTGCCATTATGTTAATAGGCACTAAATAGCTGGGTGTGGCCCAGGCCCTGCTGCTCCACAGCTGTCTCCAGTCCTCCCCTGAGGCTTCTCGTATGTAGTATGCTCCCCTCGAGTTCCCTGCTGGCCTCCGCAGATCCAGTGTCCTATCCATTTACACCCTGAGCACACAGATGCTGGTGCGAGTCAAGTCATATTGGCTGGTTTCTTGTCTTTCGGAGATCAGCAGAGGCTTTGACTCCTCTGGAAAGTCTTTCCTGACCCCTGTCCCCATAGATCTGGGCTAAGTGCCCCTCCTACATGCTGTCATGGAACCCTAAGCCTTTCCTCTCACAGCACTTACCACACTGCCTCTCAAATGTTTGCTTACTCATCCACCTCTCCACCTAGATTTTGAGTCCAGGGACTGTGTTTTGATCACTTTGGTGTCTCCAGAGCTGAGTAGACTATCTGATAGCTAGTCCTGCCTCAATGAATATTTGTTGAATGAATGAACAAGTGAATGAATACATTATGTTCAGTTCTGAACCCAAAAGCTGCACCAATGCTGGGAGAGGATGCGGCTCATTAAGTAACGCTGCTTTCTGGTGCCTGAAGAACTCAAAACAGCTTTGATTCAAAATGTTGGCAAAATAGACTGCCTCCACTATTTTGACTTTTTCAGAAATGAACTGATGAGGTAATACATTTTGAAGCAATGCCACAGAAATATACCATGCTGTGCTTTTGAAACTTCAGCACGACAGTGAGGTTGTGCTTCTGGCTTATGGCCTTGTCAGAGTTAGAAGGAGTTGACTTACTGGTCTCAACTGATAACTGCGGACCCAAAAGTGGCCTTCCTCTTTGGAGATTGGTCTTTCTTTCTTCAAACAAGAAGTAAGAGAATTGGCACATGAAAATATGTAATCTGCTATAAGGAAGCAGCCAGACAGGCCATCCTCGGCTATTATAACATTCCTCCAATATTTATGAATATTTGCTAACATGATCTAAATGCTTGATGGTGGAGCTTGAGCGTAGAGTCTCCGGGGTTCTAGAGTACCCAACTACAACTGGGGGAGATGCCCACTTCAAAAAATGACCTGAATTTTCTGGTGCAACTATTTTATTTATGCAGCTCAGCAAAGCTAATTCAGTCACCTAGTGACCATGTGGCATGAGATATTACAGGCAAGGCTGGCTTTTTACCCATGTAGTCTTGCATTGTTAACATATTTTTTTCTTACCCTTGCATATTTTATTACACATATAAATGTTACTACATTTTAAAAATCTCTCTCTAGGGCCGGGCCGGTAGCATAGTGGTTAAGTTCGTGTGCTCCGCTTTGGTAGTCCGGGTTTTGCGGGTTCAGATCCCGGGTGTGAACCTACACACCACTTATCAAGCCATGCTTTGGTGGCATCCCACATACAAAATGGAGCAAGATTGGCACAGACGTTAGCTCAGCGACAAGCTTCCTAACCAAAGAAGCCTCCCCCAAAACTACAATTCTCCCTAAGAGATAAGGCGGAGAGAGCAATGTGTGGGGTTTGCGCCTCCATTTCACCCTCCTACATTTGCAGAGGCTCCACTAATTGCTGATAGCATCCTTTCTGCCGCTCTTGCATGTGGCCTCAGAGTTGTGTACATAGAGCTCCAGGTGGTCACTGTTGATTGCAAGGCATTGAAGCCTCCATCCCTTAGCTCAGGTATGTGGTATTGATACACCTCATTAAATAAAATAAATAAATAAATAAAGTAAATAAACTAAATAGTTTTATTTGCAACTCATCATTTAATATAGGTCACCAAACTTTTTCTATAGAGGGCCAGATAGTAAATATTTCAGTCTTTGCAGGCCACATATGGTCTCTGTTGCATAGTCTTATTTGTTTCTGTTTGCTTTTTTGTTTTGTTTTTTGGATTTTTAAAAACAATTAGTTACAACTATAAAAACTATTCTTAGCTCACGGCCATGCAACAACGGACTGCAGGCTGTATTTGGCCCACTGGCCATAGTTTGCTGACTCCTGCTGTAAAATATGTCTTTAAAGTATGTAAAGATGATGATAGCGTTTGCCATGGAAACCTTTGGTAGTTAGAAAAAGTATGCCTAAGTAGGGGATAGTGTACCTATTTCATGTGCATAATTACATAAAATTCTAAAATTCTAAAATATATAATTCATAATACATTGGATACTCAAAGTACAACGCTTGTGTAAATAGGGCATGAATCGTATGTTCTTATTGGGTTATATAGGTTGCAACTTAAGAAGTATATAATTGGGGCTGGCCCCATGGCTGAGTGGTTAAGTTCTAAATTACCACTTCAGTGGCCCAGGGTTTTGATGGTTTGGATCCTGGGCGGGGACCTAGCACCGTTCATCAAGCCATGCTGAGGTGGCATCCCACATAGAAGACCCAGAAGGACGTACAACTAGAATATACAGCTGTGTACTGGGGGGCTTTGGGGAGAAGAAGAGGAAAAAAGAAGTGTATAGTCATCCCAAAATCTGACTGCTTGGATATAACTCACAATCTTGTTTTTTCTGAACCTGTGGAATAGGCGGAATTTAGACATCCAAGCAGGGGTCTGGGTATAGACATCTGTTGACATTGAAAATCGTCTTATAGTAGATGGAAGTATAAGTTGTTGTGGAGAGGTAACTAATGTTCTGGAACAATCTGTCTGCCTTGAATATAAAATTCAGCTTTGGGGTATGAGGCTTCAGGCAGTTGCATTTGCCCCAGGACACACATAAATGGCTGAACCCTTCATGCTTCCACTCATTTCTATCTCCTAGTTGCCATGAACCTTCAGAAACTGGCTGCGCATGTCTGTGGTATCTGTCTCTCATCTGATGGCACTTTCTTCTTTCCTGAAGGGAACTTTGGTTCTCCTCTTTTCAATCTGTAGAAATTGGTGATTCCAAACTTAGTGCTGTGTTTCCAATGCATGTCTTTTTTTCCCCTAAAATCAATCCACTCTCATGGATACCTATGGCCAAGGTGAGGAATGAGAGGGAATAAAAACATGTTGGTAAAAAAAAGTGCAAACAGAATTGTGTTGATCTGCATGGTTCTAGAAACAAGAATAAACCCAGAACTATTTTTCTGGAATATAATACCATTAAACCAGGGCCCTTACTTAGAATAATTTTCAGGAATGCAAAATTGGCAACTTGCCCCACGTTGTCAACTTGTGAATCTTACAAACATATTGGATTATTATTGTCTGTCTTCACTGAAGCATATGCCTTGTGAGGTGTGGATAGTCCAAGAAGGTATGTGAAACCTGTCTGGGCTCATGTTTGCAGTATTAGGACCTTACAGAATAAAATCCACTG
This sequence comes from Equus asinus, assembly GCF_041296235.1. Taxonomy (NCBI): domain Eukaryota; kingdom Metazoa; phylum Chordata; class Mammalia; order Perissodactyla; family Equidae; genus Equus; species Equus asinus. The sequence continues at coordinate 19,776,031 of NC_091801.1, forward strand.
AATTTCAAACAGATCCAATTTATGCCTCCACTTTTATTGCTTTCTTTTTTTGCTTCCCAGTACTTTGTAGAAACATATAAAAGTGAAGATCTCTGTCTATCTACATATAGATATCTATATAATGAAAATCCAGGTGTATAATGCAATATGAGTCACTTATGTTTGCCTTCCCTGTCTATGATAACAGATCTATGTAGAAAACATTAATTACAGTACAAGAATATGGCTTCATTGGCGTCAGAAGTTCTTGGCACATAGTAAGGCCTCAATCATTATTATAGAGTCCATGAGAAGACCAGGGTTCAAATCCGGACTGTGCTCTTTATTAGCTGTGTGATCTAATTTTTTTTTGAGTCTTAAAATTTTTACCTATAAAATGTAGCAAATAGTAATACCTAATTTATAGGGTGGTGGCTCTGATTGAATGAGACACTATATTTGATGGAAGTTTCTTATACCACGAAGAGAGTTATATAAATGTTAATTAATTTAATTTAAACATGTATTGGCAATATTTCTCTCCTCTGGCTTCTTGCCCGGCAACTCTTCCAGGCCCCAGAGATCCATGCTGGCTGCTTCCATAAGACATCGGTGCAGATGAAGCATGTGGTGGTGGCTGAGTTCTCCACTTCCATCTGGATGTTTTTGGCATTGCGCAGACATTGTTTCAGCATGCTGAAGTCACAATGTAAGCTAATATTTTTAAAAAATCCCCACACTAGCTTAGTTGTGTGTAGTTGATACTCATTGTGTAGCTTCTTGTCCTCTAGGAACTTACCTTCTAAGGCTTTCTGACCCATCCACGCACCACAGGTAAAGCTATTGGGAGACTGCCCTTTGATTTTCAGGAATGCGCTTCTGTTATCTCTCAGTGGGATTAGCGTCCTTAAACATGCTGACAGAGAGTCATTTGGGAAAACTCCATATATCAAATAACTATGCTTCAGAAGTTAAAAAAAGACTATATAGAATATTCTACAATTAAGAAATTATTTAGATGTGATAAGTACTTAATAGGAATGGGGCACATGATAATATTGGAGGAAGGGTTTTGAGTCCTTAAAACTAGACCACTTAAGAATGCCAAACCATTTGATCTAAACAGGGTAGCAAGCAGAGCTCAGGTCAGGACATTTAACTCAATGCAAAACACAGAGCTCTTGCTCTGCAGAGAAATAAACTCATCTGCTGAGAAATAGACAAGTTTAGGGACGCAGCACCAGTACAGGGTCCTGCACAGTCAGGACTATTTGCTGATTTCAAATAGAATATCAGAGGTTGACTGTCAGTTCCAAGTCGGGAATATAAGAACCTAGAATCAGGTGGTCCTGGCTCTCCATCCAATTTTCCCTCCTTACGGTGCTCAGTCCATCTACTTCTTTTCATTGCACTGAAAGAAAGTATTTACTTTCTTCCCATGACCATCCCTAGCAAGCCTTGTGCAGACCTGGTGTGGGGGCTGAGAGACCTGGGGTATGGCCGGGTATTAGCACCAACTAGTAGTGTGGCCCTAGGCCCCTGGGCTTGCTTTGCTCATCTGTGTTAAGAAGAGATTGAGCTGGACCCTCCAGGTCTTCCTTACTGACTTACATTGCTTTACCATGAGTGCGTTGGAAAGGGTAAGATGGCTGTGCCTGATTTATATTCTCAGTCTTATTGCCCAAAAAGTCTATATAATACAGGCAAATAAGGGTTTTATTTACTGTTTATTAGTGCCCTCTACCCCACCTCCAGATGTGTAAGTAAAGCTGGTAGATTTTCCTTTTATGTCATTTAGCTGGCAAGTGTCACTTAGGATGGGACTGCGTGATAATACTGATATAGGGGGCAAGGCTATTAAACACAGTCAATTCTCATTTCTCACAATAGTTAGGTTCTATAAAGTGGTCATGAATACTGAATTAGTGAGCTCTGAACCCTTACTCCTAGGAGAGATCGAGCCTCTGGTTACAACATTCTTGTCAACCAATCATACATAACTTTGTATGTTTCTGTTTAAAGATGCCATATTTAATATGTGTTGTTGATTAATTACCATTGAACTGAGGGCCAGCAGCACTGTAACTATGGCTGAAGGAAGTTTGTCTACCACATGGTTTTTCTCTGTAAGGCACATCACATCCTTCTTGTGCTTAGAAACACCAGACAGCACTTCTGTACTGTACAAGGGGGCCATTTTAAACAGTGGAATTTCCATGCAAAAGTGCAAAAGTGTGAAAAGCGTGGCACTAAATAGACCATGAAAAGGACACTTGTTTACAGCATGAGAGCTGAAACAAGAAGCCAGAACATTGCTTTTTCACCCTTAGTGGGGAACACGCAAGTTGGGCAACTCAAATTTGTCTCTGCTCTGCATAGGTCCACAAATGACTGTGAATGTGCCATGAGTGTTGATTTTGGGGTTACAAATAGATTTTAGGGAATAAGTGAATTTGCAAATATGGCATCTGTGAATAATGAGGATCAACTGTATGTTAAATGAGATTATACTGGGTTTTAGTTTAAGGGAGCACAATTCTTTGCTTTGTTTGAAGTCCATATGTATTATAATTATTAATTACGGTGACACCTAATCTCTAAACAAATCTCTAGACAAAGAGGATCTAAATTAAAGTGGCTTCAAGAAAATAGAGTTTATGTTTTCTCTCTTATAAGACCATGCAAATGGTCACCTCCAGTCATTCTCTTATCTGTTTACAAGTCAAGATTTGGTTTGTGGATGCATCAGTTCTGTACTCTCAGCCCATGTGACCTGATGTAAAGATTCACACAGAAGCCAGAAACCACTCTTGGAACTTCAAGCAGGAAGGATTTAATGCAGGAATTAGAGGTGTATGAAACCAATGGAAGAATGAGGGGAGTGAGTGTCAGGGAAGCTGTCATTTGTGGACAGGAAATCAAAAAGCTCCACAATCAGAGAAATTCTGGGAATAATCTCAGGAACTTGTAGCATCAAAGTTTAGTAATTTGCAGGAAGATGCTAGGAAGCTGCCATCAAAACCTTGTATTCACTCTCTGCCAAAGCCCACATCCTGGCCTGCCACCACTCCTGGAGCAACATGGCGTGTGTGTTTCCTTTGACTTCCAAATCTCAGGCTAGTTCTCTCACTGTCAGAACCCAACCTGGAACTCTGCAGGCAATGTAACTCTCAGGCTTCCAAATATGCAGTCAGGGGGAGAGCATAAAAGAGAGAAAATGGTGCTAAATTGCTGACAGATAATCTGACACCTCTGTGTAGGGTGTTGCCTTGGTTCTGTGGTGGACATGTTCACCTCTGGTTACATTGAATAATTTAGGGACGAACATTAGTCCTAAACTTATCCAGTTAGAATAAGTCTCACGGCTTTTCATGGGATACTAGAAAACAGGCTTCTTCTGTTTTTCTGTACTTGAATCTGGGAGGGCAGGAAACTAAAGCTGCAGGAGCCATCTTGTGTTCAAAATGTTAGAAATCATCTGAGAATAACACCCAATACACAGAGGAAAAGAGAACTAAATCAAGAGATCAAGGTCTGATGACAATATTTGGGCTCCTGAATTCAGCCATGCCTGAAGCTAATTCTATTACCAGACTTATCCTTTTTATGAACCAATAAATTGCTTCTTTGCATAAACCATTTGGGTTAGATTTTCTGTCACTTGTAAGTGAAGACTAGTTAGAAGACCATGGTAATAGTCCAGTTTCAGTTCTATAGATGTTTTTTTGGGGGGTACAATAGTTAACAAAACATAAATCCTGATGTTAAAGATTGCATTAACTAGACACATTCACAACTAACTATAATCCCAGCAAAAGAAAGTCATCTTTGATGCCACACTTTAGCCCACATGAAAAAGCATGACTGATCTTAAATGTTTCAGAAAATCGGACCTATCCAACAAATAACAAAGACAGTTGTCTTTATTGTCCCAGAGGACCTGGTTCCTCTGGAAAGTAGTCCATCGTGAACAACAATGGAAATGAAGTAGAATAAAGGTGTAGATACAAATATCTGGGCATTAATATTATTTTTCAAAAGCAATTGATTCTAGAAAAAGGAAATCCTTTTAACCCAAAGCTTTGTTATTACTTCTTTCCCTCCTTTGTCCTTTTACTCAGCCTCAACAAAATGTCTTTAGTGGAAGCAAGGGCGGATTGACCATCATGGTTTCGGAAGATGGCATGGGGAAATGGAAGTCTTGTCTTGAAGGTACAATAAAGACTTCGTCATTCTCATTTTTTTCAGCGCTCTAATGGAGGGATAGGTTTTGCTGCTATATATGCATGTATACATGCAAATATATGTATATTCTTGCTGTTGAAGTGTGTGGCAATAGTATTGGACACCTGGTCTTTCTTGGTAGCTTTTGAAAAGTGTATACTCACTGTACCCTCTGGTAGCCAATGCTCACAGATCTGAGCTCCAGAATAAAAAGATTTGCTAAAGCTGCATTCATAGATGACTTAACCTGGGAGGGTTGTTTCTCTATGGGCAATGCTTATCTTAATCAAAGATCAAAACGTTTGGGCAAATTCATTCACAACTATAACTCAATATTATTAAATGTCATACCATGGAATAGATTGCATCCAAAGGGAGATTTTAATTAAGGAGCCAGTGTTACACTTACTAATTAGCCCTTCTTGCTTATCTTCTTATGAGCAGATTTCTTGTCAGAGTTGAAAATGTCTCTATAACTGCCTTTCTCTCTCCATATGGCTGCCTCTAAGTCAGACTGTCCACGGACTTCAGCTGGGAGAGCTGGGTGTTAAGGAGTCTGGTTACAGCAATGGTCTTCTGGTCCGGATACGATGCGTGAGAGGCATTCTCCCTTCTTCACAACTAACTGTTTTTCAAACCTTTGATAACGCCCTACTGTCTCATATGTGAATTATGATGTTTGGAGTTGTGTCCTTTTTTCTGGACAAGAGTACAATCATATCCCTTTTATTTTCCTAATTAATAATTAAATCCTCTTCATCTGCTCATATCAGCAGGAAGTCCATTCTTCTGCTTCTTGTGGTTTTCCTTGACAGAATTATCCATGAACTTCAAGCATTTATTCAGACTCAAGAGGTGACTTGTACTTCCAAATACTGGACAAAGAGAGAACTGAAAATTCTTATCAGTCTACCAGTAGCTTCCAGTTCTAGATGGCTCTTGATTTTAGGGTGCTGAAAGCTAATACTGCCCAGTTTAGTCTATCCTCATCCACTGCCTTTAGGTTTTTACAGTTAAAGTTCTCAATTTATACTTTACATGCTTTGCCATTATTCTCAAAGCACACAAAAAAAACACAGGACATCATGCTACTGTATGGCAACTACCATCCCACTGATGAACTTCCTGGTCTTGGCTTTGATTCTGGGTCCCCAATCTAGACTTCTTACCTCTTTATGGAATGTTCTTCTATGGGGAGTTTGGTTTCCTTTCCTGCCAGCAAACCTCAGCTAGAAACATTTTAACCCATCAAAGAAGTATAATGTGATTGAACCTAAAAAAAGGTCAGAATTTTAATCTTTTCCCCCCTGGAAGATCCCTTAACCTTTATATAAATTTACCTGCTGCCTTGGTAGCCAGCTCTGTCTACTAAGGAGCATGAGGGGCAGTCTTTGACAATCTACCAGCAGTCCCATTTTTACCTTGCCTCTAGGAAATGAGTGACTTCATACTTTACAAGTGTTCTACCAAGAGAGGCTGTTCATCTGTACATATAAGTTAAAGAGGATCATCTCCAAGTTGACTTTCTGCTTTTGTGAAGGCCTCGCATTGATTGATAGCTTCTTTCCAAGAAAATGTTAAGTTTTTCTCCCCCGGCACAGAGTTAGAATGCAGTTTCTAAGATGGTATGTCTGGGTTTCCATCAAATTGTTGCCCAAATTGGGATAATTTTGAATGTGAAAGAGGACACTATTTAATAATTACACTGGGAGAACAGGTCTAAACAGGACTGTCGGAGGCAGACAGAGCTGTGTGGTGACCTTGTGTGTGGACCTACAACTTCCCTGAGTGGTGAGAGGTGTGTGTTGAAGGCCATGCAGGACTAGCTCTTTCATGGACTTCCTTGTGTGCAACAGGCCCCAAATCCCACAGAATTCAAACACTTGCAAAATGTTTAATGGGAAAAAGATATTAGCAAAGGTGATTTTGTTAATCCATAATCCTGAGGACAAATATATTGATGGGAGGTACTGATTTGGCTGTCAAGGTGTTTGGGCAGATCTGTGATTATTATAATCATTGGTTTGAACTAAGTTTTCCTTTTCTTTTTTTCTTTCATATAAGAAATTAAGAAAATAGTAAAGGTCAAATGTGTTCAAATAAATAAACTGCCCAATTTGCTGAAAATAGGATCTAGTTTTTAACTTAGTTTGTGTTCTTTGTGTTAGTTTTCTACCATGGAATATGGTTGAATTTGAACAAGACGTGATATGTCTTCTTGTTTTACCATTGTAGGCTCAAATTTTCACTTGCTGTCAAAATTCTGTGGGCTTCTTCATCAAAAATCTTGTAAATTGTTTACTTATTTCAACGATGTAGGCATCTATAAAATGAACAAAATCAAGAACTTTGAAAATATATGCAAGTTAAAAATGGATGAAAGTTTTAGCTAAGAAAAATTAAGCTGTCAGAAGTGTTTCTTTTACAAGTTTGTTTCAGTGCCGCACCTCATGTCTGGGCACAGGCTAGTGTGTTCTGATGAACTTCAGCAGAAAGTGTAGGAGGCCCATGAGGATGGCAATCAGAAGCACGTGTGCTTCCAACTTCTACATGTCATGAAGCATATACCTTTTCCTGTTAAACCAGTTTTTTTGGAAGAGAGCATAGCTTTGTGGAAAGAGTTCTCTACTTGGAATCAGGAGACCCAAGAAAACTAGTTTCAAGCCTGGATCTTCCCCTTTTTGTCTTCGTGCTTCTTGTTCAAGTTAGTAACTTTTATGAATTAGGTAAAGTAATATTCACCTCAAATAATGGTGTGAGAATTAAATGAGATAACATATGTGAAAGAAACTGGCACATTATGGACACTCAGAAAAAAAATGCTGTTTTCCTTCATTCATCAAGTATGTTTGCAAACAAACACTGAGAGCTAATGATCTCAAAATTTTTGTGTTCTCTGGCTTTGAACACCACCATTATGAATACTTTCCTTTTCTTTCTTTTTTTGTTTTTCAGTAAGTGTCTTCATCATTCCACAAATGTTTATTGAGGATAACTAAGTGTCAATCACTGTGATAGTTGGTGGTTAAACAAAATATTATGGTCCTTATCTTCACAGAAGTAAGAGTTAAGAGGGAAAGCAAAGAATGATGAAATGAAGGAAAGTGTATATAATTAAAAAGTATAGAAATTATTGAAAAGGAAAAAAAACCCAGGTACAACAATAGATAATAATGAGGAAAACCTCACTGAGATAGCATTACACAAAAGACTTCTCCCTTGAGGTCACATTTGAACCATGGAAGAAGTGACATCTTGGTTGAGACTAAAAGAGGAAAAGGAGAGAGCTGTGGTAATACAGGAGTAAAAGCATTTTGAGAGTGGGAGCACCATGTTTAAACTTGGAAAAGAACCTGGTGATTCAAGGAACTTAAATCTGGTTGGTGTGCTGCAGGACAAGGAGTGAGCAAGGCAGAGAATAACATGGGGCTTAGGAAGCAGCAGGGGACAAATTATACAGGATAGGGGTCATGGAAGGCATTTATGCGTTATCTAAAAGGCAACAGGAAGCCACTAAAGAATTTTAACTGGAGGAGTAACAGAATTTAATTTAAATTTTTAAGGAGTACTGTAGCTGTGGTATAGAGAATGAATTAGAGGGGAAAAGAACGGAAGCAGAGGACAAGATAGAAGGCAATTGCAGGAGTTCCGAGAAGAGGTAGTTGTTTAGACTGCAGTAGTTGCACTGGAGAAAAAGAGAAGTACATGGGATTAAGAATTGACAGTAGTTGATGATATATTTGATGTGGAGAGATGGAAAGGGAGAATTAGGAGTCAAGGATGATATTCTATGGGTCTTTGATAATGCAGAGGGAAGGACCATTTACTAAAATGGAAAAGACTAGAGGAAGAATTATTTTGGTTGGTGTGAAGATCAAGAATTCAATTTTGGACATGTTGGAGATGCAAAATTCTCCTGCTAAAAATGTTTATATATGCTGGATAGACTACAACAACATTTACATGTATGGCTGAGCTTTCAATAAGTAAAATGGAAATTCCCAAGAGCTGGAAATTCATATGAGAATTAAACTAAAGAAATAAGCACATGAGCTGATTTTGTGACTATTCTGGGACAGCTTGGCCATCTTAATCATCTAGGGACTTGGGTTTTCATAACCATACAGGAATGGAAGCTGAGACCTTAAGGCTACATGAGGTGAGAAACTGGAGCAAAGATATCTGCATAAAATTCGGTCTACACCATCAGTGAAATAATAATAATAATAATATCCATAAGAATTTAACACTCTCAAGCTGAACTTCATGAGGGTTTGAGGTTTGCAGTTATACTATCAGCATTATTTAGGAATTCTTAAGCCAAGAAATCAAATGAAATTTGGTACCAGGATGAAGCAAGCATTAAACTCTGGAGGGACATTTCCCCAACCCATATTGCACAGCATTTCTAAGGATAAATCTTCAGTAGGTGAGCTCATAATCCAAAATTACAAAACATATAAGAAAATAATCGATCATGAACAAGAGTCAGCTAACATAAATGCTTACACTCACACATAATCAGGAAGATTAGAGCCTTAGCCAGTAGAACAATCTGAGGGGGACTGCATATTTATTACAATTAAAGACATAAAAGAAGGAATCAAAAACTTAAGAAAAGCATAAAATGCTAAGAGAAAAAAGCAGATAAGAAAATCAAATAGAATTTCTAGAAATGAAAATCAGCCTGTTAAATTAAAGACTCAGTTGTTGGCTCATTGGTTGGTTTGCATTTGCAAATGGATAGCTTTATATTAACAAAGAGACATAATTGTGAGACTTTATCCTCACTCTCATGGAGCCTGTAGTCTTGCAGGGGAAGATTAGCAAGATTCAAATTGCCAGAAAAACGAAAGTAATAGTTAATCCATCAACAAATTATTAGAATAACTGAACAAAATTGAAAAATGAATTAGCAAACTAAAAAACCTTATCTGAACTGGAAAATGAAGAAATAATTCAGTCACCCAGAAAATGGTTTGGAGATATAAATAGACAGAAATATGAAAGGAAGTTTCAAAAATATGAAGGATAGAATTAGAAAGAGCAACAGAAATTTAATAGGAGTTCAAGAAAAGGAGACTAAAAGAGAAGAGGCAATATTCAAAAAGACAAAGGCTGAGAATTTTCCAGAACTTACATACAGACATAAGGCTACCAATTCAAGAAACACAACATTGTCCAAGCAGGATAAGTAAAAACACATCCACATAAATATATTATTGTGGATCTGCAACACCACAAAGACAAAGAGAAGATTATAAAAGCAGCCAGAGAGAAAGGACAGATTTTCTAAAAACAAAGGAAAGTTAAAATGTCAGCAGATTTCTAATTTGTAACAGTATAACACAAAAGAGAACGGAATATCGTCTTCAAAATACTGTAAAACCTGTCAACTTAGAATTTAACACATACCTAAAATACAAATCAAGATGGGGGATAAATGAAGATATTTTTATTGACTAACATCCAAAACCTAAGAAAAAGCTGCTCAAATCTCTAGTTGACTGCTTTTTTAGAAAAACCCAGTAATCCTTACCTCCTACTGTTTCCTTCACTTTTACATAAAACGCTTCACTTCTGTCGCTTCTGGTTACCAAATGCTTGCGAGGTTTTCCTCACAACAAGCAATTCTCTGTGATACCAGCTGTGTGTCCTACAATTTAACTCACTTCTGACACCGTTTACCTGGATATAGTGTCAGATCGCATGGGTTAGGGGTTCAGTCCTACAAGACTGCCCTCCCCTTCCACTTCAGATGCCAGTTGCAAGGCCAGGTTATCACCTGTGCTTCTGATCAATCAGCTATAAATCAGAGGTTAAGAATCCCTAGTCTCTCCAATACCTTATCTACAACATCGAGTTTTGATGAAACTTACTAGACATTCAAAGAAACAGGAAGCTGTGACCCTTACTCAAAGGGAAAAAAATACAGTTCATAGAAACTTGCTCTGAGTGGGTCTAGATGTTGGATTTAGAAGATGAAAACTTCAAAGAAAATTTTATGAATATATTTAAAGGATTAAAATATACTCAAAGAATTAAAGCAAAACATGATAAAAAGGAGAGAATCAATAACAAATCACGATAGCAAAATGGAAACTGTGAGAAGAACCAAATGGAAATTTTAGAGCTGAAAGCTATAATGACTGAAATGAAAAATTCACCAGATGGACTAAAAAACATTTTTGAGATAGAGAAGACTCAATGAACCCGAAGATAGTGTGACAGAAATTACTCAATCCAAAAAACAAAGGGAAAAAAAATTTAAAGAAAAATGAACAGTCTCAAGATCTGTGAGGCAATGCTAAAAATTCCAACATATGTGTTATTGGAGTCCCAGAAGAAGGGAGAATTATGTAGAAAAATTATTTGATGAAATAAAGGCTAAAAATTTCCCAAATTGGTCAAGAACATTAACTTATAGTTCCTAGAAGTTCAATGAGCTCCATGTAAGATAAAGTTCAAGAAAACCACAGCTGGACACCTCATAGTAAAATTACGGGAAGACAAAGATTTGGGGGTTTGTGGAATGTTTTGATTGTGATGGTGGTCACACAACTACATACATCTTCCCAAATTCTTCAAAGTATACAGCTAAAAAGAGTGAATTTTACTTTTTGTAAACTATATTGAAATAAAACTGTAGACAAAAGCATGCATGTATAATATATAACAGACATATATGTATATCAATCACATATATCTATTTCATAGTTAATTTGGGTTTGTCTCAAGAAAACAGGGGTAGTTTAACACTAAACAAAGCCATTATTATAAATCACTACATTAAGAGTTTAAAGGAGAAAACCATATGATCATTTCAATAGATATAGAAGGAGTATGAGATAAAATTTGACAATGATTCTTGATAATCTTGATTAGTAAACTATGGATAAAAAGGAGTTTCTTTACCCTGAGAAAATATATCTTCCAAAAACCTACAGCAAATATTTTAAATCATGAAACTTGAAAAACATTTAAATTCCCTGATACCATTGACCTCAGTCTTCATCCATGTTTCACTAGAGTTCTTAGCTAGTAAAATGAGGCTAGAAAAGTAAAAAAAGGAAAACACATGTAATAATTAAAATAGAGGCTAAGTAGTTTTCTTTATTAAAAAAAAGGGATCTCGATGGTACAACATTCATTACAGTAAATTGCAGATGGATTAAAGCACTAAATGTGAAGTGCAAGACTAAAACCCTCATGTCAGTTCTGTTATATCGCAACATATGTGTTCCTAAAAATTGCCCCATCATGCAAAAATCTCACAGTAAAAAGCACAAAGCTTAGGGAAGAAATGAGATTTGGGTGACAACACTCAAAAACTTCATCATTGACACACAAAAAAGAAAACTAGGGGTGAAAAAATGGAAGTACAGTTTTTCGTATATTAAATGGTTACAAAATACATAAATATCACAATAAATATGGCATTTTACCTTGAAAAAAACTGAAAGGTTGCTTGTGGAACGGACATGAGAAGAGCTTCGGCTAGTGAGTTATCTCAGGTTATCTGAGGTCTCGTGGAAAGTTTTAACGTCAGACATGACTGGGTGCGGCAGATAACTGTGAACTGAGTTGGCTGGTAGATGTTTGAGGCACACGTGTATGTATGTTTTGTTCATTCCTCCACAGCTTGGTTAAGCTGCATACTGTTCTTTGCATTCACCTAGTGTTTCTTGCTGAAGAAGTTGCACATAGGCAAAATCTGGAAATTTGTGTTATTCTCATATTTTTCTTATTATATCAATTGTCTTGGAACAAATTTGCATTTTCAAAACAAACACTACAGTCAAACTGACTGTATAAGAAAATAAAGGAGTGTATATTTTTTGGCATTGTGGTATGGGAAAAAAACTTCCTAAATAAGATTCAAGAAGTATGACCATAAGACATGGCTAAAACTGACTATATTCAATAATAATAATAAAACTTTACAAATAGCAAAAATGATATAAAAAACAAAGTAAAAAGATAAGCTATTGACTGGCTTGGAGGAGACAATATTTACATTCACAAAGAACTTGTACAAATCAATAAGAAAAAGGCAAACAATCTAAAGAAAAATGGGCAAAGGCGGTTTACAAAGAAGATGAAACAAATGTCTGATTTGCATAAGAAGAGCCATTCTGCCCCACATAATTAGGGAAGTGAAAACTAAATCAACAAAAGCTACCACCTACATACCAATTTGGCAAAAGTTATTAAGTTTGATTGCACCAAATGCTGGCAGGAATGAGCGGAAACAGGAACTTTTATAATTGATGGTGAAAACAAGAACTGATGTAATCTCTTTGGAAAACAATTTGTCAATCTAGTAACGGAAGATGCTGAGAGTTTAGGACTCAGCTGTTCTACCGTCTGGTGTCCTTCCTAGAGAATACGTGGCATACGTATATAAGGAAACATGATCGAGGATGTTCATAGCAGGATTGTTTACAACAGCAAAAACATGGAATAACCTAATTGTCCCTTCTTAGGTGATGTGTAAAGTTTTGTTTGTTAAAATTATGGGAAAGTATGCAATAATTAAAATTGCGACCTTGATATGCAGATTGAACATGAATAAATTGCACAAAGAAGCATAATGTTAAGTGCAAAAGATATGTAAAGGTATGTACAGCATGATACTATTCATGGAAAATATGAAAGAAACAAACCACTAATATATGTCTTGCTTATGGATACATGCATGTGTATTAGGACATTTAGAAGAGAATAATACACATCAATTTCAGAGCAGTGGTTAACCTGGTAGAGGAATTTAGAGTGGGGTCAGATGCTCCTGAAACATTTTATATCTTATTTTTTTAAAAAAGAGATTCATTGGTGCAAATATGGCAAAATGGTACTTTCTGATTAATCTCAGTGGTGAACCCATGGGTCTACATTCATGTATTAGTTTCTGCATTTTTGTATGTTTGAAATGTATTCAACAAATATATATTGAGAGGCTTATTTTATGGTAGGCAATTTTCTTAAATAAAAAACAGAACATAAAGGAGTACATGGAAAGAGAAATGATACACTGACACATCTTGTTGGAAGCGTGTTGAGGCTGCTGGGATTATAGGGGGTTCTGCAGTGAAATATGGGCGAGTGTGAGCAGGCCTCCTGTCCTGCCTCTGTTGACAAGGTATCTAAACGTGAACCAACGCTTCTGTCTGGGACGGTAGGTGGAAAACGGAACAAAGTTGGTTTTTCTATTTAAATCATGTGTGCAGGCTTTCTTCCTCCAGGATGGGGGCCAGCAATGTCCTGTGGAGTGGAGAGTGGACAGCAGGATGTAAGTACAGCTGCGTCTGCAAATACCTCTGGTTTGGGAAACTGAAAGGCTCTGGGATCAGAGTAACAAGACAGTTTATATTGAAGCCAGGAAACTATAAATTTTCTAACATAAAGACAACTCTGCCTGAAAATGTTGAGAGCTGTCCCTTCCTGAGGAAGGCAGGAAAGAGTCAGAAGGCCTTTGACCACTGGTTTTCTCTCCATTGGCCTTAACCCTCTCACAGCTGGACAGGAGGATTCTGGGAAATAGCACATCCCAGACGAGGGATGCTGTGGTGCCAAGGGGTTAACAGGCACTTTGTGCAAAGTTTTAATATTCCACAAATGAAATGTGCATGTGAAATGGGAAAAAAAGAGGAAAAGATTATATTTGTCAGCTGGGCTGCCATATGTTGTTCTGGCCGGAGCACAGCAAAAATGGTGACAATTCTTTTCTGAATGAGAATCTCTGTCAACTCCTGATTTCCTGTCTTTCTTTGGACAAGCAGGGGCTTTCTTCATGACCAGACAGAGTCTAAGATTTTATTGTTGTGGGAACAACCTGCATTTACGTTGGCATTACTTGGCTTGGTTTTCAAGAGGTGGAAAAAGACAGGAAAATCATAAAATTCATCTGTGTATTTTCTTCTTTTTTTTAAAAAAGAATGAAATTGGCCCTTAAGGTAAAAACAGTCCTCTGAAAGTACAAATAGCTAGCTGAATGACAAATGGAGAAGAGGTTATATTGGCAGATCTGTTGGTTCTCACCAAGGTCATCATCACATAATTCTGCAGAATTGACTGTCACATAAAAGGCTTTTCTTATTCATATCTAGTGGGTTATGATGCCTATGTTAGTAAAAAATAAATGTCTGAGTCTATGTGCTGTAAGAGAAATAAGTAAGATTCAGCCTTGGTGTAAGAGGGTTGTTCTTTTCTGACTACATATTTCTGTCTTGCTTTGCATTTGAAAATGCTACACTGGACAAAATTACTTTTTTCTTTAAACAGTGTTTTAAGGATTCTATTTACTGATTGTCTAAATAATACAATCTAAAAATTTTGAAAATTATAAAAAATTTCAAAAAGAAAACAAAACTCTCCTGTGATCTGGCAATCTAAAGATAATATTAAAATATTTTAATATCCTTTTCCATATTGTTATAAATAAGTAAATGTCCAAATAAATTTCACATGTTGACATCATATTATTAAAGGTTTTGTTGTCTATATAATTCTTAGTAGTTTCATATATTTTACTGAGAGGATGTTCCATTCATTGTTGACTATTCCTTATTATCAGGCATTTGGTTTCTTTCTAAATTTGTTTTCCTCTCACTGACAAGTAAGACTAATCATCCTTTTTCTTGCATGACCTTTCTTTGCACAAGATGGCATTGTTAAAAGCAAATGAAGGTGCTCTTGACCCGTTAAGGATAATTTAGAATCTTACAGGGATAGTGCTAATCAAGCTGAGGTTCTCTGGGGAGGGGGAAGCATTAAGAGAAACGACTATGGGGACAGCCTGGCACAATGAGGGTGTGAAAAATGTCAGATGGTGCTGAAGATCCCCAGCCTCTGCAGTGAATGCGAAGAGAGTCTGGAGGAAAAGAGCATTGCTCAGGGATGAGATTCTGGCCACTAAGTAGAGAGAACCCAAATACTGCAGACCACTTCCCGAAAGCTAGGAAGAGAGAGCAGAGAGCAAGTGCCCTAGCCAGGACTGCCATAGCCTCTGTTCAGCTGTCCTTGCCCCTTCATGCCCTACTTGGGCTGTGAAAGGATGCACAGAATAATAAATACTCAGCATTAAAATATTGGTGTGAGGAAAAGGAGCAGAACACAGACATGGTACAGAAGACATGTCCAAGGGAAGTCGTTCATGTCCTATCAGAGTAAATAGAAAGCAGAGATGAGCAGCTAAACATGAGCAAAGTGAGAAGGGATAGCAGGGCAACTAGGTAAGGATACTATGAAGAAGGAAGGGGAGGCAGGGGGAGGAGAAGAAACGGTCACTGAACGTGGTCTGTCAAGGAACTAAAAATAATTCCCCATGAGCATGTCCCACTCTAGAACAACCTCATAAGAAAATAAATAGCTCAAAGATGATGATGAAACAACAGAATGAGAGTGAAAGGGAGACAGCAGAATTAAGAAAATAGTTTCAGGATCAAACCAATATCATTAATGGGCTAATGAAACAGATAATAATAGTAGCTGACATTTATCGAGCATTTCGTACATTCCATACACTAAGAGCTGTATGTGGATTCCTACCTTTAATACCGATAAAATGCTATGAGGTAGCAGTTTCTTCATTATCAAATGAGGAAACCAAGACACAGCGTGGTCAAGTCACATCCACTCACTAGAGAGTGGCAAAGGCCAGGGTCTAGCCCCAGACATATTCTATAACACTATACATGTGTAGTTTGATCCCAATTATTAAAAGTCAGTCTTTCCATCAATCCATCCATCCATCCATCCATCCATCCATCCATCCATCCATGCATCCATCCTTCTGCCATATACATGCAGAGGTGAAATTTATCTAATACTAATGATAGCTATTTCTGGATGATTTTTTTTCTTTATATGTTTCCGTACTGATTGAATTTTAAAAAGCAATCTTTTTATCCACTTTATAAAACAATTAAATGACTATGATAATAAAACAATGATGACAGTATAATGATTGTCGTAAGCCCTTTCACTCTTATTCCTGTATCATACTCTTAATAAGTCACTTCCCTATTTATCTTCTGGTGATCTAAACATTTTGCACCACTTCCTAAACAAGGTTGGTGATTGATGGTAACATGACTTCTTTTTAGCATTTGGCTTTGAAGATGTTTCAAAACATCAATCAGATCATATTTAGTTTTAGACATTTTTCACATTTGAATGGAAATTTCTGAACTTGAATCCCATCATCTCTCCAACATTTTGGATATGCCCTCTCTGTATATACAGTATAATTTGCTTTTTAAGTTTAACTATTTTCTCTTTTCCCCACAAGAATATAAGTTCCATGAGGGCAGGGAGTTTTGCCTGTTTTGTTGTCTCCCCAACACCTAGAATAGAGCCTAGTACATAGAATGCTCCATAAATGATTTATTGAATGAATGAATGAATAGAAATGGACTTTGCTAACATAAAGTAGAGTGGAGAAAGATTCACAGAATTATTGAATTTTTGAAGTGAACTTCACTTTTAAGTACCATTCAAATGATTTTAATTGTTAATATGGCAATTTTCCACATTTAAATCATAGAATACGTTTTTAAAAAAATAGACAAGAAACAGTTATTTCATACACTTAAAATATTTCAAAGCCTACGTGTCACACTCACACATACACAAAACAATCCTGTTAAAAAGTTTCCTTTTTGAAAGATCGGATATAAGGCAAAAGCAAATATGCCTGGATATGGGAGGAAAAGCCCTATATTTTTCTACATCGTTGTGCCAGTAAAAGATCTTCTTGCAGAGTCCCAGACTGGTATACTGACCTGAGGCCCAGGTTTGGTTTGCAGAGCTTTTCATTTGATTTCATTGCCAACATAAAACAGTAAGGAGCTTTTCTAAAAAAAATAGGTTTCCAAGTTTTTCTTGAAGTTTGGCATAACTGGCTATTCTGGATCCATAATAATATTAATAATAGTATTATTTCACATAATAATTGTTTCCAAGTAATGACTGTCACCTTTAGCTAGAGCACAACTCTGCAATTTGCCACAGTCCACACCATTCCATAATGTATTCCTGACCATCTTGTGCCTGGATCACTTCGCCTGTTCACATCACCTGCCCATTCCTGTAGGCATTTGAGTTTGTCATCATGCTCTGTCTTCTATATCCTCCCTCCTGTCCCCATGACTTGTTGCCTCCCTTGAGCATCGCCTTTTCACTTTTTCTGTTTTTGATGGAAGACTTTCTTTCCTTAAATATCATCCCATCATGCATATAATTTTTAAAAATCTCCTTAAAGGTTTCCTAATTTTTGTGTTTCTTTTCAATTTGATTTAGCTCATTGCACATATGTTTTGCCATTTTAACCTGGATTTGAGAAGGGACATGAAGACACTAGACTGCTTTCTCTCCCACAAACCTTTACCATGCTCTTGTAAGCTTGGCTTGCTTCCTTTTTCTCTCCAGAATCTCCTATGTTGGACTTGGAGAAGAAAATTAAAGAAGTGAGAAGAAGGTAGGAAGGGACATTCTGGAGGACTTTATCATGACTCATGAGTGGGAAAACTGAATTAAAATCCTTTGCAAAAGAATAATTTCACCTCTCCTTTCTCTCCTTATCTTACCATATGCACTTCAATGTTTTTAAAACACTTATTTGTAAAAATATTTTTTTCCCTCCTCAAAGCCCCAATACATAGTTGTATATTCTGGTTGTAAGTCCTTCTAGTTCTTTCATGTGAACCACTGCCACAGCATGGCTACTGACAGATGAGTGGTGCAGTTCCATGCCCAGGAATCAAATGTGGGGCCACTGAAGCAGAGCACAGCAAACTTCAACCACTAGGCCATCAGGGCTGGCTCTAAAAATATTTTTTAATATTAAAAAAAACTTTAAAATAATAATAGAATAAAAATATTTTAAAATAATTTTTAAATATTTTAAAATTTTGTGAATATATATATATATATACGCCCTTCTAATTTTGTTAAAGCAAAATATGGACAGGAATTTATTTACGTCTTTGTGTTACCAGCACCTGGCACAGTACCTGACCCAATAGATGTTCATTAAACAATCTCCCAGCCAGTCTTTATTTTGTGTAAAACTGATGGATCTGAGGGACATAGTCTCATTTTATTCCTGATTAGTCTCTTGTGGACTACTACCTAATAAGAAATAAAATGGTCTACTAAAGGCAGGTGGGAGGATGAAGCGGAAAAAGGAGAACAATATTGTTTTGGTAATACTAAAATTAAGTAATCAATAGGGTGACCATATGTCCCTATTTGACTGGGACAACCTCACTTTATTCCTACTGACTTGGCATAATTATTAATAGCATCACTTATCACTCTGAAAGTGTCCTTGTTTGGATGATAAGTTATATAGGCACTCTATTAATCAGGCCCTAGATAATCGAAAGCTATTTGTAATCTAATTGCAAGGACTTAGGGTTTTTGTTTTATTTTTGTGGAAAATTGGGATCTAGCTACCTAAATTGGAAATTATAAAATGCATTAACACGTTTTTAGAGATTTTATGCACATACATATGTAAGACACTTTTATGACACTGCCTTGTATTCTAATTATTTCTACACTTATTTCCATTGGCCTTCTTAAGAACACGCTCCTACACTTGGGAATATACTCATCTTTATTTTCTCTAAATGTTTCACACTTAGCAGACATTCAATAAATATTTGTTCAATGGAATTGAATAAAATAAAATTGAATTGTTAAGTTGTCCGGTCAGGGATAATTAGTGTTGGTTTATCTTCCAAACCATAAACTGAGAGAAGCCAGTATACTATTATAAATTTTACATATTTAACACACTAAGTCAGTTTTCTATGCCTCCTCATCCTTGCTCTGCTATTTCCTTAAAAACTCTAATTGTGTATTGTTGCAAAGCATTTCTTCCCTGATGTGGTTAAAAAAAATTATGCTCATTGAGGCAAATGTCTACCAGTGGCTTTGATTTCTTTGGATATTTTGGACAGAAATGGTATCATTTTTTTTTCTGCCCAGGATTTCGATCAGAAGGACAACAGGAGACCAGCAATAGGATGTTGGCCATAACTTGCAATTTGCATTAGCCAAAACGTGAATAATTTTTTGGCCCTATTAAGATTTCAAGAGACTCAAATAAGAACCACATAGAGGACCAACCTTTGAGAATCTGTGTATTTTGTGCTTGAGTACTGAAACTCTTGGCCAACTGGCAACGCATTGAGCTCTTCTAACAAGTTATAGGGTGGAAATTATTTCTCTTCTCACCCATCTGCTCTAGGAGCCATGGCTCACGTTTAGAAGTAGCACTACTTACAGTGAGGAAAAAAAAGACCATCGATGGAAGTTAAAAAAGAAGAGTAAAAGGCCGTCATTGAAATAACAGCAAATACAACAACAACAATGAAGACAAATCACTGTCATATTCATGCAAAAGTCCTAATTTTTATGTTATCGCCACCTGCCATCATCAGTCTGCAGAGGTTCCTGTGCCACCTTTTGAAAAAACAAAAAGGCACTTAATTTAATGATATGTGAGAGGATTTCTCTGTGATGGAAAAGCAATCGCCCTTCACTAACTACTTTAGCAGAGGCAAAGGAGGGTTGAGCCAGATGGGGATTCCCCATAAGTAGAGGTAGATATTCAAAGAAGGAAAGAGCAGAGAGGGTTAGGAAAAAGGATAACAGTAATGAAAACATTTCTCTCTTTAATTTTCTTTTGTGAGCTTTGAGCATCTAAAGGAGTCGATCACCTGCTTTCTGAGCTGACTACATTCCTTGACAAGGTAAAGCCCTCTGCAACCGGCGGAGAAGAATGTCCTTTCCAGCCCCTTCAGCTGTTGCATTTACAGATGGTAAAACTTTTCAGTGGCTCAGCCTAGTTCAATTGGGCAAGTAAACCCAAGCCAAGAAACCTACAATACAGCAACTGCAAAGAGCCTGTTATTCAAAAGGATGGAGGCATCCCGCAGTAGGGCAGTTTTTCTTTTTCTTTTTTTTTTCAAATGTAAGCAAGACGAATGTAAAATAATTTTCGGGAATGTTCTTGTATTAAGAATCATATGGAAATATCTCTTATCTAAGTATTGCCTTAAACCACTAATGTTTTGGGAAACCAGTTTACTCAGTGGTGAAATGAGTGACATGATTTTCAAAGTATATGTCTTTTCACTTAAAAATTATCTTTGGCTAATTGTCGAATCTTCCATCCTTTCATACACAGGATCTATTGATTTTATCTACAAGAGAAAAGGGTGCATATTAAATCTGTGGCCTAGAAGAAGATAAGAAAAAATGAGATCCAATTAAAATATCTTGTTTTAAAGAGATTCTTCACAGTGTATATAGTTTTATTTCTTGAAATTTTCTCATATGTTGTCTATTCTCGTGGCATTTGATCTGCAAAGAGTGTTGCATTTTTTCACTAGCTGAGGACATATCTCTTAATAGGGATGTCCTAAAACGTTATCTGTTTTGCACACGTGAGTCATTCTTTAAGACCCAGGGAAAATGTCACCTCGTCCGAAGTCTCCCCTGACTTTCTCGCAGAATGAATTTCTCTTGCTCCTGGGCTCCAGCTGCACTCTATCTGTAATTCTGCAGTGGAGTTATTAGGAATGTGTGGAGAAGGACGGGATGTGGGCCAACTTTGCCTGGGGGAGTCAGAGGAGGCTTCAGAGAGGTGATGTGGTACCCTGATCTAGAAGGAAGTGTGGTTTGCCAGGTGGAAAAAGCATACTCTTAGAGTTCAGTGTTTATAAGCTTCTGCCTTCATGTATAGGAAAGAGTCCCACAAATGTATCTCCAGCAATTATCTGGCACATGTAAGTACTTGATATTTGTTGATGGACATTTGATCCAATGAGTGCTAAGCTGAGATGGGCATGTCCCTTTACCATCCAGTCCCTCACAAGGGCTTGCTTCCTTCTGGTTAAGTCCTCCTTATGCATCTGGAAATGCCAAGTGGCTTTAAAAATACTCAACATCTCTATTTATCTCTGGTCTATCCAGAGGTTTTCAGTGAGAGATTTTATTTCCATGGGGAGACAAAACTCCGAACCTTCTGAAAGGCATTGCCGACGATTTCTTGGTATTCAGTACGTAGTGACTATTCAAATAGTTGTTGGCATTGTGAAGGTGATTGTCAGCATATTTTAAAATGTCATGTTAAAAAGTAGTGTGTATGGCCTTGTACTTATAGAATTTTTATATTTAGATTTTGGCTTGATGAATTTCAGATAAAAAGAGCAAGACAAACTTTTTTGAGTTTCTCTATTGTATCAATGACAAGGGGATGATTTTAGTACCTTTCACTGTGACTAGATGTCATGGGAACAGCCACATGGTCATGCTCATATGCCACGACTGTTTTATAGGAGACTTTCTTGTGGGTCTTGACCCTGGTAACACGCCCCCTTCATCCAGAGACCTAACTAGAAATGCTAAGATACACATTTTGGGTGGGTTTTGTGTTGTCTTTTCCAATGCACCATTCACAGATTCTTTTTAGCGCTTGATATAATCATTAAAATATATTTGTTTCATATTCTCTTGATCTTCTATCTATTGCTGAGAAAACACTCATTTTCTGAAACATAAAAACAAGTGGGGAAAGTGAGAAATCTTCCTTAGGTAACCTCAGAACAGAGGAACTTTGTGCATTATGCAGCCGAGGCCATGCCAAAATGCAATTTGGAGGGTGTCCAGCCCTTCATTGGAAAGTAATGGTTTTCACTGAACTGAGTTATGACCAGCTGTTTACAGACAGTCTGCGACATACTGATAGAGCAGAACACCGTATGTTGCTTTCCAAATCAAATGATACAAGAAGTGTGACAGAGTGGAGAAACATCTGTCATTAGCAATTTTCAGCACGCTTCACTAATTCTGGACAAAATACGAGTAATGAACTTACCGCAGGAAACTTCAAATACTACCACTGCTGAAACAAGGATATAAACAGCGAGTCCTCCTAATGGCTTCTAATTTAATTCATTTGCAGTAAGAAACAAACAAAGTGGGTTATTTGTTTTTGATCATAGGGTAGTAAATACTAATGCTGATCACAAACGCTTATTTTAATCAAAGAATAGTGATCGGCGAATGCAACTTTCTTCATGTTCAAATGGAAAGCTTTGTGCCTTCTTTAATTGTTGAAAAACCTTGGCTTTGTTTTTGTTTTTGTAAGCAGCAGTGTTGGAGAATCCACCCTAACAGAGATGAAATCTTCCCCGCGTGGTGTCTGAGTGTGACATTCTGAGCTTGGGTGAGCTAGAGTTCTGACAGATTTGTTGGACCTGTGGTGATATTTACATAATATTAAATGTTCCTTGTCTTTCTACTAAGAAGCTTGTATAGAAGAACATGTTAGGTCTTTCTCAAGCTGCTTTCCCCCCACCACTTCTCGTCTTGCCATTTTTTTTTCCTGGCTGATAATTTTCATGTTGCGGTCCCACACATTTTCACAGATCTGTAATGAGCGCGTGGTCCTCATACAGCATCCACATGGTTCTCTACTGGTCGACGTCACACTGTTGATGAGATCTCCGAGCCAAACCATGTGAAGGCTGCAATCTGTGAGCATTTTTCTTTTGTATCTTTGCAATCAGTTGAGCTATTAAGCCATTAACATTCAAGGCCTCCTCAGCTCAGCTTACTCCCAGCTAGCGCCAATACGGCAAAATCCCTAAACGGACAGAATTGAGTTTGACTCCAGAAGAAAAAAAGAGAAGAAAGGTTGCCATTCTTTATCTGAAATTTCGACTGATGTTCAGAAAAATGGCAATGTAAGAGGCAGACATGAGATCTTGCCCAATCCGTTGGTGTTCCGCCGATGGGACCAGCTTTGGACTGTGTCCCAGAACAAAAAGACTGAGCGCCATTCGGAACTGATGACTGTAAAATGAGTGTAGGAGGTCTTTGAGGAGCTTCTTAATTACAAAATTATTCATGATAAAATGGCACTAATCTCGAATTCCCAGTTTCTTGTGAATTTTACTGTGGTACCACCTAAAAATGGTTTATAGCTTTTTAACACCTTAGATAAACCAGATCTTGCCCCGGAATGTTGTGGGGGAAATCGTCTCCAAATATCTCTAAATCTTTCACTCTTCTTCTTTTTCTTTCTTTTTTTTTTTTTAAAGGGAATGATACATACTGAATTATCTGTCTTTTTAAAGCAATTTCTAAATTATCTTACGGTTGAGGAGAAATATTCTAAGATATGTAAATACTAAATTTTTCTGATTTTCATAGACATCTGCATTGAAAAACAAAACAAAGCGAAAATATAGATGCCATTGAAACCCATCATTACATTTGTGATCTAGATAATAAAGTAAGCAGACCCGAGCAATTCGCTAACACTAACGCTATTCTTTACATAAACAGTAAATGTTTAGATTTTCCTGTTCACTGACTAACAGCACACATATCATAAACACTAAGCTGTTATAGTACGTTTCGTGTGTTGATTCACTTTAACAGTTGTTAGTGTGAAGACAGGAAAAGAAAAGTGGGTGTAATGAGAC
The DNA here is from genome assembly GCF_041296235.1 of Equus asinus. Lineage (NCBI taxonomy): Eukaryota > Metazoa > Chordata > Mammalia > Perissodactyla > Equidae > Equus > Equus asinus. The sequence goes on from NC_091801.1 coordinate 19,799,742, forward strand.
CATGTGCAGTATGCTGTGAAAACAGAGGCCCTTATTTGGCATAATGGGTTGCACCATAAGGGCCATAAAATTGTGCATGTGTTAGTATCATTTTAATTATTACGGGTGCCACATGTTAAGCAGAATAGCGGAACTACTAAAACAGCTTCAAAATCCTTACTGCTGATCGCTGCATTTAATTACAAATAGGAACATTTGGAGATAGGTCACCATAAAACCCTTCTGTTGTCAAATGAGCTCAAATCTGATTTTTGTAATTATGTTTTTATACCACAGATCCTGTTGAATAACTATAGGGAATAAAATTTTAATAAGTGCTGATTAAATGTAGGTACATCTTGCTTCCTAAGAATATTTATGAATGCTCATCACACTTAAATCAAGGTACCATCACTATTTTCCTGTGGACAGTGCTTTGATCGTTCAACCTTAATGCAAATAAGCTGAATAAATTTATGTGTCATGAAATATTGTTTTTTTTTTATTGAAGCAGAAGAGCTCTGGATTTCAATTATTCATTCTGTTTGCGAGCGCTGCGTACTGCACTGTAATTCTCTAGAACCAAAGTGTTAGACTCAGTGGGATCTTGTAATTAACTTTTCGAAGGCAGGGTTTTATTGAGGAAGATGACAATTTCTGTCGATCTTTTGTTCTCTACTAGAGTAAATATGGTTAGAAATTTTTTATCTTTCTTTTCTTTGGGATTATTTATTTATTTGTTTGTTTACTGGTTACTTGGGCTTTAAAAATGATAAAGAAATTGTGTTTACCAAGAGAAATGATGTTTGGGGATACTTCATATGTGTCATTTCCCTGTATTGTGAAAAATAACTTTGAAACCATGAATAATGGTTAGGCCTCCTAGCTCTTTTGAACATGAAATTATCATGTATTTCCAATAGAGATGAGAAATGTAACATGAACTGAAGAAAGAATGACTAATGGGTAATGGTACATGAAAGTCATGAGTTATTACAAAGAAATAGGCCAGAGACAGAGCTGGCATATTTTAAAATTGGTATCTGTTAATGTGGTATGTGATCTCACAGCTATCAAAGCAAGTACACTTATCAGCTACCCATTCGGATACACTAATTTGTAGTCCCTGTAAGTCCAGAAGGCATAAAACACTTCTTACTCTATAAAACAGGAGTTTGATCCTTTCCAATCAATATTTCTTTAGAATATTCACATCATTCTGTATATTCCAGAAGACCACATCTTTGGAGAAGTTGCTCATTGAATTTGGAGAATGGAATCTGCCTTTCCAGGAAAGATATTTCTCAAGATGATGAGAGAGTTCCGTTTGCAAAACTCCCCAGACGATCTGTTATTGTTTAGCACTTAATCCACACTTTAGACAGCTGTTAGAATCTCCAAGTAGCTCTGCAATGTAATCATTCAAAGAATAGTACGTGTGTTTGAATCCATATCTCTGTATCCACTGTTTCAGATAAGTGATAAGGCAGCACTTCAGTAAAGACCTGGAAGACACATACACCTCTATGAGCCAGATGCCGTCCCTCTTGGCAGCTGTGTACCGCTCCCCGTATTCACATCATTCTGATCCAACACTCAGAAACAGGCTTGAGGCTGTAAAATACACATAGAGAAAGAAATAGTGCTTCTCTTTGAGGGAAAAAATACAGTATTTATGAATGGTCCTAAGGATTCTGGGTGGTCCCTACTTGAGATTTGCTGCTTCCCCAATGCTGTGTGTTTATCATTTGGATCCGTAGTTTCACAGTAATTGTCATCTTCAAGGGATGGGGGAAGGGGACTCAGCCAATGCCAAAGGCAGAGGTTGCAAAGTTCTGCCTCTGTCACTTGAAAGCATCATTTGACAGCGTCAGCTTATTTCTTCAGATCAGTTCTGAAAAATAAACTAGATATCTTCAAAACTCAGGCGTCCATCCAGCACTGTTTTGAACTCTGGTAGTGATATTACTGTAGAAGGTGCTACGTGTTAGATGGAATTATGTCTTTTATGAGCAAATTAATTAATTGTGAAAATCTGAGAATCATTGAAATCATTCATGGGAATGGATAAGGAGAAAAACCCTACAGATACAACAATTGTTTACTGGAAGTAATGTTGAGCCCAGTAATTCCATTAACTTATGCCTCCATAACATAGGAGCAGGTTTATAATCCATCAGAATAAAAGGAGGGCAAGCAGAGATGAACGACAGATTAGAGAGAGAGAACAAATTTCTCCTTTTCCAAATTATTGGTGTCCTCTTTTCTAATATTCAGCTTTTAACAAAGATTGATCACAAATTTTGTTTCAGACAACTTTGTAAAATCATCCAGAAATTTTTAACTAATAAGTATTTACTGAGAAACTTCTCTTGCTGGGCACTGTGTGGGGTGGTAGGATATAGCACTGAGCAGTTCAGGTCAGGACCCTGCGCTCAGCAAGCATCCTATGGGACTGCTGGGCGCTTACAGCCATGGCTAGATCTTATACCCTATTAGTATTTAGAAAGAATTTCCTTGTTTGTAAAAGAAGGGTTTGGATTAACCTCTTGACCACTTTCCAGCTCTAAATTCTTTTCATTCCATTGAAACCTGGGATGTGCCTGGTGCTGGAGATACAGATGAGTAGCTGGCCTTCAGAGAGCTGGAGAGACAGGACACACAGCAGAAAACATATATTAATCCAAAAAAGTATCTGTTAAATCAAATGATGTGGCCACGGTTATAAATTTTAAAATATGGACATGCTTACTTCCTGCTCTGATGGACAAGCTTTATCACAACCATCAATTGTAGATCAACAATTCAGAAACCAAAACTGGCTGATACCACCCTCTACCTGTGCCTGACCCACTCTGAGTCCTCAGAACTTTTCACTGGAAATCTTTCTTTATGTCTCCTTTGAGAAAAACTGATGATTCACTCCTACAACAGTATTAATGGGGAGCATTGATAATTTTAAAAGGCTTTGTCTCATAAATATTCTCTTCATGTCTTTGAGGTCAATAGATCTAAGTGCCAGAGGAGATATGTTTAGTAGAATCATTTGCTTTCTGAAATACTGTGTCTCCTGTTATTTCTAATGGGAAAGTTTGTGTTTTCATTTTGTTGTTTTATTAGAGGATGTAACAACTGGTGAACTTTGTCAAAGAGTTTGTTAGCCAGTTGATAGAGATGTCTTAAACACCTGCCACTTCCTGGCTGGCTGGCTGTGCTTCAGGCTAGCATTGGTAGCGGAGAAGCAAAAGGCAAATTACATCATGATTTCTGCCTCAATTTCCATCCTGGTGTTCAGAATTCGTTTGAAAATGGTTCACAGATAAAAACAGTTCACATACTGAGTTTCTGCAAGGATTTTAAACACTATAAACTAGATTATGACTATTTCATGCAATATCTCAAAGTTTTTACTCTTATGAAATTTGTTTTCTTTTTTAACAGGAAATTTGATTCCCTTTATCTTACATGTCTTTCTTAAACTCATAAATGATGGTATCTGCAGCTTCATTTTCCTAAGACATACGTCTATTTATGTATCATAAAGAATTTCAAAACATTTTCCCAAATGAAATTGGGAAAAAAATCTACCACTCCTTTTGAGAAATTAGAAAGAAAATTTTCTAGAAGTGAGTTTCTTATAGTGGTTGTGCTATGAGGCATATTACTTCATTGTTGACCACAAATTTCCCAAGGCTCATATGTTTCCATATGTCATTTCTCGAACTTTCTGTGTCAATTCTAAGTTACAAGTGAAACTATTTTCACTAATATTTGGCATTAATAATTATTTAAAAGTTTCATAGCAAACATAAGCAAATATATACTCAAGAATATTCATATTATCTGTGTATGTGTATAAACTGTATATTTACATATCTTTAATACAAACATATAGACTTACGTTTTTCTTTTGTTTTTGGTTTTTCTTTTTTGAGAAAGATTAGCCCTGAGCTAACTACTGCCAATCCTCATCTTTTTGCTGAGGAAGACTGGCCCTGAGCTAACATCTGTGCCCATCTTCCTCTCCTTTTTATATGTGGGACGCCTGCCACAGCATGGCATGCCAAGTGGTGCCATGTCCGCACCCAGGATCCGAACCGGTGAACCCCGGGCTGCCAAAGTGGAACATGCGCACTTAACTGCTGTGCCGCCAGGCCGGCCCCAACACTTATGTTTTGTATGTACATATAAATGTATATATTATTATCATTATTATTATTATTTTGGTGAGGAAGATTGTCCCTGAGCTAACATCTGTGCCAGTCTTCCTCTATTTTGTATGTGGGACACCACCACAGCATGGCTTGATGAGCTGTGTATAGGTCTGAGCCCAGGATCCAAACCCATGAACCCTGGGCTGCTGAAGTGGAGCACACAACCTTAATCATGATGCCACCAGGCTGGCCCCTATTATTACATTTTTATGTAAACACATACACAATCCTTTTAGTTTCAGGGCCAAAGTATGATTTCTATCAAAAATACCTTATAAATTCAGGGAGTTAAGATGTATAGTTATGACTACTCTTACTAAACAGAATAAAACTTCTCAGAAGATTTGATTTATCAGATTTTCTCTGTACTGACCTTTTAAGAGAGGGGAAAATCAAGAGGAAACGAGCCAATACTGGACATTTGAAAAAACAACTTCTAGATGTCTTGGGTCAGTACTCGTGCAGGCCTTCTCGATTTATATCCACATATAGAAAGAAGGCTCCTTGATGCATTCCCCTTTGCCCTGTCCCTTTATCTAACCTCCAAGATCAATTCCCGAATCTTGTATATTCTTCTATTGTTCCTCACGTTACTCTGAATTATGAGTAACGTATACTAGCCCACTTTTCTGTCCTGGCTGGTGGATTGTCATTAACCAATTCTTCTCCCTCCCAGCCCGTGTCTTTTCATCTTTGCATCCCCAGTACCTAGCATGTGCACAGTCTATGGTAATCACTCAATATTTCTGTCAGGTTGAACTGAGTTCCAGATGTTGAGCTAGTTGGACATTAGTTGAAAGAATTAAGCGCTAATAATGAGCTGGTTTCCACTTAATTGAACTTTCTAGTTAACTAAAAATTAACAAGAAGTTTGATGTGTGTATTTCAGCCTTTGCTGAGAAATGTTCCTGCTGAATTAGGGAGAGTATAATTAACACGTCAACTCTTCTGTGGAGCACAAGTGAATTTCCTTTCAGTCCAGAACCACATTAGGCTCAACTTTGAATCTGCAGCATCCAGCATGGTCTGGCCTGTCTCAGGGGCTCAACAATTACTTGTGGAATGAAAGAGTTGGTTGTTTTATTTATTCCTATAACAGATATTTATTGAATGCCTACATTTTGCTTGATTCTCAACAAACAGGATTGGTAAAATTATTTCTAGATAATACTCAAAGAGAAAATTCAGTTCATTAGAACCACACCTATGCTGAGCTCTCAGTAGTATAATAATTGTGGTTTAAAGTAAAGATTAAGATTTTTGACCAAATTCTTACCTTAAGGAAGATGTAAATAGAAAGTGTTTTGAGGACAGGGACCTCAGATGCTGAGTTCATACACCAATCTTCAACAAAAAGAGTGTGAAGGAGAATCAGAAGGCTAAACATGCTTCCGAGACACGGAGCAGAAGTTTATATAGACACCAAGTACAAATATACTTGCATGTGTGGTGGATTTTTTTAAATTATTAAATATTACCCTGAACTAGAAAGATGTTCAGGCTCCAATTTAATTTTGCACTCTTTCACGTTTCCCAAACCTTCATATTGTTTGACAGTATGTTGCACGACTGTTGCCTGTAAGTGTGAAAAGTCAAGATGAGAGTTCACAGCAGGTTGATGGCCTGGAGATGAGAAGTCTGTCTGAGGACATTTCAAAGTTGTAAAGGTATTATTCTCACATGGAGTTATTTCTCAGTGGGTGTGAACAACAGCTACTCATCAAGCTGGTGTAGTGTGAAATAGAGTTTCCTGAAAAATGATGTGCAGACATATGCAGAAAGCCACACGCTTGGTACATGCACAGACTGCGTGCCTAACTTGCAAATGGTGGAATATTTGCCATGAGATGAGCTAGAGATGCAAAAGTCCCTATTGTAAGTAGCTGGGGAGTGGCATAGCTTGGAATCACCACCAATCCATTGGGTTCCAGGTACACACATGTTGAAGGACGAAATTGAATAGTGAGGCTGCTTTGGAGAGGAGAAGTTTGAAGAAATAGAAGGCATCTCGTTTTATATGAGACAACAGAAGTCTTTCTATATAATGCTTGAAGACCTACCATTGCTATGAAAACAATTTTGCTCATCCTGCATTGCATTTTGTCACCGTTTTTGAGGCACAGTTGAGTTTTATTCATCTCCACACGTGCTGAGGTTCACCCATGCCCGCTGTGCTTTCTGTCTACTCAGGGAGTATTTGCCCAAGTCCAGACATAGCTCCCTGGGTCCCATGTATTATTCATGTATTAGATTTGTTTGTACCTTTTCCCCAAACAGCTTGGGTGCTGCATATACATCTGTACGTAAATATTTTTCTCAGCTGCATGGTTCTCCTCATGACCTGACAACTGCACAGAAAGGAGGGGAGCAGTTAAGCGAGGGAATAGCATGGCTGTGAATAAGACATAAATAAAGCAGATAAACCTAGAAACAAGTGGAGGGGAGGAGAAAAAACAGCCAAGTGTTTATGTATTTATTTTTCCCCACATGTTTAAAAAAGGATTCGAGTGGCTTACCAATAAAAAGGTATGTATGCCATAAGGCCTATGAAAATATAAACAGAAAATAAAAATTTCGAAAAGGAGGTACAGTCAAATATGCTAGCTATGAGGGTTAATGAGAATAAGAATGAGTCATTTCACTACACAGATGGAGGGTTACTTCTGTGGTTTGGTTGGCAGGTGTGCTGACTCCGCGGTGTTAATCTTCAGGTTCATTGTGTGGGAGGCCCTAGTGAATTCTTTCCTTCAATTTGAAAAGGCCCAGATAAAGAGATGCAACTTGATATGAATCCTAACATCGGGCAGGTCGGGGGGTCAGATATTGCTTCATGTTCCAGAGTTGTTGCTTGCTATTTTGTGAGGTTTGGTTGTCATGCAACAAGAGGTGGCTGAGGAAAAAAAGTATATACAAATTGTTTCTCATTCTCACTGGCATTAGTTTGTTTTTTTAAATGGTTTTTAAATTATCGAAGTAACACATGTTCCTTGCATAATCCCAAACAAAAGTATAACGATAAAAATAAAGGCTCTTCTGTAAACCAATTACTCAACAAGTTACTTTGGGGGCATATTCTCTTTTGCTCTGATCTACTCATGCATACACACTGTTTAATAAAAGTCTGGGTCCTCCTTGACTCTTCACTTTCTCTCACATCCTATATCCAATATATTAGAAAATCCTGCTTTCTTGACCTTCACTATTCACAGACTAAGAACTTTTTCCCATTTCCGCTTCTGGTAGTACCTGCTCTAAGCTATCATCTGTCCTAAGCTGGCACATCCTCATTCTTCTTCCTGCAATCCTGCCACAGTCTCTTTTCAACACTGTGTCAGAGTGATCCTTTGAAGATATAAGTCAAATCCTGTCTCTCCTATGTTCAAAAATCTCCAACGGCTTTCTAATTCACACAGAAAAAGTCCAGATTCTGCATTATCATAACCTACAAAGTCCTACACTGTCTGGTCTACCCTACCCATCCCCAGATCACATTCCATTGTATTTTAATTATTGGTTACATAGTATTCCAGTTAACAGTTGTATCATACTTTATAAAGTTAACCAACTGCCTATTGACTGAATCCGTTGCTTCTAATTTTTTCCCACTATAAACAAGGCTAAAATAAACATATTGGTATGCACGTGATTGCACAATTATGCAATTTTGCATTCATCAGAAACATGTTGCCAAACTTCCCCTGCACAAACGTTGTAGCAATTACACTGCCACCAACCTGCTCGCTCCGGAAGCCGACTCTGGTTATGGTTCGGCCTCTGTGGTGGCCACAGCAGACTAGGCAAGCCCTAGAATTTTAAATCTGAATTCCTATTTTGATGGTGGTGAGATTTTGAACTACTCTTGGCATCGAATTCAGTGCCAGTCTTCTTGCTTTGCCTTGTCAAATTGGACAGGGAGACGGCTGTCTTGCAAAAGTGGAATTGTCACTAATTGGCCACAGAGGAAAGATTCAAAATCTTGCCAAAAGTCTCCTGCATTCGAAGGGAATAAAATGCTCCATATAACTTTCCCTCTCACTGAAAAGAAACAAACCCAATACAAAAAGCACTTTGTAAACCAGAAAGCATTGTATAAATGCAAGGCATTGTTGTTATTCTTGTTGAGCCACTGCCGTCATGGCCACTGTATGAGGAATGCTAGCAGGGTTCACCGAATGCACAGATCAGGAGGCCTGTCTGTCCAGGCTTCCCTTTGCACCAGCTTGTTATGTCCTGTTAAGAAATGTCAAGGAAGAAGCAACAGTAAATAACTTTTGACTTCACTTCGGCTTTTTCATTTAGATTAAAGCAGAGTACTTCAGGTGCAGTCTACATACAAAATGAATGCTCTATAAAACGTTTTGTCACTTGTAATGTTTGGAATTCAAGTTGGTTTTCTTTATTATGACAAAGTGCATTTTTAGCAAAAGCTAAACGCTGCTTCATACTGAGAATGACAGCTACTTATTTTTGTGCACTGAGTGGACACTGGAAAAGTTAAAGTTCCATAAGAAGGAGAGTTAAATCATTAATTCTTGTTCCAAAGTAGCATGTACTCCACAGTATTTTATTAAAAACATTACATATAATTTATAAAAATCAAGCCAGATGATACTTTCCCAAACATTTCAGAGAACCGGATTTTAACAAATCTATTTCTATTTAAATTTAAAAGAATGCAAATATGTTTACAAGTCTAGAAATATGTATGTTGGAGTTTAAAATGTGATTGAATAAATTTTCAGGAGTTAAACCACTTATTTTTAGAATTTAAAGTAGGTTTTAATTTTAGATTTTCCTAAAATGAAACAAAAAAAGACAAATGCTGCCTTCTATAAGATGTCAAAAGTTTGAGGGAATAGTTAATCTTTGAATTATTCACTGAGATAAATAATTTCTATTAATACATAAATTCCTTGCTTTTCTCTTATTTTTAAGAGAATTTTTATGGCAACTCTGGTTTGACCTTGGATATCTCTTAGCCACACCTGACTGGGCATCAAGCTTTCCATAGTCCATCCTTTTAAACTTCCCAAGGATCAAAGCTGGGAAAGGAAGGGACGCAAAACGTAAGTGAAAAGTATTGGAAGAATAAACCATGACATTTGTTTCAGATTAATACACGTTCCTAGTCCAATATTTGTGATTTAAATAGCATGCAAGCCTGCTAAAGATCCCTTTCCCCATTGCTTCATTGTCAAGTTTTTGCATGCAACCATAAATAATCTTAATTTGGAGAATTTTCAAAAGTTAGTTTAAGAAATTAGTTTGAAGTTTTATATTCAAATAGAATGTATTTTATTTCATGAAACTTTAGAGATCAGAAGAAACTTAAAATATCCTATTTGGACATTCCGCCAAGCAAGAATGGACATTCACCAAGCATATAGCTTGATGAAACTCAACAGCCCTCTGCCGAGACCAGGGGAGCTGAAAGTTGATGGAGAAAATTACACCATCAGGATGACTGAAATCACCTTGACTTTATGACCACGAATATCGACTAGGCACTCAGAACTGTCAGACATGACACTTCCTAACAACAATAACAGCAATAAAACAATGACCTATCTCTTGCCAGATAATGTTCAATACTTTCTTATTTGTTCAACAGCAGATGTTGGCTCTCTTCTTGAAACACATTCTTATCCAGAGCTAGGACACTATGTGCCTGCTCTTTCTTTTCTACCTAACTCCCTCTCTACTTTCTCTGTGTCTTTTGCTGATGTTTTCTCCTGGATCTGCATATTGGCAAGCTTTTGTGTTTTCTCTTCAGCTCTTTTATTTTCTCTACATTCACTCTTTTTCTAGGCAAATTCATTTAATTCCATGGCTTTTTTCTGGTAACATTCTGAGGATTCCCAAGAGGAGACTACAAACTTAAGAGGTGACTCCCAGACTCCCCTCTCCCAGGAGCTCTAGACTCATCAATTCCACTCCCACTTCACATCTCCATTCAGATGTCCAGTGATACTTCAATCTTAACAAGGCTGAAACCTCTATAATCAAATATGCTCTTTTGCCCAAGCAAGTTCATCCAGTTGCTCAGGCTCAACACTTAGTTATCATTCTTGATTAATTTCTTCTCTTCATTCTCTACATCTAATATACTGGTAACTAACTTTGGCTCTACCTCTAATACATATCCTGATTTTCATCATTTCACTGCTACAACACTGCCCAAACCATTCATCGCTCACCTGAACTATAGAAATATCCTCCTAAATGGCTTTTCAGCTTCTACTCCCTCCAAAAAAGCCCTCCTCCATACAACAACCAGAATGATCTTTCTAAAGTATAAGGCAAATTATGTCAACTACTTAAAATGTTCTAACGCTTTTTGTTGCAACAGAACAAAATTCAAACTCCTACAAGGCCCCATGTGATCTGCTGCTTGCTGATGACTCTGACCTCATTTTTCCCCACCATGCTGATTTAGTCAGCGATCTCAGTCACTGCTGTCCTCTTTGAACACACCCAGATCATTCCCACTATAGCATCTTTGATGTTTCTTCTACTTGGAATGGAGATACAGGGCTTCCTCTGTTCCCAGTTCTGTTCTCAACTGAAGTTTCCCTTCCTCAGAGAGGCCTTCTCTTTCTACCTTGGCTAAAGTGTCGTCTCTCCTCCCCCTCACTATCTATAGCATCATCTTATTTTATTTTCATCTTGGTACTACTTCTCAATAGTATCTGAAATTAGTTTTTGTTTGATGTTTATTGTCTGTCTATTCTTCCTCTCCCTTCTAGGAGGATGTAAGGTGAGGAGGGTAAAACTCTAGTCTTGTTCACCACTGCATTCTCAAAGTCTAAAATTGGGCCAAGAACAGTCAAAATTTAACTGCGACTAACTAGTCCATCTCCTAATTTTACAGATCAGAAAATTGAGACCAAGAGAAGTAAAATAACTTGCCCAAGGTCATAGCAAGTTAGTAAATAGAGCTGTTATTTAAACTCATAAAAAATTATTGAATTCAAATAGAATTCTAATAGAGTAGAGATAGAGGCAAAGTGCTGTGGACGCTCAGGAAGAGGAAGTGTTGCTGAGTCTGGGCAGGGTAGCAAATGCGTGTTGATGAAGACCTCAGGGAGAGAGGCCATTGCCACTGTCATGAGGTTGAGAAGGGTATTACAGGCTGAAGATACAGCCTGTGCAAGAGCTCGGATGAATGAAGGCGATTGCGTCCTAGAAGAATGCCAAGTACTCTTTTGATTTTTATACGAGAGAGTGACATGATCAGAGCTATATTGTAGACGATAAGTTTTGTGCCTGAGGAAGAGCTTTTTGAGTTACCAGAGAAAGCAAATGCTTGTGAACTTTACTCTTATGTGTGAAGACAGAAAGTTTCAGAGTCTTCGTGGCAAGCACGGGCCACCTTGTAGATGTGGAGGAGAAATATGCATGTGGCACTTTGTTAGCTGAGTAGGATGAGGGAAGATTCTGTCCTCTTCAAGGTGGTGCTCCTCCAGCTGCTGTGAATATAGATCTCCACCTTTTGGAATCTCTCTGGATAGGAACAAAAAGTTACCTCATCTTCAATTGCGTATTTCATTTCAAAGGCAGGGCTGGCAAAGAGTAGAAGCCAGGCAAGTCCTGTTGGATTTATACTCTGGGCAATTTTAGTCTGGGTCAGCCCTCACCATGCCCAGATTGACACTCTTTTCACATTACTGACTTGTCTTCTATAAGCACTCATGTAGCAATTGTCTTCCAGGCCAACATATTGAATGTACTTTTCTCCCAGTCTGCATAACTTAGTGCTCATCTGCCTGCCCAGAGAAATTGGAAAGAAACCCACAAAGAGAGTTCCACAGGAGGGCTGAGGGATTCGCCTAAGCGCTCTGATTGAAGTCATGAGACTTACTTTTCCACTTTGATTCAGGGGGCAGCTCACTGTCTTTTATAATCTGGAAGGGGGCTGGGAAGAGAACCTCTGCTAGTTCTTTCTTTCCAAGAACCTGTCATCACTTAACCTCCCTTAATGAGAGTCTGTGCGTAAATTTCCCAAATTTTCACTTTTATAAATTCCAACCACAATGCAAATTATGTATTATATGTATCATATGCATTCATGTCTTGATACAGTATTATCATATTTATTTTATTTAAGATAATTTGTCATATGTTTTTTGTTATCTTAATTGTCAAATGTTTTTAAAAGTCTTCTGTGAAAATCCTATACAAAATATTCTTCTGTCCTACAACATATTTAATTTACTCAAGAACTGGGGGGGGGCGGTGCGGGGGGGGTCTGTGTAGTCAAGAAAGACTTAACTATTCCATAAATTTATAGTTTGATTTTGAATACATTTTGGCACAAAAGAAGAATATGAGATTGGAAGTAATTTTGGCTTCCACACTTGATTTATATTTATTTGTGAATTATGGTTCCATTGGCTGAAATGCTTTGAAAACTGATGCTAATGAGATTTAAGTCCCAGTGAAATCTGATCCTCAGATGCCATCACGTTCTAGAGTGTGATTTTCTCTCTATTTTTCAATTTTTATTTCTAAAATAATTATCGTGTTAATCTATTTCCAACAATCTAAAATATGCTACCAGCTTTAATTCAGTAACCCTTTCTGAGAAAGGTAAGAAGCAAGCATAATCAACTTTAATTACTGTCTCAGAGAAATGGAGCAAAGATCAATAAAGGACTTTTCCAAGTAAAGTCTAATATATACATACCTAGCAAGCAGACAGTAGGTGATTGTTCCAATAGCTAATGTTCCCTCTCACCTTTAATATTAAAAATGACTAGGTAGCTGTACTCTATTTATGTGCCCATGCTTGTGGGATTTTCAACCGACGAACATTTAAGAGAATTGTCAATTTTATCTCTTTTGAGGCAGCATTAAAAATAACTTAGATGAACATCTTGTCTAATCAACAAGACAAAGTTGATAGGCTGAGTTTTTACTTGTTTACTCAAAAGATATTTACTAAACATTTGTTATATGCTTGCCCTGTTCTAGCCAATGGGAGCAAAGTAGTAAATTAAATTTTTTGACCACATAGAGCTTATGTGTATATAAACTTAATTTCCTTCTCCCCTTTCTCCCTACTTTCCCTCCACAATTATGTGTTTGTTCAGCCATGTTTCATGCTGAGTGTGTAAAATCAAATAAACATTAAGAATATCTATGACAAACCTCAGTCTTCTTTTGTGAATTCTTGCTCTCATTCCCCATTTCCATTTCCCAGGTTACGACTTCCAAAGTTATTTGTGAATTGAAGTTAACTTTTAAAATGATATCTTCTGAGGCTAATTTAAGACCATAAAACATTCCTTCTTATTCTTTTGCAAGATGGCATCTTTAGAATAGATATAAAGCAATTCTTAATCTAGAACTTCTGTGATGGTATCCACTTTTTGTTTATAAATTTACTTAAAATGTACAGTTTGAGCCATGTTTGAGGTGGTCCTGATTCCACACACCCCTAAATTCAGCTCTGCATGTTGGAGCTTTTGTTTTGCTGCCTGTTTGTAGCCCTGTTTGGCTTGAAATGTTCTGGGCAATAAGATATTTGACTGCTAGGGGCTTAGAATTGACTACTATCCTAGTGGTCACTTAGAAGAAAGCCAGAATTTGCATCTAGAGCTGTAGAAATAAAAGACAAATGTGTAAACCCAAGGAAACAATTAGCTTCCCTTTACAACGTTTTATCATCTAGTCCTGTGTAGGTCTGTGTCAACACAGATTGACAAAGTCATAGAATTTTATTAGACAATGTGAAAACTCATTTGCGAATTTTATTGCCGTCCATCATTGCTCGCATTCACAGTCCAGAGGCTCTCCATTGTTGTGAATAACAATTGGGAGCAATGGCTGCCTATGGCTAATGTAGAGGTTGCAATTTCTCACCGACAGGTGTTCTTTTCTAATTACCTCCATTAGTTCCTCTTTATTGCAAGATTCCATGTCCTGATTCGGATTCTCTTTACCAAACACCAAACCAGAACTAACAGCTCCAATGTGCAGTGAGACGATCACCACACACCCACTATGTACTATTTCAGTTCAGGGGCTGTTGTCAATGGGACTGTACATATTGTACAGTCTGATGGCTAGCTTCTAACCTGTGCAGGACTTCAGGCTGCAGGGATAAACATATCCAGTGGAAAGTCAAATCTAGAAGTCTGTAGTCTGTGAAAGGTGCTGATGAAAAAAGACACATTCTTTAGAGGAGGTGGGTTTCAGCTGAATGCCCCAGAAAGCCAGACCTACACTGCCATTCCACAAGAACACACTGCAGTTGTCCGGGGGTGGAGATTCTGCAGTTTAGCTCAAGGTGATGCTTTTGTTAAAAGCAGAGCTTGTTTCTTGGATTTTTTCTCCCAATATGCAGAGGACTTTAACAGAATGTAAGGTATCATTTTTAGAAATAATACTGTGTTGACATAACATTTTGTGTTATATATACTGCTTTCAAACATATAACTCTCATTTCCACCCTACGAGGTAAGTATTATCGGTTCCTACTTACTTTTCTCCTTCCTTGCCTTGTTCTTTCCTCCTCCTTCCTTTACTTACTTCTCTTCTCCTTCTTTTTAGTAACAGATAAGGAAAGCTGAGGTTCCTATATGTCACTTCATTTACTTGAGGCTGCACAACTTTTAAATGGATGAGCTGGGACTAAAACCCAGCCCTCTAGATTCCAAAGATTATACTTTTTCTACTGTCCCATGGGTTCTATTCCATAGAATCTCCCTCAGTGAAATGATGACAGGAAACATAGAAGCTGTAACCTTCATGAATCTAGATACTCAAGTATCTCTTCTATAAGTGAAGCACATAGGTGACTGACTACATTTTTTATTTTCCTGTGAACAAAGTTTGAATTTGATCACCTTTAAAAGCTCCAAGTGCTGCACTTTTTATAAAGTTCTACGTCTTTTTCTTTTCTTATCCAAGGGTACCATTTCTTCAGCCATGGCCCTGCTCTTTCAGGAAATAGGTCAATGAGGATTGCAAGAAGATGAAACCCAAAGGACTAAAAAGTGAAAATCAGACATCAACAAGGGGTCAGGCATTACACTATATTGGGGTCAGAAATTTATAGTGCCAATGTTTGGAGACATTTTGATTTTACCATCACAAAGGGAAATGCTATTTATTCAGAGAAACTGGAGGGGGCAGAGGTATAAAAGTCGCATGGATGAGTCTTTGGCAGTGGTTTCTCAAGGTCATCTCAAAGACAATGCCCATTCTTGGACCATGAGCTTTACACTTTGAAATGTAAATCTCGTATTAAGTTACTATGCTGCTACATTTTGCCAACTGTTTCTATTTTCTTGGTATATTTTTAAATGTTGGGTATTGTATGCTTACCTGAGCTGCCGCAGAACAATTTATTATCTCTAAATCAGTGGCATATCTTGGGATGGGATGTAGCAGTAAAGCTAGAGGGAAAGAATTATAACAGGGAGTGGCAGGTGTGAGTGTGTGAACGTCTGTTTCTTTACCTTTGATTTATGTTCAGCAAGACCAGAAGTAGTCACTGCTGTTCTGGCAGTGACATCCTTTCAGTTCCAGTGTCATTCCTTACACCAGCTCTGACTCTTTCCTGGTTGTGTGCACCTAACAGAGTGGGTTGCACATGGGATGTCCTCTCTTAAGGCGGGCTTCCTTCCCTTTCTCCTGCCTCCTTTCATGATGCTACTGCTCTCCGCAGCTTCTCTTAATGCCTGTGTTATCCTAGTCTTCTCCAGTGTTGCTCTGGTCCCCTCCAGGATCGGCCTACATCACAGAATAGCTCCCATGGAGAAGTCCTCTTGTTAGTTTAACCACCTGTGGAAAAACTCTACAGTTTTATCTATTTGTAAGCTTGTTATGTTCTGATTTGTAACTTCAAAAATATTTAGAATTGTTTAAAGGAGGCTTGGCCCCTTTAAAAAGCAGCTTCAGCAAGCAGGATGACACAGGCAGTGATGAAAACCAAAGCTGTTGAGAGCTACAGCTGTCTGGTCCTTTCGTATGCAGATTTATGGAACAAGGAGGGGGGTTTGAGAATGAGCTGAGGGAAGACTCACAAGAGAGTTGGCAAACACAGTGAAGAAGAGGGGCCTCATGCTCCAGTTGCCCAGGAAATACCGGCGGGCTGACTCAAGGAATCACTAGCATTTAGAATCGGACAGGACTATTATAAGCCCAATCACATGATCTAGTCCAATCTTCTTATCTTACAGAAAGGGCAAATGATTTGCTGATGGTCACAGAGCTTGCAAATAGACCTCCAGAGAACTTCTGAGGCCAAGTGTGGTATTCTTTTCACTATCTCTTGCCCTGAGCAGCACATACAGTAGGTTCCCAATATACGTGTATCTACCGAATGACAGCCAGCCTTGGTGGTCTAGTGGTTAAGATTTGGTGCTCTCGCCACCACAGCCAAGGTTCATTTCTCAGTCAGGTAACCAGACCACCCATCTGTCAACTGTGATACTGTGGCAGTCGTGTGTTGCTGTGATTCTGAAAGCCATGCCACCAGTATTTCAAATACTAGCAGGGTCACCCAGGGTGGACCATTTTCAGCAAAGCTTCCAGACTAAGACAGACTAGGAAGAAGGACCTGGCCACTCACTTCTGAAAAAAATTGGCCATGAAAACCCTATGAATAGCAGTGGAGCATTGTCTGATATAGCACCAAAAGGTGGGAGGGTGGTGCAGAAAGACCAGCCAGGGTTGTGCTCTGATGTACACAAGGTCACTAGTAGATGGAGTCAACTGATGGCACTAACAACGAAATGAATGAATGGTTGGATGAAACCATTTATGACAACCAACGGCTGTCTTAAACATCTAGCATCTTCCCACACAACTTAAAAAAAGTTAGGAATCAAGCTGAGAGAAAGTAGATGAGTAAGTCTTGTTGCATTGGTATTTTTCTCTGGATGAAGTCACATTTATCTGATGGTTTAGTTAATTGAAAACCTGGAGTGCTTGCAAGTGACTTCAAGGTCTTCAATGGTCACTGACTACACCATAAGCCATGCAAATGAATATGAATAAAGGTAAGCAAGCAACTCCAGGTTAAAGTAAAAAGCTTTTTATAAAGAAAGATTATGTTTCTCAAAAGCCTTACAGGTCTTTTGCTTTCAGATAGCTTTAAAATTTTACCTCGTTTTCTATAATTTTCCTGATGGAGTATGATGTCTTACTTATAGTAATCATTTCATACTTATTTCTTAACTTGATCGCTGTAATGCAATTCTGATACTAACTACCTAGAGCTAGGACAAACTTCACAGGTTAAAGGCATAGTCCTCCAAAAGACGCCCTTCATTTCAGACGCTAACTGCAAGTTTGGGGGTTCCAAGGTCACAAATGCTTTGGACCAACTGGTTACAAATTTAGGTGTTTCCACTACTCCTTCAGGTTTGATAATCTACTAGAACAATTCAGAACTCAAGAATTCAGGATTACAGTTTCTTTTATAAAGAACACAAATCAAGATCAGCCAAAAGAGTATACCCATAAGGTGAAATATGGCAGCATCCCAAATGTGAAGTTTCCAGGTCCTCAAGATGCATCATCCTCTTAGCACAGCAATATGTATCAACAACCAGGAAGCTCACCTGAGCATCAATGTCCAGAGTTTTTATTGGAGTTTCTTTATGTAGCTGTGATTGATTGAATCATTGGCCATGTAGTTGAACTCAATCTCCATGACCCCTACCCTCCCTGGAGGTTGGGCTGATATCATGTGGCTCAAAGTCGCAACCCTCTAATCACATGATTGGTCTTTCTGATGTGGACAACCCTCATCTTGATTCACCTCATTAACATAAACTCTCAGGGCCCATCATGTATAACAAATACATTCCCATCACTTGGGAAATTCCAAAGATTTAGAGAAATAAATTCTCCCAGGAACAAATTCTATATTATACAATAATCATATTACTCTAACTATCAACATCTTGTTAAAGAACAAACTTTGTTTAGAAACAGAAAGGAATGAATCTGTGCCAGTAACAGTCCTTACAACAGCCCTTTGAGAGAGGAGACTAACCCACTTGCTGTGCTGCCTGCCAAGGTGATTCTGCTCTCTGGTCCTGCTCACTTGGATTTATAGACACCAAATCCCTTGATAAACACTGGGGTCTGTGCCTTTCTGGCTCACTACTCAAAGGACAAAATGTCATGGTACCACTTGGCAGATTTGGTGCTGCTGCTCCTCCCCAGGAGAAGACAGGGCCTTACATCTCCACCCACAGTGCTTTTACTTCTCTACCATTCTCCTGCTCTTGGTTAACTCTTGCATAACCTATCTCATCAGCTCTGTAAAATAAGCAATAAAGTAATAACAGTAAATTCTGCTACTAATATAAATAGCCAACATTTATTAAGCTCTCACTTTGTGCAAGACACTGTGCTAAGTTCAGAATATACATTATCACATTTAATTCTCAAACATCCCTGTGAGATGGGGACTGCTACTATGCTTGTCTGACAGAGGAAGAAGTGGATGTCTCCAGAGGTTTTGAAATGGGACACGGGTCCTTGAGGTAGCATGTAGCAGAGCTGCCATGGACTCAAGTCCTCATTTGGCTGACCCCAGAACTCTATTAACCATGTACCATACTGCCTTCAAGCAACTGTACTGAGAGGCCATGTAAGAGTGTAAATTATACGTGAGAGAAATTTTAGACAAAAGTGCTACTCACTTTGGTTATTACCCATTTCAAGTTTCTATATTTAGAAATAACTATAGTTAGTTAGTCCTAATTCTCTTTTACTTCTAAGGGCATTATAGTATATTAATTAAGAGCAAAGACTCTAATGCCAGATTACTTGGTTTTATTTAATAGCTGTGTGCCTCTGAGCAATTTTCTTAACCTCTCTGTACCTTAATTTTCCATCTGTAATGATATAATAATAATATTTATTACGTAGAATTGTTGTGAGAAAATCCAGTGAGTTCTTCTATGTAAAACACATAGGACAGTGTCTGGCAGAGAGTAAACACTATGCAATTGTTAGCTATTGTTATTTTTTTCCCCAACATTCCAAGGTAGGAATGGATAACTTTAACATTTTATAGCTTTATTTCTCTAACCATCTGTCTTTTAAAGGGCAATAATTTTTTTCCTGTCTAGAGCCAAAATGTTGGGTTAAACCTCTCTCCTCAAAACCACCCACACTATTCTGTCTTTTTCTGTTGATAAATTCCTTTTCAGTCTTTCAAAATCCATCTCAACTGTTACCTTCTCTGAAGCCTCCCAGGCCTTTCCACCACCCCTAAGGCTCCTCCACCCCACAGAACGCTTCCCACCCTCCACCAGTCACACAGCACTTCAACACTTCACTACTCACGTACTTCTCAGGGTGTGCCTCTCATCCATCTTAGTTTATAATCTTGCCTCCGGCGATGGAATGTGGGCTCTGAGAACCAGAACCTCTGTGGTGCTCACCTCTGAGTCTTCAAGGCTGAACACACTAGAGAGCGCAAAGTAAGTGCACAACCGAATTCACGAAGATCTGCCTGAAGATTCAGCCTGAACTAGACTGTCCTTTGTCTGGGAAAGCGTTCTCAGCATCTGCTCTGTGAGGCACTGCAGCTCCAATAACTTTCTCTTGTCCTCAGATCATTTCTCTTCGATTAATGTCAGTTTCTATTTTATATTTAACTCTAACACATATTTATTGACTTCCTAATCTAGAAGCCTAACTATTCACACCCCTAGAATGAAAGAACCCCAGGGCATAATGGCGTCTCTGGTAAAGTATGCAGCATCAGCAGTGAAAGGCCTAGAAGCGATCTAGGAGGAAAGGGGAGGCCCATTTTTTCCCCCACCCAGGTGTGTATAATCAACTCAGAATAAAAAAGACTGACAAATACTTTGGATCCAATAGTGATGTGTGAGACTATAGGGGTGCAAAAGGCGTAACAGATGAAGCTGCTCCATTAAGCAACATACTATTGAATGAGGTATATTAAACACCCAATTTTCTTCATTATTAACAGGATAGATTCTGGGCATTTGTGTCTCTCCTGAATTGTCATATTCTCAGTGTGGAAGAGTGAAGGTATCATAAGGCTTTAGAACCAGGCAGACCTTGTGTCTTAGTTTAGGTCACCTCTGAAATAGACTCTGAGACAAGTAGTTTATTTGCAATGTGATCCCAGGAAACTCTGGCAGCGGGGAGTAGAGCATGAGTTCAGGCAGTAAAGGAAGACAATGAAAAGTGTGTTATAAAGTAAGTTATCACTATGGGAATGAAGCTTGATCCTATTAGAGAAAACTGTGTTATTTTCCTTAAGGCGTGAGAGAGCTGGGGTATTTGTACACCAATTCCTGTCAGTCATTAGTTGAGACCTCCTCCAGAGGGGAGTTAATACCTAGGCGTTTCTGACCTGCCTGAAGAGCTGGCCAAGCAGGGAACAAAGGTAAGAGAAAGCGTCTGGAAAAGAAATGCAGCTGTAGACTGGAAGCTGGAAGTCAATGATCAGGTTAAGACGATGTTGGCAAGGTACCAACAGCATCCACTACACCTAAGTTTGAATCCTGGCTCCGCTTATGACTTTGGACAAGTTAGTTAATAGCTCTGTGTCTCAGTTCCTCATTTGTAAAATAGGAATAAGAACACCTGCTTTACAGTGCTGTTAGGACTAAATGGGATCCTGGATGTAAATTACCAGGCATGTAGTGAAGCCTCAGAAGTCATATGGTCTTACTAAATCAGTGTTTGATGTATATAAGTATTTCGTTAATTGCCTGAGTAGTTCATCCACTTATCAATTACCTGCTTTTCCAGGAGGACTATCACAGAGTGGGCAGCATAAATATCCCACAGTTTTTAGCCTTGGGTCTCAGGTTCTGGAGCCCCGGGATGCTGTGATGTTCAGTTATAAGTGACGGATGGTGGCAGCATCCCCCTGTACTTGAGGGGCATGTAGCCAGCATCTCCTGGGAAGTGGGATCTGATTTCAGTTGTAGACTTGTACAGAAATGTGTTTTCCCAACTTTTCAAACTAAAGTCCCTTATCAGTAATTTTTTTTTCACTGATCTCTATGCTCACATTGTTAAGATTTTGCCACCTCAAGGGGCATCTCAATTTAAAAGAAGAATTACTTCAGTTTTCCTCATTTCATGGGCAAAGAGAATGCCAAGAAAGAGCAATTTACCAGGAATCCCTATGGAGGAAAACTTTTCTATGGCCAAGTTATAATTACATACAGAATTTAGTAACATAATCTCAATGGCTTTTTGAAGGTTTCAGGGTCAATGATGACCTTGAAATGCTAAATTGTGGGAGCTGCATGTTGATGTTTTTGTGAATACTAATCTAATTTACTATAACTTTATAAACATTGAACACTAAATATTGAAAATATTAAGAAAAATGAGGCACATGACAAATTGTCTTTGCTAGTCATCCCAATTAGCAAGGTCCTGAAAGTAATTAGTCGAGGCTGAACAGAAATCAAGCAACAGGGGAGTGCAAAATTTAATCAAACTTGAAATTCTGACCTATTAAACTAGAGCAGGTTTAAAACCTCTGATGTTTGTGCTGCTTATCACTTCGGAGCCTATTTATCGGACCAGGCCTTGTAAATTTTGCAGTGAATAGATAAACTTTAAAAGGCAGAGATTTCCATTCTGTGCGGTTGGTTTCAGTGCACATCCCTGTACCATAGTCTGACACACAGTTGCAAATTGTGAAATCTCTGCAAATTTTGGAGCTCTCAATGAAACAACTCTACTCTTAGCAATTCTTATCTCATGACTAGTCACTCCTGAAAACTTTAATGTCTTTCTTCTAAGTATTTTACTTGTTTTCCTCTCCTTTACCTAGGGATTTCATTGTTGCTGAGCTATATAATCTATTAGAATTCTATTTGTAGAAATAGGGAATTTCTGAAAAAATGAAACAATAGCAATAGAGTTATAAACAGTAAATAGAAGAGAAATCCTTGTTAGTCTTAGTGTCAACTATTTATTTAGATATGTTTTATTTATTTTTGTAATTTTCATGTAGGTATTTTTAAACCTATACAAAATTAGAGAGCATAGTATAACGAATTCTCTTTTACCCATCATCAAGTTTCAACAAGATACATAAAAAATGTGAAAAGAGCCTCTATAAATTGTCATCTCTGTCTCCCAGGAGTAAAACACAGAAATTATATTTTTCAACCCTAAAAATAAATTTCTTAATTCTTGGAGATATTACACTTTTAATCTGTTGGTTGTCTATGCATGTGTTACGATCTTAATTTATTTTTTTCCCCCTGGTCTTTGTCTCTGCTTCTCTGCGTCTTCCTCTCTTTCTCTGTCTTGTTGGCTGGTTCAATCTTATACACCTGGGTCTCTCCATGGATTAGAAATGGCCCAGAACACATTACCTTCTTCTGACCCATGGAATGCTCCAAATGCCCCTTGATATGAAGACAGCAGCTGGTCTAGAAGAGATGACCAGAATGGCCAACAGCCTGGGACAGATTTCCAAGGTCAATGAGGAGAGAATCATATCTGTTCAACTTTGCTTAACTGGAGGGGGAAAGGTTTCCAGATCAGCGGAGAGCTTCCATTAGAGGTTTGGAGATGAATCTTCATTTCTGTGGGGTAGTTTAGCCATTTGCCCATCAGAATATGTGTTTATTGTGAGTCATGAATGAGAGAAAATGAGTTGGAGACGCCAGAATATTATTCTTGTATTTCACTGGAACTATTTATGCTGAGCTGCTTTCACTTACTACCTCCTGTGCTACCACCTGCCAGAAGCAGCCCGCCTCATCGGAGCGCCGTCTGGTATTGCTGGAGCATGAGGGCCTTGGCCTCCCTGCGAAGGTGCTGTATGTTGGCACTGCGGGCCAGCAACCCCTCATGCTTGAACGTAGTTGGCACCCACAGGATGAGCAGGAGTCATTTATTTTCTGGTCCAAGTATTCTAGCTAAACCATATCCACTTACTATGGAATCATAAAGTGATAGAAAAAATACGCAGTCTTTTCTGAAACGAATGTTTTTCTCTGTTTAGAAAGTAATGTAATTTATTGGTGAGCTATATGGGGCTGTCACGTGTGTGATAATGTCAGCTTTATCTTTACTTCTGTCAAAATGTATTTAATTGTATTTTGTTTACAGAGTGAAAGAGACTTTGAAAGGTATCTTCCCAGTCTTCTGAGGTAAATCAGAAGAGGGTGAAGAGAAGAAGTGTAGGTAAAAAGAGAGTAAAATAGGTTTACTGATAAATTTTGACAACTCTCCTGGTTTCGTCTAGACAAACTTCAGCCTCAACAGCAAGCCTATGGCAATTCAGAAAGGTTCAATGTATTCGCTTTTTTCCCAACTTTGAATTCCTAAGTACAGAGAAAAAACATATTTCAAATAAATGACTATTCACTTTTGCTGTCACGTACTTGACTATAAAGCATCTATAAGAGAGTGAAATCTGTGATTTCCTGGTCTCTGGTGTTTTCTAGCGAATGCAGGCATCTACTGACTGGGACAGTGGTGGTCTGTGACACAAAGGGAGGAAATTCTCCTTTGTCTAACATTCGATTCTATCCCTTAGCAGCATCCTAAAGTTTTCTTTATTTCTCGTTTCTATAAACAGTCCAAAATAGTTCCAGGTGAGTAACAGAACTCTGCTCCAACAGTGATTCCATGACCTTATCTGACAGGGGCTCTGCTGGCTTCTGATGACTTTGTGGGTGTCAAACCTGACAAGACAGATCTCTTTTTTCCCTCCCTCTTTTTATATTTACTTCGTTAGCTATTAAATTGAGAAATTTTTATTTTTAAAATTTTTTATTGAGGTAATATTGGTTTATAACATTATGTAAATTTCAGGTGTACATCATTATATTTCAGTTTCTGTGTAGACTACATCAGGTTCACCAGCCAAAGAGTAATGACCATCCGTCACCATCACATGCACCCAGTCACCCCTTTCACCCTCCTCCCTCTCCCCTTCCCCTCTGGTAACCACCAATCTAATCTCTGTATCTATGTGTTTGTTTGTGGTTGTTATCTCCTATTTATGAGCGAGATCATACACTATTTGACTTTCTCTGTCAGACTTACTTCACTTTGCATTATACCCTCAAGGTCCATCCATTGTCGTTGCAAATGGCAAGATTTCATCTTTTTTATAGCTGAGTAGTATTCCATTGTGTATATATAACACATCTTCTGTATCCATTCATCCTTTGATGGGCACTTAAGTTGTTTCCAAGTCTTGGCTATGGTGAAAAATGCTGCAACGAACAGAGAGGTGCATATGTCTTTATGCATTCGTGTTTTCATGTTCCTTAGATAAACACCCAGCAGTGGAATAGTTGGATCATATGGTAGTTAAGTTTTTGAGGAATCTCCAAAATGTTTTCCATAGTGGCTGTACCAGTTTGCACTCCCACCAGCAGTGTATGAGAGTTCCCTTTTCTCCACATCCTTTCCAACACTTTTTATTTCTTGTCTTGTTAATTATAGCTATTCTGACTGGCATGAGGTGATATCTCATGGTAGTTTTGATTTGCATTTCCCTAATAATTAGTGACATTAAACATCTTTTCATGTGCTTGTTGGCCATCTGTATATCTTCTTTGGAGAAATGTCTGTTCAGATCTTTTGCCCATTTTTTAACTGGGTTGTTTGTTTTTTTGTTGTTGAGATGTCTGAATTCTTTATATGTTTTGGGTATTAACCCCTTATCAGATGTATAGTTTGCAGATATCTTCTCCCAATTGTTGGGTGGTCTTTTCATTTTGTTGACACTTTCCTTTGCTGTGCAGAAGCTTTTTAGTTTGCTGTAGTCCCATTTGTTTATTTTTTCTTTTGCTTCCCTTGCCTGGTCAGACACAGTGTTTGAAAATATGCTGCTTAAGACCTACAATAAAGAGTATACTGCCTGTGTTTTCCTCTAGAAGTTTCATGGCTTCAGGTCTTATATTCAAGTCTTTTTTATTTTTTTTAAATAAACCAAGCATTTTTTTAAAATTTAAGATCTAGTTTCTTTTTTTAAAGATTTTATATTTTTCCTTTTTCTCCACAAAGACCCCCGGTACATAGTTGTATATTCTTCGTTGCGGGTCCTTCTAGTTGTGGCATGTGGGACGCTGCCTCAGTGTGGTTTGATGAGCAGTGCCATGTCCATGCCCAGGATTCGAACCAATGAAACACTGGGCCACCTGCAGCGGGGCGTGTGAACTTAACCACTTGGCCACGGGGCCAGACCCTTACATTCAAGTCTTTAATCCATTTTGAGTTGATTTTTGTGTGTGGTATAAGATAATGGTCTACTTTCGTTCTTTTACATGTGGCTGTCCAGTTTTCACAACACCACTTATTGAAGGGACTTTCCTTTCTCCATTGTACGTTCTTGGCTCCCTTGTTCAAAATTAGCTGTGCAGAGATGTGTGGGTTTATTTCTGGGATCTCGATTCTGTTCCATTGATCTATGTGTCTGTTTTTCTGCCAGTACCATGCTGTTTTGATTACAATAGCTTTGTAGTATATTTTGAAGTCAGGGATTGTTATGCCTCCAGCTTTGGTCTTTTTTCTCAAGATTTCTTTGGCTATTTGGAGTCTTTTATTGTTCAACATAAACTTTAGGATTCTTTGTTCTGTTTCTGTGAAAAATGTCGTTGGAACTTTGAGAGGGATTGCTTTCAAACTGTAGGTTGCTTTAGGAAGTATGGATATTTTAACTATGTTAATTCTTCTAATCCAAGAGCATTGAGTATCTTTCCATTCCTTTGTGTCTTCTTCAGTTTCTTTCAACAATGTTCTATAGTTTTCAGTGTACAGGTCTTTCAAATCTGGTTAAATTTATTCCTAGGTATTTTATTCTTTTTGTTGCAATTGTAAATGGGATTGTATTCTTAATTTCTCTTTCTGTTACTTCATTGTTAATGTATAGAAATGTAACTGATTTTCGTATGTTGATTTGGTATCCTACAACTTTATTCATATATTATTTCTAATAGTTTTTTGTTGGATTCTTTAGGGCTTTCTATATATAAAATCATGCCATCTGCAAAAAGTGACAGTTTCACTTCTTCCTTTCCAATTTGGATCCATTTTATTTCTTTTTCTTGCCTGATTGCTCCGGCTAGGATGCCCAATACTATGTTAAACAAAAGTGGCCGTAGTGGGCATCCTCATCTCATTCCTGTTCTTAAAGGGATAACTTTCAGTTTTTCTCCATTGTGTATGATATTAGCTGTGGATTTGTCATATATGACCTTTATTATGTTGAGGTACTTTCCTTCTATAACCATTTTATTCAGAGTTTTTATTATAAATGGATGCTGCATCTTGTCAAATGCTTTCTCTCCATATATTGAGATGATCATGTGATTTTTAATCATTTTGTTAATGTAGTGTATCATATTGATTGATTTGTGGTTGTTGAATCATGCCTGCATCCCTGGAATAAATCCCACTTGATCATCATGTATGATCATTTTATTGTATGGTTTTATTCAACTTGCTAGTATTTTGTTGAGGATTTTTGCATTGATGTTCATCAGTGATGTTAGCCTGTAATTTTGTTTTTTTGTGTGGTCCTTGGCTAGTTTTGGTATCAGGGTAACATTGGCCTTGTAGAATGAATTAGGAAGCTTTCCCTCCTC
Source organism: Equus asinus (assembly GCF_041296235.1). Lineage (NCBI taxonomy): Eukaryota > Metazoa > Chordata > Mammalia > Perissodactyla > Equidae > Equus > Equus asinus. Next base: position 19,826,518 of record NC_091801.1, read on the forward strand.
TTCAACTTTTTGGAAGAGTTTGAGAAGGATAGGTATTAAGTCTTCTTTGAATGTTTGGTAGAATTCACCAGGGAAGCTCTCTGGTCCTGGACTTTTATTTTTTGGGAGGTTTTTGATTACTGTTTTGATTTCATTACTGGTGATTTGTCTATTCAAATTCTCTATGCCTTCTCGATTCTGTTTTGGAAGGTTATGTGATTCTAAGGATTTATCCATTTATTCTAGATTATCCAGTATGTTGGCACACAGCTTTTTTGCATTATTCTCTTATAATCTTTTGTATTTCTGAGATGTCCATTGTAATTTCTCCTCTTTCTGATTTTATTATTTGAATCTTCTTTTTTCTTGGTGAACCTATCTAAAGGTTTGCCAATTTTGTTTATCTTTTTAAAGAACCAGCTCTTAGTTTCCTTGATTTTTTCTATCTTTTTTTTTAGTCTCTATTTCATTTCTTTCCACTCTTATTTTTATTATTTTCTTCCTTCTACTTATTTTAGGCTCTGTTTCTTCTTCTTTTTCCAGTTCCTTTAGGTACACTGTTAGTTGTTTATTTGAGATTTTTCTTGTTTGTTGAGGCAGGCCTGTATTGCAATAAACTTCCCTCTTAGGACTGCTTTTGCTGTATTCCATAAATTTTGGCATGTTGTATTTTCATTTTCATTTATTTCCAGGTATTTTTTGATTTCTCCTTTGAGTTCTTCAACAACTATTGGCCCAACAGTTGTTCAGCAGCATTTTGTTTAATCTCCATGTATGTGTAGTTTTTCCAGCTTTATTCTTGTAGTTGATTTCTAGTTTCATACCACTGTGGTCTGAAAAGATGCTTGGCATTATTTCAATCTTCTTAAATTTATTGAGACTTGTTTTGTGGCCTAACATGTAATCTATCCTGGAGTATATTACATGCGCATTTGAAAAAAATGTGTATTCTGTGGTTTTGGATGGAATATTCTCTATTTATCTACTAATCCGTCTGGTCTAATGTGTCAATTAAGGCCAATATTTCCTTATTTATCTTCTTTCTGTTTGGATGATCTATCCATTGATGTAAGTGGATTATTAAAGCCCCCTGCTGTTATTGTGTTACTATCTATTTCTCCTTTTGTGTCTGTTAATAATTGCTTTATGTATTTAGGTGATTCTATGTTGGGTGCACAGATATTTACATGTGTTATATCCTCTTGTGGGGTTATTCCCTTTATCATTATGTAGTGCCCTCATTTGTCTCTTGACACAGTTTTTTTTTTTAAAGCCTATTTTGTCTGATATGTTTTTTTTTTTTTTGAGGAAGATTAGCCCTGAGCTAACTACTGCCAGTCCCCCTCTTTTTTGCTGAGGAAGCCTGGCCCTGAGCTAACATCCATGCCCATCTTCCTCTACTTTATATGTGGGACACCTACCACAGCATGATGTGCCAAGTGGTGCCATGTCTGCACCTGGGATCCGAACTGGCAAACCCTGGGCTGCCGGAAGTGGAACGTGCACACTTAACCGCTGTGCCACCAGGCAAGCCCTGATATAAGTATTTTTATCCCAGCTTTATTTTCATTGCCATTTGCATGGAGTACTTTTTCCATCCCTTAACTTTCAGTTTGTGAGTGTCTTTAGGTCTGAAGTGTGTCTCTTGTATGCAGCATATATATGGGTCTTGTTTTTTATCCAATCAGCCATCCTATGTCTTTTGATTGGAACATTTAGTCCATTGACATTTAAAGTAGCTATTGATAAGTATGTACTTATTGACATTTTACTTTTTTTCTGGGTGTTTAAGCAGTTCTTCTCTTTTCTTTTCTTCTCTTGTTCTCTTCCCTTGTGGTTTGATGGCTTTCTTTAGTATTATGTTTGGGTTCCTTTTTCTTAATTTTCTGTATATTTATTGTAGGCTTCTAGTTTTTTATTACCATGAAGTTCATATATAATAACCTATGTAAATAACAATTTACATTCAGTGATAGTCTCTTAAGTTTGACCTCTTGCTAAAAGCTCTACTCTTTCACTTTCACTCCCCTTCTCCCACATTTTATCTTTTTGATATCATATTTAACCTCTTTTGTGTGTGTGTGTATCCATTAACCTCTTATCATGGAAATAGATAATTTTAGTATTTTTGTCTTTTAACTTTAATATTAGCTTCATAGGTGGTTGATCTGCTAACTTTATTATAAATTTGTGATTTTATTTTTTTTTATAATTTTGTTATTCTTACTTATGGTCTTTTCTTTTCACCTTAAATAAGTCCCTTTAACATTTCATGTAAGGCTGGTTTATAGGTGATAAACTCCTTTAGTTCTTGCTTGTCTGGAAAACTCTTTATCTCTCCTTTCATTCTGAATGATAACTTTGCCAGGTAGAGTATTCTTGGCTATAGGTTTTTTTCCTTTCAGCACTTTAAATATATTGTACCACTCCCTTATAGCCTGTAAGGTTTCTGCTGAGAAGTCAGTACTGAGGAGTACCATGGCTAGAATGTGGCTTTTTCCTCTCCAGAAAGGTATTTCTGCCCCCTCCACCTCAGTCAGCACTGTCCCTTGTTGTGGGAATTCTTTTTACCTGATTTCCTTTTCTCTCTCAGGGGTAATTATTCCACAGGTAGTTGTAAATTTTTTGTGTCCAAGGGAGGAGGTGAGTTCAGAGTCCTCCTACGCTGCCATCTCCCCAGCAAGGAATCTGAGGGATCTCTTATGAAGAGATTTTCATGACCAGTCTTGGAGGATTTTATGGCCAGGATTGGAGGTGGCACATGTCAAATGAGTCACTTCTCATGTGGCTGGGCTTTAGTCATGTGGTCATAACTGCAAGGGAGGCTGGGAAATGTAGTCTAGTTGTGTGTGCCAGGAGAAGAGTAGATCTTCTCTGCCACATTGTGCCTCCTCAGTCACTAATTTAGGAAAACACTAGCAAACAATCAACTATAATATGAGGTAGAAAATGAAAGCTGAAATTCTACTTAGTAAATATTTAGCAAGCACGTGCATTAAAAACCTTATGCTAAGCACCAAACAGAGTGCAGAAGATGGAAAGATGCTGGAGCTTACAATTTAGAAGAAGGGATACTGTAGGCACACTGATCATGCTGGGATGAAAACTTTACATGAGGGCAGGGCTCTGGTTTGAATTGCTTCCAGCCAAGACCCTGATGTCTAGTACACTGCATGACATATATTAGGATTTAGTAAATATGTGATAAATAATGAATAAATTCTAAGTCAAGATAGATCATCCCTCAAAATCAAAGCAAAGGGTAGAATAGATATGGATTGTATTAAATTAGCTTTTGAGGCTAACATCACAATTACACAAAAGAAGGCAGGTAAAAATCATTTCATAATGCTGAATTTTAAAAAATTAGCAAGGACACAATTTTTCTTCTCCATAATAAAAGCAGATTTTCCTGAACCTTGACTCTCCCTTTCATGAGAACTGAGAAACTTCCAGTAGATGTGCTATAATGAAGGTAAGTTATTCAGTGTTTCCATGCAATAATAATCTTCTTTTATCGCTCACCATATCAATAATAAAGGACCCTCTGAAGACACACTTATTAGTAGACAAATGAGGTAATAAGAATCTCTTTTACTTAAGCACTGCTACATTCTGGATTTATCTCCCCAGTATGAGTCATTACCAATGTCATAAGTGGTTCCAGAAAAGACTTCTGCCATCATTTTCAAGTTTTTATTAGCAATTGAAGTGTGGAAAATGTGACAACAGATTTTCTTCCCAAGTCTGTAAATCTCTCATCATCCCATGTCCTCATCAAACCCAGCTCCAAGACCTTCTCTGAGTTTTTCAGATTCTGAGAGGTGTTCACATTCTACTTCCTAAGCAAGAACTGTTAGGTCTGTGGTACCATAATCCAATGCATGTGGGGAACACATTGTTTGAAATTCTGGGTGTCATTTGAATGAAGGAATAAGGATCAGTATTTGGTAAATTTAATATAAATACTTCTTTATTTGTTTCTGTAACATACCTCAGGTTGAATTTGTATAATTCAATTCAGGACAGAAATGTATTCAATTTGAAGCTCAGGGTAAAGTTTATTTCAAAGTGATTAAATTAAACCTTTTTCAAATGACTGCTTTGGGGTTTTGATATAAAATAATCTCAGTCACTAAATTTGATCAATAAAAAGAATAGTCACCTAAACTTTTCAAGCCTTCCTGACTCTGTGTCTTTGTTCAGTCCTCTCTCTTAGAACTCCTACCCTTCCTTGTCTCTGTCTGTCCACACCCTGTCTGTTGGGCAAGGCCCACGGCAAATACTTTTCCCAAAGACTTTCCAGATGTGATCTCATCTTCTTTTAAATATTAATTCAACCTTGTTTGACACTTATTTGCCTAACTCCCCCTCCCCTTGTTATACTGTAAAGTCTTTGTGGACAGGCATTGTTTCTTTATGTTTTCATTTCCCCCAGAAGCCAATCACGAGCCTGTCATATAACAGTGATGTAAATGCATGTTCAGTTGAACTGGAGGAAAGGGAATTGTATTTGAAAGGGGGGACAGCTTTAAAAAGGTAAAGTTTAAAAGGTAAAAAGGACAGTTTTAAAAAGGGTAAAAAGGCTGACTGTTTCTTGTGGTACTGCTGTAAGGAAGATGTGAAACTATGCCCTCAGAGAGGACAGTCACAGGTAGTAACAACAGCAGGGAAATTCCCACTGTACACTAAAGACAGAAGCAGTGGCTCTAGACTGGCATTTCGAAAGCATTCTTTCCCCCAGTACAGCGTACCTCAAGGATCTGAAGCACTCCCGTCAGTAGCAATTGCTGAGCAATGAATCTCTAGTGGAGAGACACACACCCCACACGGGGGCAGATCAGACTCAATTTTGTGTCCTTTCTTTCAGTTGTTTTCCACATGCCCACGTAGTTCACACAGGCACAATTGTGGGCATATATGTACTTGAGTATCGTTTTTCATATGTCATATCGTTACCAAGCCAAAGTGGGTTCCTTCCTGGCAAGTTAAATCAGACTCTCCACCAGAAGTAGTTGTCTCACAAAGTAAAGTATATTTGCAGCAAATAGGAGACCATGAGGAATCATTTCCAGAGTCATGGCATCCCTGAACAAAGGGAAGCAGGGACATTTATTTCGGATGGGGAGTAAATATTCAAAAGGGAGAGATGGGTATTTGCTTGCACGGGCTCGGTTGGAAAACATGCTTCCACATACACTGCAGTTTATAGTAATAAGGCCTAAGCTCCTCCTGGGGAGATCTTAGCATTAAAAATAAGGCAAAGGTCATAGGCATGCTCTCTGGTGACGCTTGGTCTGCTTCAGGGTGGTTGGTGATTGCAACTCCTTAACATAACAAAAGGAAAAAGAACAATTTGGAAAAACAATTAAAATATCCAAATCCACCCTTGAGTCCCTCGGGGTAACTAGTTGGTGACAATGTCACATAGTAAATAGTACTACGTGACTCTGCATGTTTGATTTGAAAGATATAATTCCCTTAATCAATGTACTGTATTGCTATACTGCTGCTCAGGGAGTGAAATAATTTTCGGAAAAATGATTCTATTTTCCTTCTCAAACTTTTTCTTAAGTGTTATTATGAAAAATTTCAAACACACAAAAGCAAAGTAAGTAGTGCAATCACTTCTGGCTTCAGCCCCAACATGTAAAGAGCTTAGACGTAGTCACTCCCAACCTTATGATAAGAAAAAACTAGACAAACAGAGAATTAGTGAATTTCTATGGCCTCATCAGAGAATTGGCTGGCAGAGCATGCTGAAGACTGGAGAGAGAGAGACATCTAGAATAACGTAGACAAAATCTACATACCTGGAGCAGAAGCTGCTGGAGCCATAAACTGGTAGGAACACTCAAGGAATAATTTTGATTAACTGCTGGAGGCTGAGCATGGACTAGCTTGAGATGAGAAACTCCTGGGGGCCTGGCAGGGAGAAGATAAGAAGAACCATCGTGAAATAAGCCCAGATCGCTCTCCACAACTAAAGCCTCCTCTCCACAGGAAACACTGCTAGAGTCTTTGCTTCTGGGTCTTTTCAGTGGACAGAAACAAAAAGTACCAAAACATGAGTTTTCGAAAAGATCCGATAAAATATGAGTTCTTTTTGATATTTCCAGTGTAAATGTAATACATGAATTTTCTCTTCTTGTGTCTTATGCTTGGATCTTCTCTCCCTAAAAACTATTGCTTCCCAACAATATTAGCAATAATTGCTTATTTTCGTTATCTGACAATATAAATAATTTTTTTCAATATAAAGATGCCACAATGTGACCACTAAAAAACGAGACTACTAAATGAGTTTAAGATTTCTCTGCAGCTTTGTGTGTCCTTAGAGTAATTTCAGCAAACATGTACATAGTCAGACATCTAAATCTCACCATCCACAGATAACAGTGTAGCTCTTTCAATGGTTGAGGTTTAAAAGGAAGCCAGTAAATAACACCCTTATATCTGCCTGAGTTACCAAGTAACTGAGACATATGTCTAACTAGTAAAATAGGACTAAAGTAGCACCTTAATAAGTGATAAAACTGATGTAGTATATATGACTTATATTTGTGAGCAAACGGTCTTCTTCACACTGCTCCTCAGAATTAGGCAGTCACCCCCTCAGTCATTAGCAGTGCTGAACCACCGGATGTCTCTTCCTCAAGGACAGAGCCTGCCCTTGTAATACGTAAAACAAGAAGGAACAAAGAGGAATGGAAGCTTCCTTTGGGTAGCTTTCCTCCTAAGAAACAAGAAGGAGGGAAAAGGGCGAAGTATGCTAGTGCCCAGTTCCTTATCAGAAACACACTACCAGGGTGGAGAGAGGGAGAAGTGCATCACTAATGAGGTTCCTGCTCAATTAAGGAAACAGCAGGAGGGAGTATAAATTGTTCCCCACCCCCAGCTATCACTTTTGCTTCCTAGCCTTTAAAGTTTATTTTTATGACTCTAAAAAAATCCTATCTCTTTTCATTGATTAATTGCTTTTAGAAAATATTTATTTACACTTTTTTGTGATAGATTCCTCGCTTTTCACCCTCTCTTTAGCCCTTATCCTTCCAAGTTTGGATAATTATATGATTATTTTTAGCTCTTCAGTTGATTACCTTTACAAATTTAAACAATTTCATTTTTTATCAACTTTGATCAGTGTATCAACTCTTGCTCAAGTAAACTGAGGCAATGTCTATTTTAAGCAGAAAAATCCTATCATTAGGTAAAACAGATAGACTTTCCTCACATCTTACCATTTGCTTTAAATTATGCCACATTCTGATTTGTTTCACATTTGGACAGGACTTTATGTACAGTTTTTTTCCTTGTTTGTTTTTCTAAACTTTCTAAGTTTTTTCTTTCAGAAGATATCTTTGTAATATACTCAAGGTTTTCCATCCTCTCACTCATGTTACCATTGAGTATGTACCTTTGTTTCCTAGAGACTTGTTCCTCAAAACCATCAGTTATCTTGCTCTGTTACAGCCTGGTTGCTCTATTGCCCTGTTAAAATGTAAGGATATTGTGTTAAATTCTGGGTTTGATCTCCTAGGTTGGATTCATTCTTTCACATGCTTTGTCTCTTTTTTTTTGGTTTTGCCAGAGAACACCCTTAAATAACTTCCTTAAACAATTTGCCTGAGAAGAAAATTTCTGTCTTTTTTTATGTTTAAAAACGTTATTCTATTATCAGAAATGGTGATAGTTTAGCTGGGCATAGAAGGAATGCTACAATTAAAAAAAATTTTCCTGGGGCCGGCTGCATGGAAGAGTGGTTAAAGTTCCGCACACTCCACTTTGGTGGCCCAGGTTCTCCAGTTTGGATCCCTGGCGCGAGCCTGCTCCATTCATCAGCCATGCAGTAGAGGCATCCCACATACAAATTAGAGGAAGATTGGCACAGATGTTAGCTCAGGGCTAATCTTCCTCAAGGGAAAAAAAAAAAAAGAGAGAGAGAGGAGGATTGCCAATGGATGTTAGTGCAGGGCAAATCTTCCTCACCAAAAAAAAAATTTTTTAATTTCCTTTAGAACATTGAAATTATACTCCATCAATGATGTCTTTTAAAGAGCCAGTGACATGAGAAATTTGATGGAAGTGTGCTTCTCATTCCTTTGAGAGGAACTGTTGTTTCTTTTTGGGTTTAGTGGCCAAGATTTTGGGCTCCAGAGCCACATTGCCTTGGGTTTGAATTCCAGTTCCACCACTAACAATTGGTATGACCTCTGACAAGGTACTGAAATTCTTTGTGTTTCATTTTCTTCATCTGTAACATAGGAGACAATGCTATTAATTGAAAGGGTTGGTATGAGAATTAAATGTGTTAATATTTGTGAAGTGTTTAGAAGAGTAGCTGGTATAGCTAATGCTCAATAAATATTAGCTGTAGTTATTACTACTGTTTTTATAGCTTTGGTATTTAAAAATTTTATAAGAATGCACGACACGTTTTCCACTCAGAACTTAGCAGTACTTTTATTTTTCTGAAGACTCGTGCTCTTCAGTTTTAGGACATCCTTTTATATTCAGTAATAATTCCCTCTACTCTGTTTGCTCTGTTGTCTATTTCTGTATCTTCCTGCTCTGGATTTGTCAATATCAGAACTCTTGGATTGAGCTTTTATGACATTATTTTTCTCATATTTTCTCATGTTTTATAGTCAACATTATGGAAAAGTTTTATTTTTGTTTTTTACATTTTCTTCTGATCCATATATTAAAACTTTTGTTTCAAGAATCTTATTTTTCTTCTTCTCTATTCCTTCTTCAATGCATCTCATTTTGTTTTATAGATGGAATATCTTCCTTTCCTTGTTTACTTTTATCTCCTCTAAGGTTTACTTTTTTTCTATTTGTTTACTTAAATTTTGATCTTTTTTTTTTTTTTTTCATTCTACTGGTTTCCGTCACGTGTTTGGTTAGCTTTCGTTGTCTTCCATATTTATGGTATAGAAACAATGCTGGCACATGTTCCCTCTATTGTTGCGTAGGTAAAACAGCTTTTCTCCAGTGTGTTTTTCCTTCACATTCCTAAGTGAGGACTCTGGTGTGGAGCTCCAAAAGGAATGGACTGGGCATGTTGACTGTCAAACTTCATTTGAGGGTGAGTTCATTGGAAGCCATTTGTCAAGCTGAGGATTCCCCAGATAGCAGAACAATGAGGCATCACTAAAAGCTCTAGTTCTCCAGTTTCTTTGTTTGATTTATTTAGAGTCCAGCACCCTGGTTTCCCATGTTCTGGGTACAGATGTGAAGGAATAGAGTACAACTAAAATAATTACTCATCACAATATCTCCTATAAAATCAATTGTTTTAACTCCACCTCTTAATTCTGCCTTCCACCCTATCCTGTTGACAGAATTAAGATTTCTCTGTGGGATTTCAATGAATATTCCAATCCTTACTTCCATAACTTTCTCGGAATGTAGTCAAGTCTATGTCTTCTTCTTCTCTGCGTCTTCATCAGTACGAGGTGGGGAAGTCATTAAAAGCAGTGTTAGGCAAACGACAGCCTGTGGGCTAAATTAGTGAGCCTGGTTTGCTTAATAAAGTTTTATTGGAAAAGAGCTACACCCATTTGGTTCTGTATTGTCTATGGCTGCTTTTATTCTACAACTGCAGGGTTGAGTAGTTGCAACAGAGACCGTGTGGCCCACAAAACCCAAAATATTTATTTTTCTGATGCTTTAAAAAAAAAAGGTATTCTGAGCTCTGGTTAAGAGCAGAGGTTCCAGAGCCAGACTACCTCCCTTCACATCCTGACTCTGCCACTTTTTAATTGTAAGCTATGTTTGGTATCTTTGTTGCACTATCTTTATTGTTTTAGTAGACATAAAAAATTTCTAGCAATGTTTATAGGGACAGTCACAGGTCTGCCTAATCTAGACCTCATTTCCTCTAATCTCTTTTTTTTTCTGTTTGGCATTAAATTCTTCAACTGCATATGGGTATTTTCATGAAACTTAACTCCTTAGGCAAAGAAAGTACAGTAAACTATCTGTTAATCATATGTTGGAATCAGGATCATTTACTTTATATAATAAGTTATAGACTTTCTCATCTTTTTTTGTTAAACGAGAGGCAGGAATCTCTCATTTAGAGGCAGGAGCCATTTTACGAAGGTCACTTTTCGATGACTTTCTTAATTCTTTATATTAGGTGTTTTGTATGTCCTGTTTCAATTCAGTACTTAATGTCCTGTTTCTATTTAAGTTACTTATTTTGGAAAGTTGTAGATTTTCTAGAAGTTTTCAATGTTACTAGCATATAGTTGTGTATTCTCCGTTAATAGAAATTTTTAGTTTTGACATCTATGCAATTTCTTATGTACAGCTTGTTAAAATTTGTATTTCTTCTTGTTTAGATTTAACAGAGGCTTATATATTTTATTGGTTCTGAATTTTAAACAAATGAATTGTTTGATAATAATCAATTTCACCATTTAGTTTGTTTTCTAACTACTTTTGCCATTTTGTCTTAGGGATTTTGTTATTGCTCTTTGTTTAATCTTCCATTGAATTTGAATTTACTTTCTTATTTGTGGCCAATAAAAGGATTTAAAGGTATGAATTTAATTCTGTGGGCTTCTTTGACTCATCCCAACAGCTGTAACTTCGAACTATCTTATTTCGTAATTAAGGGTGTTTTTCATTTTCTTTTTGGTGTGATTTTATTTAAGAGAGTTAAACATTTCAAGGATGTTGAATTGTACACACTAAATGGGCGAATTGTATGGTATGTGAATTATATCTCAGTAAAAATAAACAAATTCTAAAAATAAATATAATGAATAAATTCTACATGGCTAACATTAGCATTGCTGTTTCTGATTTGTTGTTGTTGTTTGTTAAGTATCTTTGTCCAATCATTTATTTTTAGATGAATATTAATTTGTATTAATTTTCATAGTTTTGCCAATTGATCTAAGTTCAGTCATTGTATATTATCTTTCATGCGTTTTTAAAATTTCCATCTTTTGCTGTGCCAATTATATGTCTTTTTTGTTGTTCTGTAATAATTTGAATAGGCTGCAACTCTTTCCCGGATTCTATTAGTGTTATTTAAAAACTTTTCAAAATGTTTTTGGATCTGGTTCCACGATGGTAGAATAAACCCACCACAGCCAACTCCTTCAGCTGATTACAACGAAAACAAGAATAAAACACAAACCAACCACCTGTGGACTCCAAAAAGTAAACAAAAGCAGGAGGATTATGAATGGGAATCAAAGTTAGAGAAGGAAACTGCAAGAGAGTGAGTTTCTTCCTCAGCAGCTTTTCCCAAGGACATGACCTGGGCATGGATTAGTGCAGCAGCACAAGCAGTTAAAACGCCAAACAAAAGCCATCCTTCTGGCCAGAGGAAGCAGGTGGCAGAGTGAAGGTGTATGCAGGAGGGAAGAAGGCTGAAGAATGGGTTTATGAAACCACACAAGACATAGTCTAATGCATGCAGGGGACAGGACCAAAGCAATACAGAATAGCTTAATGAACAGAAATGAGATTTGAAGCATTCACACAAGTCTCAGAATAATGCCTATTTGAGTTGAATCCAAACCAATGTAGCAAAGGGTTAGAGAACTGAACTGAAATTTGAACTACTGCCTACAGAGGGTAAAGCAGAAATCATGCTTTGAATCTAACCAGGTTGACTACCTGTTAAAAGTGTATGAATAATTACAACAACAATGAGATACCACTATATACCTATTAGAATGTCCAAAATCTGGAACCTGACAACACCAAAGGCTGGCAAGGATGCAGAGCAACAGGAATTCTCACCCATTGCTGATGGGAATGCAAAAAGGTACAGCCACCTTGGGAGACAGTTTGGAGATTTCTTACAAAACTAAACATACTCTTACCATACAATCCAGCAATTGCACTCCTTGGTATTTATCCAAAGGATTTGAAAACTTATGTCCACACGAAAACCTGCACACTGATGTTTATAGCAGCCTTATTCATAATTGCCAAAACTTGTTAGCAATCAAGATGTCCTTCAGTAGATGAATGGATAAATAAACTGTGGTACATCCAGGCAATGGAATATTATTTGGCACTAAAAAAGTAATGAACTGTCAAGCCATGAAAAGGCATGGAGGAACCTTAAATACATATTGCTAAGTGAAAGAAGCTAATCTGGAAAGTCTATAAACTGTACGATTAAAATGACTGACATTCTGGAAAAGGCAAAACTCTGCAGACAGTAAAAAGATCAGTGGTTGCCGTGGGTGGCATGGGGAGGGATGAATAGGTTGAGCACGGAGGATTTTTAGGGCAGTGGGAATACTCTGGATGATACTATATTGATGGAGACATATCATTAAACATTTGCCCAAACCCATAGAATGTACAACACCAAGAGTGAAGCCTCAGGCAAACTGTGGTGATTCTGTGTCAATGTAGGTTCATCAATTATAACAAATAATCCACTCTGGTGGGGGATGTTGGTAATGGGTGAGGCTATGCAAGTGTAGAGGCAGAGGATATATGGGAAATCTCTGTATCTTTCCCTCAACTTTGCTATGTACCTAAAACAGTTCTTAAAAAAGAGTCCTTTTTTTTAAAAAAAAAAAGTAGGTGGAATAAAGGGACCTACATGTTTCCAAGGTTTCCTTATTTTGTGAAGTGGTACAATATTAACCTAAGATAGAATATAAAAGTTTAAATATGTAAAATATAATCCCTATAGCAACATTAAAAAATATAAAGAGATGCAGCAAAAAAGAAATCTAGATAAATTAAGATGGAATACTAAAAAAAATATACAAATAATCCAAAAGAAGGTAAAAGGAAAGGGAGAAAAGAACAAAAACCAGAAAGGACATACAAAACATGAATAGTGAAATGGTAGAACTGAGTCCAACCGTATCAATAATTACACTGTGTTAATAGTCTATATATCCTCAGTAGAAGACGAGTTTGACAGCATGTATTAGAAGCAAGACCCTACTATGCACAGCCTATGAGAGACACATTTTAAATATTATAAAGACATAGGTAGGTTGAAAGTAAATGGAAAAGATATACCATGCACACAGTAAACTTAACAAGGCTAGAGTGGCTAATTTAATATCAGATAAAAGAGTCTTGATGACAAAAAGTACAATCAGAGGAAAGAGGGACATTTCATAATGATAAAAGAAACCATTCATTAGAAAGACATATAATCGCAAGTGTATATATGTTTAATAGCTGAGCCTCAAAAGGCATGAAGCAAAAACGAACAGGAAAAAATAGAGAAATAGTAGGAAATTTTAACACCTTCCCTCAGCAGTTGATAGAACAACCAGAAAAAAATCAGTAAAGAAGATCTAAACAACACTATTAGCCATCTTCATCTAAAAGACATTTATAGAACAAACATTCTACAAATGCAGAATACACATTCTTTTGAGTGTACATGGTACATTCACCAGAATAGACCATATGCTTGGATATAAAACAAGCATCAATACATTTTTAAAAATTGAAATTATGCAGCGTATATTCTCTGACCACAATGGAATTAAAGTAGAAATCAATAATAATAAGATATCCCATATATATTAGTTTTCTATGATTACTTTAACAAATTACCACAGACTTAGTGGCTTAAAACAACTTAAATTTATTATCTTACAATTCTGTAGTTCAGAAGACCAAAATGGGTCTCATTAGGCAATAGTCAAGGTGTCAGAAGGCTGCCTTCCTTTCTGGACGCTCTAGAAGGGAATCTGCTTTCTTGCCTTTTCCAGCTTCTAAAAGCTGCCTGCGTCGCTTGACTCATGGCCTGCTTCCTCCACCCTTAAAGTCAGTAATAGTTGAGTCCTTCTCACATGGCATTACTCTGAGCTCCCCTTCTGCCTCCCTTTTCCACTTTTAGGGACCTTTATGATAATGTTGGGCCTACTGCATAATTCAGGATAATCTCTCTACTTTAAAGTTAGCTGATTAGCAACCTTAATTCCATCTCCACCCTTAATTCCCTCTGCCATGTAAGGAAACATATTCACAGGGTCTGGAGATTATGATGTGGGCATCTTTGGGAGGTCATTATTCTGCCTACCACACCAAATATTTGGAAATTAAACAACACAAGACAGACTGGGAGAAATATTCTCAACAAAGGATTTATATCCACAGTATATAAAGGACTTTTTATATATCAATAAGAAGAATACAAACAACCCAATTTTAAAAATGGGCAGAAGATTGGGCAGACTTCTCTCAAAAGAAGATCTAGGAATGGCCAATAAGTAAATGTAAAGATGTTTAATATCATTGGTCGCCAGGAAAATGCAAATTGAAATCACAATGAGATGCCACTACACACCCATTTGATCGGCTAATATTAAGCGTACTGACTACACCACGTGTTGGTGAGAATATAGAAGAACTGAAAGGCTATGAACTGGTGGTGGAAATGTAAGTTGGTAAAACTACTTTGGAAAACAATTTTGAAGTGTCATAAAAAGTTAAACATATATCTATTTTATGACCCAGCCATTCTACTCTTAACATTTTCCCAAAAGTAACAAAAGCAAACATCCATACAAAGGTTTTTACATGAACATTAATAACAACTTTATTTGTTATGGGTGAAATTGTAGAAAAATAAACAAATTAAAGTGAATGGATAAACTATGGCATAGACCTACAATGGAATACTACGCAGTAATAAAAAGGACAAACTATTGATGATGCACAAAAGATGGATGAATCTCGAAGTCATTTTACTGAGTGAAAGGAGTAAGGTAAAAAAGAGAATATACTATATGATTCTATTTACATAAAGTTCCAGAAAATGTAAACTAATCTACAGTGACAGAAAGAGGATAAGAGATTGTTTGGGAATGGGTGGAGAGAGGGATGAATTACAAAGAGGCACAAGGAATGTTTTTGGTTTGGAAATGTGTGAGGTCTTGACTGTAGTTTGGTTTCATGGGAGTAAGTGTATGTCAGAAACGATCAAATTATCCGATCTAAAGAGGTGCAGTTTATTTTACTTTGATTATATCTTGAAAAGTTGAGAAGTGTTCCTCTAATTACACTAAAATGAATCTTTGATTCCTCTTAGGGTAAAAAGGCATTTGTATTTTTCCCTTTTTCTCTTCTTCCCCTGGACTGTCCTTTCCCTCCCAATTTTCATCAATCTATAACTAAAAAACTCCATATGTTTGATTAGGCATTTTATTTTAAAAGCTTCATATTCTGCTCCTACTGCTCTGACATCAACATTTTTCTGATACTATTTGTAATACTTCTCATCTCATTTGTGGTGGGTGTTTGGTTCCTACCTAAGTGTTTATAGCCTGTTCTGTTAAATCCCAGCTTCTTCCATGATGACGTCCTCCAGTTGTCTCAGTGATGTGAACTATACAAACAATAATTTTTGGAGACAAGGTGTTATATTTTCTAAGCATTGACAAGCTGACAATGTTCTCTTTCTTTCATATATGAATGACAAGTTGGAAAGGGAGAGAGAAGGAGAATACATTTAAATATCTACCATGTTTTAAGCATTTAAAAAAGCCATTATCTAATTTATTTCTTATATCAACCTTGTGAGATAAGCATTGTCTCTATTTTACAAACAAAAAATTGGTAATGCTCAGAAAAATAAAATATTTTGCTAATTTATCTAGTAAATGAAAGAACAAGGGACATGATTTGAACCCTGGTGATTGTGTTCCACATCCCTTCTCTCCTCTACTTCCCACTTCACCGTGATTTGTAGAGGCTCTAGTTGGGCCATGCCTTCCTCAGGCCCTCTCAGAGTCAGACACTGATGTCTTCATCCTGTTGACTCAGGAACACTCGCAGTTCCTCACCAAAGCACACAATCTGTTAGCAGCCTCTCAACTAGAAGCTGGAATAATAACAGCTATCATTCATTGAGCATCTACAGTGCTAGGCATGGTGCCAAGTGCTTTACTATTTAAGCATATAATTTCTATTTTACTTATGAAAAAACTGAGGCTTGTTTTTGGTGAGTGGTGGAGTCAGGATCAACCTGCATGTCTTTCCAACTCCAAGCCCTTAACCACCATGTAACTTTGCCTTCATAAAGTCAGTGTCTGGTGTCCTTGGGCACACATACGCCTACCTAATCAAATTCTTCCCTATCCTCCATTGTGTCGGCTTACACAGTCTGATTGAATCTCTGCTTTGGCTGTCTGATTATCTCTCAACTCCTTCTGTTGAGATTGGAACTTTACCCTGAATTTCAGCTCATTTTGTTGGATGTCATGTCTGATCTGCTTTCTTCTTTCCATTATTTTTCACTGCACCCCACACCATCAGCTGTTGCCTGGGAGCCCTGGATCTGGTGTACATTGCTATGTGCTTGTCTTCTAGCATTTCTACTGGCTAGAATTTTTTCTTTCCTTGATATAACTCCCAGATTGGACTAGCTTGGATATCATGCTGAGACACCATTTGATGCTTCATCTCCACAGCCAAGTTTAGTCTCCCTGTCTTTGTTCTTCATGTAGTCAGTGTGCAGGAATGAAATAAGTTTTCCTGATAATTTGAAGATTACCTTAGTGCATGACCAGTAATAATGACCCAAAACTATTCAAAGCAGAAACTTACATAGATGTTACTTGTCAGTGGGTTCCTTGAAGATGACTGGTCCTAGGAAAATACAATTATAAATAAAATTAAACAAGTTAAATTATACACTGAGGGAGAGAGATACCTTCTACAAAGTATCTAGAATAGGAAAATCCAGTGAACAAGAATTTGCTATTGTTTATCAGTATTATCAAAAGGTGAAAAACACCAAATCCCGAAGACAAGAATATCTGCTCATTCCATTGAGGGCCAGACAGAGTTCATCAGGGTTTACCAGGTCTTGAGGAAATAACCTCTGATGACTATGCAACTTCTTTTTCTCCAATTTCAGTTGCAGAAAGACCCTTGTGGTTATGAAAGTAGCCTCCAAAACGTTTTGAAAAAAGAAAATAGGTACTCTAGAGAAGGCAAATAGTACAGCCAACGGAAGAATGCTTCTTTTATTGTACATTTATAAATTGGTGCTCTGATGTATATAAAGTCACTTTTGAGTTTGGTAAATATGCATCAGTCCTGGGAAACTGATGGACTTTAGGTATTTTGACAAAATTGCATTTGAGAACCAACAAACCTTAGGATAGACACTAATGGGATCTGGGTTACTATATTAAAGGATTGCTACTTATGGACTGTCTTCTGAGTGCTTATCCATTTCCCTTCCATTTACTACTCTCTTCTTTCTCTCAATAATGAAAATACTACAAAGCTTAACTCACTTTCTTTTCTTTGCTGCACATTGCCACTGGGGTCCCTGAATACTTTCATTTAGGCTCGTATGAATCATGATGAAAGTTATGTACAGAGATAAAAAAGCACATTCTGTGGATACAAGATAAGATGAAGTGTGAACTTGATTTTATTAATAACTAAATCCTAATTTAAAACTGAATGGTATCTTATTTTGCAGTGTATCTGCAGCGTTGATTCTCAGATCTCATAGGGCTCTCTCGACTTGGGACTCTTTAAAACCTCTATTAGAATATTATTGTACTTGACTCTTCAGAGCTTTCAATTGTAAAGGCAACTTTATGTGTTTATAGAGATATATGACAGTGAGAATTATTCATATTTAGTTTTGACATCATTTCTTTCTTGCAGCAGAAGTTAATCCTATGAAAGTTTTCTTTCAAATCTCAAAAATAAACATTGAAAAAGAAAAATAAAATTAAATGTTGAGCTACAGAAGTGTAGGAGGCTAAAGGGGTCCTCTGGTCCTGCCTTTGATGTAGGTGAGGTCTCAGCTGGATGCCTCACTACGGTCAGTCCTACCCTTGGTTGGGCTGGGTCTGTAGCCCAGTGCCACAGCCACCTGGCTCAGCTAGCTCTGGGCATCCACTGATTGGTGCAACAAATAACACAGCACCACAAAGACTATCCTCAGGCACTACTTAAATGCCACTTTGACTAACTAAACAACTTGACTCAGTGCTCTTTGCTTTCTAAGAAGAGAAGGAGAATTGAGTTTAAACTTTCATATTGCAGTAAAGAAATCATTATTCTTCAACCTCGTTATTCCTCCTCGCCTCACACATCCCAGCCATGGCAACAGCACCCTCAGAATACTCCAACTTCCGGCTGACATTGCATTACGTAATAAGATCCAAGAATGAGGAGGAGGGAAGGAACTGGGCTGGACAGTTTCTAATATTGTCTTACCCTCATTAATTCTGAGCCATTTTCCACTTGCTAATCATTTCCATGAACATGAGGAGAAATAGGCTTTGTTGTATAAATAAAACCTATTAATTGAGAGTGTAAATTCTGACAGCATGTTTTTAACAACAAAATTTCATTAAAAGGAAAAAATCAGGCTGACCTGTGGACTGGGAACTTACTTAATTTTCTTCTCTGGTTGCTACGTCTGAAGACATGACCATGAGCTCTGAAAGAAAAATGGATTTGTTTTTAGTTTATTTTAATTAGTACTATTCCTTCACTCATCTTTTCTACCGTTAGGTGTTTTCAGGTCTATTTTGCCTCTAACTCCAGATTTTCAGCTGCGGATGCTCAAAAAAAAATTTGTGTATTACCTCATACATTATTTCTCTGTATGTGCACCAGTGTTGGTAAAATCTGGTGGTCTTTAAGTATCCACCTTCACTGAATACTAGTTGTCTTACTAATCAGGGTGCATTGGTAAATTCTTTGTGTTTGCAATATGGCAAATTTACAGAACACCTCATTTAGAACTTTTCCCCAAGATATTATTATCTTTCATCAATTAAGTGAGTAGGGAAAATGACAACTGAACAATATGCAGACTACCCAAGAAAGTGAAGACTCCTTTATCCTTTAATCAATAATTATTTATAGATTAATGTATTTAGTATTGGTTTACAAATTCAGATTACTTTGTGTAATATTTACTACCATGTTCTATCATTAATATTTATTCTTAAGAGAGAAGTGGGACAACATTCATTGAGCACTATGCCAGGCAAATCACGTCATGCATTTCTGTTACTTCTCCGTACGTGTTAGGCACACTTCAAATTTCCATAGTCTCAAGTAATAATCATAAATGTCAAGACTATTAAAATGGCTTTCTCTAAAATATTTTAATTTATATTCTCCACAGAGTATACATAAATAATTAACATCAAGATGCTTCTATCATTTTGTACGTACCATTTTCCAAGCTACCATGCATATTTGTCAGGAAGAAGATGATGAGATACTAATCTAGTGGCATCACTGGTTAAATTATTTTATTTAAAAAGATATTCTGGATGGATGGACCAATTTCCCAGCATCAAAATTCTCCATTATAACATAGAGTTAAATATTTGAAAATCTGAGTATAATATAAATGTGTCATTCTTCTAGATCTCTCTTCTAATCTCACTGTATATACCTCTAC
The DNA here is from genome assembly GCF_041296235.1 of Equus asinus. Lineage (NCBI taxonomy): Eukaryota > Metazoa > Chordata > Mammalia > Perissodactyla > Equidae > Equus > Equus asinus. The sequence continues at coordinate 19,845,905 of NC_091801.1, forward strand.
ATAGCATTCGTGACTTTGAAATTCATTGATTTTTTGGTCTAGTATTCCAAAATGTGAGCTCCTTAAAGAAGCTGAAGACTGTTTAGATCACTGTCTATCCCCAAAGACTAACTCAATCAATGTTTATTGAATGAATCACTCTAAAAGGAATCTTCTTACAAGACAAATAATTATAAATATTTAAACAATACCTTATTGCTAGCTTTTAAAGTAATTTCTCAACAGATTTAGTGAATGAGACAAGCCTGTTGAATAAATTATAGTATCCAACTTTAATTTTCCCATCCTTGGTTCTCTGTCTTCTTTTTGGAACTTTGTGAACTGGTTCAGTATGCTTTTCCACAAACTTCAACATTTTGTTAATTTTTGTTAGAAAAAAATGTGGAGGATGGCTAAAATTTGAATCATAGCATGTACTTTATCTAAGAATCCTGGCCTATGAATAATGATTTTCCTATAATATATTTCTGGCCATTCTGATATTTAGAAATTTTGTAAAATTATTCATTTACTCTTTGTATTAGTTTGCTGTTGACACTGTAACAAATTACCACAAACGTGCTTTAAAACAACACGAGTTTATTCACTTACTGTTCTGGAGGACAAAAGTCTCAAATCAATTTCACTTGGCTAAAGTCAAGGTGTCACAAGGCCAGTTCCTTCTGGTGTCTCCAGGAGAGAACCCATTCCTTGCCTCTTCCAACTTCTAGAGGCTGCCTATGTTCCTTGGCTCCTGTCCTCCTTCCTTCATCTTCAAAGCCAGCAATGCAACATCTTGCTTCTGTTATGGCATTGCCTTCTTCTTGTGTAGTCGCATCTCCCTCTACCTTCTCTTATACGAAAACTCGTGACTGCATTTATGGTCCACTCAGATAATTAAAGATAACATCCCCATCTCAAGATCTTTAACTTAATCACACCTGCAAAGTCCATTTTGCCATATAAGGTAACATTCAGTTTCCAGGAATTAGGACCTAGATATTTTGGGGGGCCATTATCCAGCTCACCTCACCTTTCGCTATTAACTTAATGTCTGCACTGAATCTATGATATTCTCGCAATAAAAAAAGTTTTAAAATATATACTAATACATTTACTTTATTGATACTATTCACTACTTTGTGTTTTAAAGAATTAAATGATTTTAATAAAAACATGCCAAATTATATTTTCACAGAAAATACAAATTTTTATCAAGTTGTCATTTCCAAAATGTCCTGAGACTATTCCTTAGTGGTGGTATTGTGGAAGATTGTGAAAGGTCAAGGGTTTGGAGAGCCAGTTAGTTTGGTCAGTATACTCTTCACACCGCAGAGAACAGCAATCAAAATCGATATTTTATTTTATTATTTATTTTAGCTATTTACTATTTAACTTCTCCCCTTTTGTTAGTTTTTTTATTTGTGGAAGATGAAAATATTAAAAACAGAAAACATATGTTTACTCAATTTTACTTTCCCACTTGGACTGATGCATTGTTCTGAAAATGTCGCACCCTCTAAAATGTCCATCCATGCCTTTCATAGGCTGGCTCAGAGTCTCTGAAAAGCTCTATCAACCCCCTTCTTCACAGGTAGTACTCTCTTGGCCTTCAGAACATAGTTCAGGAATCACTGTCTCAGAGAAGCCTCTGTAAGCCCCTCTCACATGACCTCAACACACCCAGCCCTGTAGCTATCATAGCGCCCATCATCCAGAATTGCAACTACTTATTTATTGGTCTATTTTCTTTTCTAGGTTATGTGAGCCATAAGGGTAAGACCGTGCCCTTCAGATTGTAATACCTAACATTCTACCTGGCACAGAGTGTGCGTTCACTAAATGTGTGTGAATAAGTCATTGTTCAGTAATTGTGTGCTGACTAAATGAATGAAGTTTCAGTTACCAATGAGTTTATTAATTTCACGAACTTTTCTTACATTGCAGCTTCTGGCACATGCACATTCCGCAGTGTGTGAGATGTAGTAAGAAAATGGGAAAAGTTTCTCATTTATCAATGCTGATATTACAAAAACATAAATACATAAAATATTTTATATATTTTGTGGGTGGGATCCCATGGATCAGTTCATACATTGGCACATGAATTTGTGGTTCTCACCAAATGGGGTAGTGAAGATGGAACAAATTCCTGTCAATATCCCTCTGAAAATAGTGTCAGTTGGTCATATAGGTTCCACCTAAGAATTCTGACAAAAGAACTGTTTTTACATAAGGGTACCACAGTTGCATCTGTTACCACACATACTTAAATAAAACTTTACTTCCAGTGAAGCACTTGTTTAATGCTTTGGTAGCTAAATTGATAAACTTACTTTTAAATGATCCTTGTAGAATCTCAGGATATTGGGACTGTGAGGGACTATAGAAATGGTAGATTTTACTGTATGTGTGTTATTTTTAAGATGAGGACATGTATGCCTATAGCGGTATTGATTTGTACCAAAATCTAGTCCTCACTCAGGACTAGAATCCAGCCTCCCACCTAATTAGTGTATTGCTATCTGTACTACAGCACAGTAAAGTAATTTAAACATAGTTCTCAAAAGTCATCAGGTCTTCCAAGAGTCTAAACCAGCTATAAAGCTTGCATTGTTCTCCACCTTGTGGTGAGAAGAACCCTAGGTTGCCATGGCACCACTTGGGTATGTTGACGGAGGCTCTTTGTAGCAGCCCATGTAGCTCACTCTAGCTAACTGAGGCAGAAAGGGGGGAAGTCCCCAAAACATTGTAGAATGGCACCTATAAAACAGCTGCTGCCTCTGCCGTGGCTGCAGAATCAGGAAGCCACCTCTGTCCTGAACAGGAAGCTACTGAATTAGAAACGTGCTTGACAAAGCAGGAAGTTGCCGCCGTGACTGCTGGCTCCAAAATTCTGCTGCTTCTGTCACAATCTAGTGTCCCCAAAATGGATGCCCTGCACCCTGCCTCTCTCCATGCAACTCTAATCTCACATCAGTGCTTCTGAAGGGCAGTACTTAAATCATATGCAGAACCCTCGCTTCAACAAAGGAGTCTGGGAAATGGGGTTTTTAGCATAAGAGAGAGGCTCACTAGACAGGGTTAGAATGGCTAGTGAGTGAGCCGATCTCCAGTATCCAACACATTGGTTTTAATGTTTCTTGGATGATCATGGGACAAATTTAATCTCTCTAAGCCCCAGATAAGACAATGGATGTGAAAGCAGTTTGTCTTAAAAAGATGCAAAATGCCAGTTTAGTACTATTCTCCATACTATTTGTACCCTCCCAGTTATTCCTACTTCTGTTTAGCCTATGTGGAGTGCTAGTGGGATGAAATACAACTGTCTTACAAGAATACCACCCTTTTATCCAATCTCTGAATATATCTGCCCATGAAAATAGTACCAAAGGGAATGGGTAATATGATATCTTTAGCTTGGACTTATTTCCATGGCTAAGTTTAGAAAAGTGTTTTAATGAGTCTTCTTGTTAGCAGGCTATAGCTTAATGCCATTTGGCTCTCTCTGAAGACTCTTCTGAAATTATTCCTGATTTTTAGACTTATTTTACTTTAAAGTAAACTGGCATGGTCTGAATCTTCAGCTGGTTCATTAATTGCCTGGTGGGAAATGAGTGACCTCAGAAAACTTACTGTTGTCCTTTGGCAAAATTTTGACCCATTAAGAACATTTTTTTAAACCACAATCAGAATATAACTTGCTGGCCTGGGAAAAGTGACCCTCCATTTGGACACTCACTGTTTTCCAACAGTCTGGGCTATTTTTTGCCCTCTATGACAACCCAACTTTATCTCAAGTTGCTGTGCTTTCTTCTCACCTGTCTTCTACCCCCTTCCCACAAGATTTGCCATTACCTTCCTCAATTATTTTTATTTCCAGGGCTATATGAAATAAAAATGTAAAGTACATTCCTACATATGCTCATTAAGTTCTCTTGGATAGTGAGCCATCGTTATTGTGGGTGAGAAAGAGGATCATTGATTCATTCTGTGGGGAAAACATGACATAAATTAATTTTCAGTATTGGCAGGTATTTGTACTTACACTTGCTTGTGCTGAAAATAATATTTCTTGCCACTTGAAAAATGAATTCAACATTATGATTTGTAAATATTGCTTATGAGGATTGTGAAGCTTTCTGTAAAATGTAGGTTACCTCAACTGTGACTGCAGGGTGGTGATCTGAACTCTTTCTGATAGTGCTTAGGTTCCGGGCAATCTCTCTGGTCTTGTATTTCCCTTCATATAAAACAAGATGTGTTTCATCTCTAACATTCTAACAGTCTATGAATCGATGAATGTTTAGCTACCCAGTTAAAAGTGATGGCTCTTGCCTACCTCACTGATCTATCCCTAAATAAGAAGATAAGGATAGAGGACTACAAGAGCATGACTAAATTCTCTTTTCTGTCTTTCTCCTCTTTCTTCCTTCTTCATCTATCTCTTCTCCCTGAACTAATAGATTTTGAGATAAAAAAAATAGACCCAAAGAGGTTGTCTTTCTTGACATGATCAGAGCTGTAGGTGGACACGGCCAGTAAGAGGTAAGAGTGGAATTATTTTTGAGCCTTACTTTTCCTTAAAGGAAGTCACAGGACAATCAGAACCGTGTCAACAGGGAAAGTTTTCATTTTCCCTCTTAGCCTGGTTGCTCCTCATGAGCAGTTACATATTCAAATGAATCTGTCAGGGACAAGAGTGTGGTGCTTGAGTTCCTGCTCGGCCCGATGACATTGATTTGTGAGCATAATGCTCGGCTGCGGGATGTGTGACAGATAAATTTTATCAAAATTAAGGCACAATTAAACATTTCATCTTCCTAATTACTGGCTGTAGATTCAGCCTGATGACCATGTGCTGTAAGAAATCAGCGACCATTACACATTTTAATGGAGCACAGCTGTCTTACAGCTTGGTAATATTTGCACAGTGCCACAGAACTGTAATTTATGATAAAAAGAAAAAATGTGTATTGGTGCTTTTTTGCCAAAATAGATTAAGGATTCATATACTTTAATGAGATTTGGACCTAGTCTTGGATTATCGTTATAAATGATTTATGTGCATGTTGGTGGACTCCTGTAGTTTGGAGTTGATTTGTGTTTTGGTCTACCAATACGTAATTCAATATTTATTCTTGAGCCAATATCTATCACTTTCCCCCTTTTTCTCTTGCATCTTACATTTCTTTTGCCTCTCACAAAGAAGGACAGACGGGATGGTAAACAGAGCAAAAAGGCAACGGCAGGAAGGGCCTAGTCGTACAAACAACTGTAGCTTCTTTGAAACTTATTGGGAGGAAGTTGACGGAAGGGTGGAGGTGCTGCTGACCGTAGGAGCACATGGACCTCTTTTGACAACCTTGGCCTTGGATGCAGCCACAAAAACCCATGCTCACTGGGACAGAGCAGCAGATGGGCCCACAAGGACCAAGGCTGACTGTAGAATTGGCCTTTGCTCTTCTGAGAAGAGGGGTGACCAAAAATTTAACTCTCTTCCTCTGTTTATTCATTTGGAAAATGAGGCAAAAGACTCATTTCACTCACCCTTACTGGGATTCATAAGAGTACTAATGAGGATGATTATCATTTATTTATAATTATAAAAGGCAACATGGTAGAGCTACATCTTCTTACTGCTGCTGCTGGAAGGACGTCTAGGCTGTGAATTTGAGACTACTTGCTGTTAACTACTGTTGGTATATGTCTCTTTATCACCATTCTTCCTGGAAAAACGCTTGAAAGTGCATATGTTTGTGAATGAATTGCTTTCAACAGATTGGTCACCAGTAGGGTCATGAGTAGTCAAAAAATGTACGTGGAAATTGTACGTAAACTGTGCCTGGCGCAAAGTTGTTGTTAAGAAATTGGGGAGTAAATGCAACTTGTTAGATCTGATTAGTAATTATTATGATGATTAAACTTGTCCAGGCAAATTTATGCCATAGTCTCCAACCCTCCTTATATGAAAAAGATGCATATCTCTTCAGGAGTATTTCTTTTCAGAAAGCACACTGTGGATAAGAGAAAAAGGCAAGATACCAGAATCGACATGAATCTGCTCAATTTAGGTGTTAACTTGCCTACTGAAAACAGAGAACAGATCCTAATGAATTCAGAAGGCCTAAATATATACATGTAACAGGGAACGAAGAGCTCATCTTTTTATCATCCAGATCTTCTCCAGGCTTGATTTATTTCGGCACTCATATGCTGGAATGTTTCATACTGTACCAGGTTGCATATGCTTGCACACTAATTCTCAATTGCCGTATGCAGTTTGTGACAACCATCTGCTTCGACCTCCCTTTGAGTTCTTTCTCCCACTCAGCCCAGCTGAAGTAAAAATATGGACAGAAACAACTTCTGCAGGGAAATGAAAAAGTTAATAGGAGAGTTAAAGTTATATTGTGTATCTGCCTTTCGCATGGATGTGCTCCTGCAACTTATGCTCCACTTATCAAATATTTCTGAAGTGCAAAGCCTGACACTTAGCAGAAAGCTGTAAAAAAATGCCATGTTTCCTCTGACAGCCTTGGCTGGGGAGGAAAGGTAATAATAAAATATGTACATCTAGGCACATGCCGACGCTAGAGCCCGCTAGTAGCACTCCAACAACCTAGACTTGCAGTATGTGGCACCTTGTCATACACCAGAGGGCAAGGGGGGAGACGAGGAAGGAGGAGAGAGGAGAGCATATTTGAAAATGCCTGAAAAAAAATCAACAGCACATTTTGGCATTTGACTTGAAAAGGAAGGTTGATATACAGTTCCTAAAAATTATTGAATTAGAATATGGGGGAAAGAATCTCCATCACTACGGAGCTCAGATGTCATATTTTTCTGCATGCAGCATGAAAACGGGTAACAGGGAAAGGTGCCTGAGACTTAAAAACAGACATTAAGTTTGTGTATTTGTGTTTGAGAGAGAGATTTAAAAAAAAAGAGTAGTTGAGTTACTAGAAAACGTACTACTGTCATGAAAGTGATTGTATTTATTGTACATCACCAGTTCAAAGGCACCTCCAGTTGTTGATCAGACCTCATCTCATGAATGCCGAAATGTGAAAAAGTCATGTCAACATGAGTGAGAAGTTGTTTATCTATGAATCTATCTATCTATATCTATAATTATATTTTTATCTATATCTCTCCAAGTTGATCAAAATAGGACATCAAGATCTTTCATCCTGTGACCATGTGTTTAACTATAAGAGCAAAAGAAAAATGACCTTGGGACCATAAGAAGAATGCATGGTGTGGGAAATTTATGGGAGAAGAAAAAGAGAAGAAATAGGCGGATGAGAAAGGAGCAAAGAAAAAACTGAATATGTTTAGAGAAGAATAGAAGAGCAATCTGAAATAATACTGTTATACCAATATTCAGAAGACCACCATTATAGTCTCTGTCTTCCAAAATGATCAAGATTTCTACAGAAAAAGCACAAAGTGAGAACACGAAATGAAATTGGCAGATAAGGAAAAAAGAAATGTCCCGGATATAATGTTCGTGAGTTTCAGATGGAATCAAATATAAAGCCTGGTGAATCATTACCAAAATGGGCAAGATACAGGTTCCATGTGTTCTCTTGGAGTCTGAACCACCAGATTCTGTCTAATTACAATTGATCAATTCTAAAAGCCATAAGTCATGCAAATATTGTTGTTGCATTTTTACCTTTTTCTTTAGACTTACGTGGTTTATCAGAAGAATTTCAGTATAAATATATCAGAGCCAGATTATATAGCTGGGATATATTACTTTACAATTACTGAGGGAATTTTAAAATCTTTTCAAGATATCCAAAGTTAATAGTTAATGATCAATTATGTAATGGTTTAGAGTGTGGGCTTTAAAGTCAGACAGGCAGGGATAAAATTCAGCAGGAGTTCTGTCTCTGCTATTTATGACCTTATGAACTTGAGCCTCAGTTTCTCTGTTTTTAAAATGACTGACAAGAGCACCTGTCTTATTGTTGTTAGGGTAAAGTGAGAAAGTATATGTAGATCACCTAGCACTCTGGTTTGTAGTAATAAATGCTCATTAAATGATAGCTACTCCTCTTACTGTCAAAAGTCTGGAGGGAACAAATGAAAAAACTTCATGGGGAGTGGGGCGGGAAATGTTGAGAAACGATCAAGGACAGTTTGTGACAGAAGAGGTCCTGAGTTCTTTCGTGGGTAGATGGGGATGTTAAGTTTGATTATTCAACAAAGTGTGCTCTTTTGTCATCATATGATGGTGAAGCTTAAACATAAGGATTACATATGCCACCAATTCTTCTGCAAATACTCTATAAAACCACGGCACAGGATTCTATTTCTGGAAGTATAATTGCTTCTCTACCAAACTGAACTGGTTTATGTTATAAAAGGCTAAGCTTTGCCAGCTTTTGTTGGTTAACGCTTGAGGTCAGCTTGAAATATGTGTGCGTGTATACATATTACATATGTGAATACATAGGTATATACATTTCTTAATAGCTTTTAAAAACCTTTTGTAATTTGGATTTTTGATGGTGGTCTCCATTTTGTTTCTCTTAGTCTCTTCCAGAAATTGAAAGACTTGATCACCCTCATTTTTATTTTCATCTAACTGGTTTCATCTACTTTGATTTGTGTTATACAGCAGAATTTTTAGATGCCAGATGCCTAAAATACATAGGTTAAAAGCAGGTCAATATCAATACAAGACTATCATTTTACAGTTTAGTGAATATATTTACAGATTCCATAGTAACAAGCCTGTTGACACAGGCACAGTGAAATTATTATTCTCAACAAATAATCCAGCACAAAAATGTTTCCTTCAGACCCTGTGCACCTCTCAGTCACTGATGAGAACCCAGAACCTGACTGTAGGGCTTATGAAAGTTTGAAGTGGAGGAAGAGGAGCCATTGTTTGGGCCTCTTGGTAATGACTACAGAATCCTCTCTCTGCAGCCAAGGCTGGCAAAGTCCACAAGAAACAGCAGGCTTTAAATAGCTCACTGCTAGTCCTAGCAGGGTTCTTGTCAGTCAGATATATTCACTGCATACCTATTGTGTGCAGAATGTGTCTTTTCACTTGCCAATTCTGCACTGAGAGGTTATTTTAGCTCTTTTTATCTTTATGACCTGCAGACTGGTAACAGCATTTCTAGCAGTGTGTTCATTTTAACAATAATTTATTCCAATAAAACAAGGTAGATGTTCCCTAGATATGGCCACCATATGCCCTGAATTTTCTGAGATAATCCTGATTTCATGTAATTTTATTTTTATTCCAATAAAGGCAATTAGTGAAATACATAATAAAACGTGATTTCAATTTCTTATGTTATTCCGAAATTTCATATAATGAATTTGCACATCAGAAAAAAAATATTTTGCTAGATTATGTTTATGGGTTTCTAGTTTGGGAAATGTGATTACTGGGTAGGCCATGGTGTTCCTTATAAAGGGATTTTACTTTTTACTTTTTGCACAAAAACCATGGTATTTCAGGAAGGCGTGGTAGCATCTGTGTACACCTTTGGCTCCATTGATGACTTCCCAGCTCCTCTATTTCCTCCCTCAAGGACCACTGAGGGTTACATCCTGATACAGTCATAGATATTATATCTTTAGGAATCTGTAAGCTTCAAGTGACAGAGACCCCAGCTTCAACTAGCGTAAACAACAAAGGATACTTATTATTAGGTCACATACTTGCAAAGGCAAGTCACGGTTGGAGATGATTGAGACTTAACTTAGAAATTTGTACGATGTTGTCAAGGACTGATTTAATCTCAGTTCCTCCGTCCTTGTGTTGACTTCATGGTCAGACTCCCCACAGGGCCTCTGACAGCCCTTAGTTGCCTCACGGTCTCAAAATGGCCCTGGCTCTAGTCCTTATATCTTCACACTTCATTGGCAAGGAAAAGAAAGATTTCTTTTGCTCGCCTCTATGGAAGAGAGATGTTTTTCATTCCCAGAAGCCCTAGCAAACATTTCCTCTGCTTCACTGGCTATGCTTAGGGTCTGTGCTCTGTCCTTAATGAATTACTTGGCCAGAGGGTTGGGATTCAGCAGAGGGTTTAAGCCAATCAGGCTCCACTTTAAAATTTGGGAGTGAGGTAAATTGTATCTATGCCATATCATGTGATTAAAAATGGTTCCTGCAAAGCAAAATTTGGGTTCTGTTACCAGGAGAGGGGAGGGATGTTGGAAAGAATAAAATAACAAATGACCTCTACAAGTCTCTGTGTTTATGCACACCATTAAAACACAGTTTCCTAAAACAAAAGAGGACGCAATGCAAAAACAGTCAAATTATGTTATCTGTAGATGTTGAGTGGTCAGCTAGACTCACACACTAGCTGCAAATTTCTTTCTCAAAGACTAGTCACATAGCTCATAAGATTAAATTTTATGCCTGAGCCAAAGTACTACCCAGAGATCTTCAGTCACTCATAAGTAGTCAAAATTACAGATGTTAAATCAGGAAATTCCAAGTGGGCAGAACAAAGAAGTATAATGATATCTACATTTCTTTTGAAAAGCATGGGAATTATGTGGATTCTAAAGGTCCTTAGATCACTGACCTGAGAGGAACATTCTAGAATTATGATTCTAAGGTAGTATAAACCCTTAATATGGTACGTCCCAAACTTTCTCTGTTACAGATATTACTGGGGGAGTTTATTTAAAACACCGATGCTGAGATTTCTCCAAAGAAGACATACAGATGGCCAACAGGCATGTGAAAAGATGCTCAACATCATTAGCTATCAGGGAAATGCAAATCAAAACTACAATGAGCTATCACCTCACTCGGGTCAGAATGGCTATAATTAACAAGACAGGAAACAACAAGTGTTGGAGAGGATATGGAGAGAAGGGAACCCTTGTACAATGCTGGTGGGAGTGCAAACGGGTGCAGCCACTATGGAAAGCAGTATGGAGTATCCTCAGAAAATTAAGGATAGATCTACCATATGATCCAGCTATCCCACTGCTGGGTATTTATCCAAAGAACTTGAAAACACAAAGGCATAAAGATACTTGCACCCCTATGTTCATTGCAGCATTATACACAATAGCCAAGACTTGGAAGCAACCTAGGTGCCCATCAAGGGATGAATGGATAAAGAAGATGTGGTATTTATACACGATGGACTACTACTCAGCCATAAGAAATGATGAAATCCGGCCATTTGTGACAACATGGATGGTCCTTGAGGGCATCATGCTGAGTGAAATTAGTCAGAGGGAGAAAGTCAAATACTGTATGATCTCACTCATAAGTAGAAGATAAAAACAACAACCAACAAACACATAGCAACGGAGCACGGATTGGTGGTTACCACGGGGGAAGTGGGGGGAGGGCAAAAGGGGTGATTAGGCTCACATGTGAGGGGATGGACTATAATTAGTTTTTGGTTGGTGAACGTGATGTAATCTACACAGAATTCAAAATATACAACGATGTACATCCGAAAGCTATATAATGTTATAATCCAATGTTACTGCAATTAAAAAAATTTAAAAAAATAAAACACTGATGCTAGGGTTCCACCCTAAACCTTCTTGAGTCAGTATCCACATGGGAAGAGTCTGATAATTTGTATTTTCAAAAACAGGCAAATTGGGGAAACATCCACTTATTCTACATCTTGCACTTATCTACTGTAAAAATTATATGAATGCAGAACTGGGACAGTGCCATTAGGAATTGCCTCCTTCATTCATTCATTTGACAAATATTTATTTTACATTTATTCTGTTCCAGATACTATGCTTCTAGTCAGTAAATATACAAAGAAAAATAGTCAGATATAGGCTCTGGTTTCATGGAATTTATGGTGTTATAGAAACACAGTTAATAAGTAAGAAATACATGGATATATGATTACAACTGTGATACATACCACAAAGGAGAAGTACAAGATGCTAAAAGAATGATTAGAGACCTAGCATCATTGGGATAGCCTTAACTACTGATCCATTAGTCTGTCCAAGTATGTGATACAACTGAATCACCAGTAGTAAATGACAAACATTAGGATAAGTCCAAGAAAGACCCTACTCCTTTGCAGCATGACGGGAGAAGAAAACTAGCTAAGACAGTGTCAATTTAAGAACATCACAGAAAGAGATCTTGAAGTAACAACTCCATCACTAGTGTTTATCTTTATACATCTCTGTACTGTTTATTTAAACTGGAAGCTGAAGCTGTTTCCTGATTGCAAAGACCAAATTCCTAGAACCAAGGGATTATTAATTTTACCATCTTCAGCATTTACAACGCAAATGTCAAGCTCATGTATGGAGATATGAATGCTTTTCTTTTTTTCTTCATGGGTGAATTCTACGAAACATTTACTTGTTTGTTTACTTATTTATTTACTTATTTTTAAATTTACTTTATTGAAGCTATGTGTTTGAAACAGGCCTTACAGACCACTGCCATTTAGTCAAATATATTAAACTTTCCTTTGTTGTTTCTCCCACAGAGAATTTGAATATCACAAAAGATCAAAGCAGGAGATGTTTTGTCACTTGCACTCACAGAATAGACGACTTTCTATTCTACTCCATTTCTATTATTACTGTTTCAGTGCGATGGTTCAATAGCTAGTGAAACAGTGCGATTATAATGCTTCTTTTATAAATGAATGTTGTTGGGATGTATCACAAATTGTCATTTTAAATACCAAAGTCCTGAGGTTTGCTGATTCAAATAACAGAGCAGAAATGAATATTTTGACTTTTTGAATATACTTTCAGGTCTCAAGTTGGTATAGAAACTGGAATTCTATTAATTTTACTGAGCTGAGATGATTAAAATTTTGTCTGGTAAAAATGTTATGTCCAAGGCAATGAACTAAAAAATATCAGGTGATTCTTTATAACACATAGATGAACACCTATGGTATTTTCATTTCAGGTTGGTAGTTCAATAAGGAAAAATTCTCATCTCACTAACATCCTGGATTTTAAGATTGTGTTACTTTCGTTGTAGATCAGCTTCTTGTTTTCCTCTAAAATAGTTTGTTATTTAACTCAGATAGGATTTTTTTTAAACTATCAAATTTATAAAATGCTGCTTTGAGACTGAATTACATTAATCAATATTGCCATGATTTCCTGGCATCTTAAAAATATAACTCAAGATCTCTGATCCTTATAAAATACTTGTTACTAGGTTGAATGTGTGTTTTTGGAGTAGGATCCTAATAGTCATTAAGCCAACTCTCCTTTACACACCATTAGTTACTCATTTTTCATAAGTGTGTTTTGAGCTTTGCCTACTTGAAACTGAAATGTCTTCGGGAAAATTAAAAATTCAATCAGCAAATTGATATTTTGGTTTCATAGCCTAGGCATTTGGAAACACAGAGACTGCTGAGGGTTAGTTGTAATTGTCGTTGCTGCTTGGTTGATTTTTTTTTTTTGTGCTTTTCTTCCAGATATTTTGTATCATAAAAATATGGCCATAAATCCCTATTCCTAAGCAAATAAACATGCTTCTCTTCCTTGTTACGCAGCATAGCTAAAGGTGACTATAATCAGTACGCAGTACTTATTGGTAATTATTTAACAATCTTTTGTCTGAGTTAATATCTAGCTTAGAGGCTAAATATCAACATAATAAGATGCAATTCTTAGAGGAAAACTCCTTGGGGGAAAAATAAAAGACAAAAACAGAAAAACAGGGGCCGGTCCCGTGGCCAGGTGGTTAAATTCGCGTGCTCTGCTTTGGTGGCCCAGGGTTTCGCAGGTTGGGATCCTGAGTGCAAACATGGCACCACTTATCAGGCCATGCTGAGGAGCATCCCATATAGCACAACCTGAAGCACTCACAACTAGAATCTACAACTGTGTATTGAGGGGCTTTGGGGAGAAGAAGAAGGAAAAGAAAAGATTGGCAACAGATGTTAGCTTAGGTGCCAACGTTTAAAAAAAAACACAAAAAAACTAGAAAAACAAAAATAAAATGGTTGTCTACTTTTGAGCACTAGGTATTTTGGGGGTTCAGATGGTGTGCTATTTGTTAGGCAGGAGACGACAAGCAATGAGCAAAAGACCTAATTACGAAATGGAGAGATAGAGACCTGATAACATCATTTGAATTCCTAGATCCAGCCATGCCATTTGCAACTTTAGACTTTCCAAATTTATAAGCCAAGAAATTCCTTTTTAAAAATTTTAAGTTACTTTGTTTGGTTTCTGTCACCTACAACCAAAAATCCCAAGTAATACATCAGACGTTGAAAAAAAATACCAATGATGCAAAGTTCTATTTGTTATAAGAGAATGAAAATATAATACAATGTGTTTATATATTTATAATCCTTAGTAGAAATATTATAAAGTTTGATAAGATCATATTTCCTTATAAATTTAAAGCTAATGAGTTATAAAGGAGGTTGGAGGTGATAACAGTTTTATTGAAGGCAAAATAAACTAAGGTAACGTTTTTATGCCTTTAATTTAATAATTACTTTTGTAATCGTGTGGTATAGGAGACTGCTGTAGCACAGTTTGTAATCCCTTTTCATAAGAAAAAGACAAATGAACAGAATTCACTCTAAGATGTATTATGGTTGTTTACAACTTTATAGAGAGTCAACCGATGTCCCAAACCATCTGCTTCTGTAACAGAGATGACCCTAAGTTCAGGAAGTTCCATTTACTAACATGTAGAACTGTATATTATACATCTGGGGAATGTTGCCATAAAAAAAGGAAATGAAAACTTTGAGCAGTTAAACTACCCACAAAATTACTGAATAATCCCAGATAACTGAGACCTTGTAGAAAGATGACAACTTTTAATGATTCTTAAGCAAGAAAAGGACAACTTGACATGTAAGAAGGATTGTACTAGAATCCTTGGAGCTTTTTAAGGCATGTTTTCTTCTTGTCTAGCATTTTTTGCAGACCTGGGGCAAACGCAGTCAGCATTTTAGTCCAGTGTTTGTTTCCTGACAGCTGCTCCACTGAATGAAAGTTTCTACTTACACTTTATTTAAATGCTTACTATAAAAGAGACATACTATTTTACACCTTACTGGATAAATGTACTTCGTTTCCATACTCCACTTCACCTCTAAACCATCACCACCATGCAGAAATAAAACAACAGGTTCACCCCTGGCACCAAAGATAAAATAAAGGGTGCTCAGATGTTTGAGATGCACTAGGAAGCCACCTGTCAAACCCAGGTCCCACTCTTTGGACAATTTCTTCTCACCTGATAAACATGCTCCTACAGGGGACTGCATGTGGTCCTTCTGCTTGATCTATTCCCTCTGCTTTTTTAATTTACTTTTTTGGTAAGGAAGATTGGCCCTGAGCTAACATCTGTTGCCAATCTTCTTCTCCTTCTTTTTTTTTTCTTTGTTCTTCTCTCCCAAACCATAGTTGTATTTTCTAGCTGTGAGTGCCTCTGGTTGTGCTATGTGGGACACCGCCTCAGCATGGCCTGATGAGCAGTGCCATGTCCACACCCAGGATCCAAACCGGTGAAACCCTGGGCTGCCGAAGCAGAGCGCGCAAACTTAACCACTCAGTTACGGGGCCAGCCCCCAATTAAATATTTTTGAAAATAGCTTTTTAGTTAGACAGCTTAACTAAATTTTTGGCGAGACAGTAGATGGACTTAAAAGCAGATTAATACGGGAAACAAACTCTTAACTATAATTAAACACTTTATTTATTGAAACAATTTATATTATTAACTAACTTAATTCTAGATTTTATCCTGGCTTGAGTAGAATGGGTTTTTTTTCCCCAAATTATTCTGACTTTCCCTACTCATCAGGCTAGTTTCTAGGCTGCTTTTTTTCTATCTGTCATGTAGCATCCATATCCCATCATAAATGTCTGTGTAATTCTTAACACCAGATATTGAACTAAGAGCAGAAAAAATAGTGATACCTTATATCTGTAGAATGCATTATAGTACACAAGGCACTTTATATAATAGCAGCTCTCCTAAACCACCTACACACACATAATCTACTAGATGAAGAAAATTTTGCATCTCTTCCTCAGCACACTGAGGACCACGGGCTAGGAGGCCCCTCGCCAGTAAGCTGCTCATCTTTGTGACCCACAGAGGAACAATTTCTACCAAGTTCTGCTCATCCTCAAAACTGTTTAAGTGAGGCATATTTGCTAATTGTGTCATTTAAATAAATATTATAGGAACCAGTGACATGAGTGCAAAAGGAAAGAGAATTATTTCTATAAAACCTAAATCAATACTTCAGAAAGACCAAAAAAGGCAAATCACATCAAAAATTAATTTCAAATTGGTTATGGGATGGAGATCTCTTAAAAAAAAATGAGAAACAAATCTGGAAGAATTCTACCCAGGTTGCTTTCCAAATGTTTTAAAATTATTATTTTACTTTAAAGGCACACACACTATAAATCATAGACAATACACTTTATGGATGATTTTTGAAGGAAAGAAAACTCATCTCCACTCAAATGCTGTGGTTGGTAGAATAACGTCCTCACCCCCACCCCCAAAGATGTCCACACCCTAATCCTCAGAACCTCACGTGGCCAAAGGGACCTTTGCAGACGTGACTAAGTCAAGGATTCTGGGATGGGGAGACTATCCTGGTTTACCTAGTTGAACACAATGTAATTCCAAGGGTCCTTCTAAGTGAAAGAGAGACAGGAGAGTCAGAGACAGAGAAATGAAAGTGGAAGCAGAGTTGGGAGGGGTGATTGCTGGCTTTGAAGGTGGGATGGGGCCAGGAGTCGAGGAATGTGGTGTCCTGTAGAAGCTGGGAAAGACAAAGAAACAGAGTCTCCCCTGAAGCCTCCAGTGGAGGCTGCCCTGCAGCCCTGCGGATACCTTGATTTTAGCCCAATGAGATCCATCCTGGACTTCTGACCACCAGCATTACAAGATATTTTCATATTATTTAAGCCACTGTGCTTGTGGTAATCTGTTATAGCTGCACTAGGAAACTGATACACATATTTAAAGACAAAGCTTTGTCTATCCACATATGGAGAATAAGTGTACATTCATGTTCAAAATTAAAATTAAAATATTGTAATATGTATGTATGTAATATGTATGCATCACTTTTTAATGGTTTCCCATTTATCCAACTTTTTAATTAATTGACCAGCTATAAGCTCTAATTACTTCAGATGAGAGGACTACTGCTTCGTGTGGTGTCTCATTTTATCCACAGGAGTTTCGTGGAGTCCATTTCACAACTGCATTCAAAGTTCCAGTTTCATCTCTGTCTTTGGCTTTAATGACTAAGGTGGAAGAAGTCATTTTACATCTTTCTTATTTTCACTTATGAAAGCTAGGGGCTTGGACTTTTAAACTCTAACCGTGTATGATTTTTAAATTTTCATTAAATAATCTGACTTATCTTCTCTCATCTGTTTAATTTGTAGCCGAAACCCTTGGGTTTATCTGTGCTTTACCTCTGAATTATGTTGAAATTAAAGTCCGGGTATTTCACAGCTGCTGGCTGCCCCTAACCAGGGACTTACGACTGAAATATTTGAAGACTGCTGGAGTCAAGAGACCAGGATTTCAGATCTTATTGACACTAACTAGCTGGGTGTCCTTTGACAAATCTTTTAATCTCGCTGGGACTTAGTTTTCTCATTTATAAATTATGAAGTTGGAGTTGATAATTTTTGAGGTCTTTTTTGGCTCTATAATTCTATGATTCCATAATTTTAATTCCAGGAAAATTCAACTTTAAGGAATGTTGAATTCCTCTTCAAGGTGGGAAGAAAGACATTACGGCTCATAGGATATCTATGCGTGTTCCTGTATATTCCTTTGAACACCTCTTTTAAGGAGTTGAAAGTATATATAATTTGCCTAATTTATCATATATCATATATCCCTAAAAACTACATTTAGATACAAATTACTTTTTGTTGGGATGACCCTGTCTCAGTCATGAATCTAGTACATTCCATAAGAAATAGCAAGTTCCCACTCTGTTATGGGCATTGAGCTGAGTACTAGAGAGGGTTCCAGCATCAACCACATTAGGAGGAATCAGATTTGAAGACTGATCAGTTATAATATCACCTGGTGCAGAAAAAGTGCAGGCCATTTTATGCCAAACTAGTGGCGACAAGGAATCAACAAAAGTTTCCACACAGTGAAATGACGTGATCAGATGTTATTTTTAAAGAGTTAATTCTGGCAGGTATTGGGAGGGTGCAGACTGGATGGGTGAGGCTTGTGGAAGGGAAGTGGAGAGGAAACTTCAAAAGATACTGAATATTGAACTAAAGCAGTGATGTTTGGCAGCCATTTCAGAAGAAGAATTCATTGGCTTTTATAAATGGGTATTTCTTCCCAGAGCACTGCCCTGTACCCTAGGAGATGCTGCCAAGTCAAAGACTGAGTCTTGGTTTATTCTCCAGATCAACAAGGAATATTTTACAATACAGAGCTCCTGACCATCACCACCGATAGCACAAAAATGTCATATTGTTAAAGCACATGTAAACAGAATTTACAAGGACTCAACGGATTATAAAGTGGTTTCTTATCCTCTCTCAAGGCTATGAATACATTGCAAAATCTAGGGCAGTTAAATACTGTATTTAAATTCGGATGTGATATTTACATATGTTACTTATTCTTTTTATAAAAATCTGCCCTGGTGGAATTTAATCAGCCTTTGCAAGATTATATACCGTATGTAGGGAGAGTGGTTTAAACTAAGTTGATCCTTTTAACGTGACAAAATTCTCCAACTAACCTTACCAACAGAGAGATGTATCAGAACCAGGTTTCACGAAACGTGACAGAAAATCCAAATAATAATGTCCCAAAAAGAGACAAGTTCGTCTTGCGGAGAAATAAATACTATATGGAGCAGAGAGCTGGGAGTGGGTAGAGCAGTCGTTAAAAACTGAGGCTCCTTCTCTCTTATTGCTCTGCCGTCCTCAGCCCGTGGTTTCTGCATCACGATCCAAGATGGCTGCTGGAGCTCCGGGCACCATTTCTTCATTTGCCAGCAGGAAGGAGGCAAGAATGTAGATAGCTGGACCTCTTAGAATTCACGCATGACACTCCTGCTTACATGCAATTAGACAGAATATATTCTCGTGGCAGCAAGGTAGCCGAAAAATAGAATCTTTATTCCAGATGGCATTATTCGGACTAAGAATTGGAGGGTTTATAACTAAGGAAGATGAGCCAAATATGTATTAAAAGATAAATAAACGAGTAGACTCTGCTGGAAGGAGACCCTGGACAACGTATGATAATAGTAGGGTCAAAATTAATTGCTTTCATAGTCTAAATGACGATTTAGTGACCCATTCCACAATTAAAATTAAAAAATTCTTTGTAGTTTGGCTAGACTGCCTAGGAGGTACATCAAGTGGAAGAGTGGGAACGGAATGATTTAACTGTTCACATATATATATATATATATATATATATATAAATATTATTATGGTAAATAAGTATATATTATATATTCCAAGGTATCATATTAAATATTCCAAAAATCATATTATATATATTTCAATATAACATATATTAAATATATATAATACCTCTATCATATATATACATATATTAAAAAATAACACGTAACAATGAAAAAGGTAGGTATAGCAGTTTGTCTCCAAGATGGCTGCCATCAGATCCTTCCCTCTGTATATTTACAGATGGAAAACTCTTAAATTATTTGTGTTCTTTAGGGAGAAGAGAGATAATAGGTGAAATATATCCTTTTTGCATTAGGTAGATAAATATTTTATATTATTACATCACCCACACATCCTTGCCAACACTCACTCACCAACCACTACCCTCCACAGTGCCCTTTCTCCTTCCAGACTGATGATCATCATGCTCTGATGCTATCCCAGATGGCCCTCTCCAAGGGGAAGCTGCTGCTCCAACACCCTTTCCTTCCATGCCACACTCTGTTTACCCCCAGAGCAAAACTAAAAGCTTACCTAAAACTTATCTTAATAAATCAACCCATAATTCTGGATTAAGAAGTACACATATTTGAGGGCTGGCCAGGTGGCACAGTGGTTAAGTTTGCACATTCCGATCCTGCGGCCCAGGGTTCACCTGTTTGGATCCCGGATGCAGACCTATGGATCACTTGTCAAGCCATTCTGTGGCAGGCATCCCACATATAAAGTAGAGGAAGATGGGCACTGATGTTAGCTCAGGGCCAGTCTTCCTCAGCAAAAAGAGGAGGATTGGCAGCAGCTATTAGCTCAGGGTTAATCTTCCTCAATAAAAAAAGTACCCGTATTTGATTGGTCATGATTCTCTCTCAGGTCACATGCAAGCTTGGGCCCAGCCTTGTGCCCACCAGAAGGATGTTAATGACTCAAATCAGAGACTAGGAAGGTTGGAGATGACTTTGGAGCGCCAGGACCTCATAACGTCCTTCAAATAGTTTCCCATGCGGTGAAGGGGGGGGTCACTCATTCTGCTTGAACCTAAGCCTGGCACATATGTAACACTCTACATATTAGGTAGGCAACTATGATAAATTTAAAATAGGGAAAAAAGGTGAAACATTAAAGTGAGAATACTAGATGTGACAGTCACTCCATTTTTATTTTCTTGCTCTCCACATTGTCTTCCACCAGGTCCCGTTCAAGTGCTCATTTCTGACCCCATGTTTGGCATGCTTTTCGGTCATTCTGGTTCTGGGCAGGCAATGCCGGTCCTACCAGCCAGCCATGGTGGCAGCTATGTCAAAAGGCAACTTGTATTAATGTGCTAACTAACTTTTCCATGCTGACGCATCTTACAGATGTCTTACAGATGGCTGCCATCAATTCCTTCCCTCTGTATTTGAACAAACCATTCCTTCATGGAGAAGTGGAGTCTATTCCTCCCCTCCCTCTTGAATCTGGGCTGGCCTTAGAGACTTGCAGCACCAATGAATGTAAAGTCTTGCAGCTTCCACCTGGGTTGTTTGGAATGCTTGCTTTTGGAAGGCTCACTTGGAGGAAACCAGCTGTTCTCTAAGAAGTGTGATTGTCCTGTGACCACCATGCCATGGAAAGTCAGAGCTCTGTGCAGAGGTCCTGGAGGAAGAGATCCTGCATGGAGAGTGGGGGGCCACGTGTGTGAGAAAGCTATCTTAGAAATGGATTCTCCAGCCCACCCACCCCAGCTGAGGCCACATGGATCAGGATGAACCAGCCAGCAAGCTCTTCTCACATTTCTGATCCACAAAGTTGTAAGTAAAATAAAATAAGTGGCTTAAGTTCCTCAGGTTTGACACAGGTAGATAACTGAAAAAGTAGGTTAAAGAAAAAATATAGGAAAATGTAGATGGAAGATAAACAAAAGGTAAGAGAAGGTTAAAGTATTCAAAATGATCTGGAAAACTATGAAGTCATTGGTATGAAGCTGAATTTCAATGAATGAAAAGTATAGGTGATAGGGAGCCAAATGCATAAAATGAAAGTAGAAAACTATATAAGAGAAAAGTATGTTCACATTAGGAGGGACACTCCCAAAAGGTAAACAAGAGTCTCAGAAAAAGGGAGAATTCAGCTAGCATTGCAAATAATCTGGTCACACTCACCCTAGAAGAATTGTGCAAAACCCAAAGTAGGATAACGTGAAAGAGAAACTTGGTGGTGGTGGGGGAGGGGGAATCTTTTTGACATCAGCATTCATATTCTATAAGTAATATCTATTTGTTGAACATATATATGGGCTACAAGTTGGTGATTGATTGATGGAGGAGACGTAGTTCTTGCCCTCATGGTGCACAAACATATTACATCTAATTTTTGTTTAGAATAACAATGTGGTAACCCTTCCCATTTTTTTTTTTTTTTTAAAGATTTTATTTTTTCCTTTTTCTCCCCAAAGCCCCCCGGTACATAGTTGTGTATTCTTCGTTGTGGGTTCCTCTAGTTGTGGCATGTGGGACGCTGCCTCAGCGTGGTCTGACGAGCAGTGCCATGTCCGCACCCAGGATTCGAACCGACGAAACACTGGGCCGCCTGCAGCGGAGCGCGCGAACTTAACCACTCGGCCACGGGGCCAGCCCCGGTAACCCTTCCCATTTTGAAGAAATATTGGAACATTTAGTTTGTAGGGGAATAGTAACATTTTTGTATGGTCAATATGAAGGCATGTCTTTAAGCAAAGAAGACAAACATATCAGGAAACTATAGAAAAGCCAGGCCTGGAAACTAAAATCTGACAACTGGAATGATGCTAACACAGGGCCCTGCTTTCCAGGAAACCTAAGTAATGGTTTGCTGGTAATTGATGATGAGGTTGCAACCCTGGATTCATAAGGAAGTTACTCACCCAACTGGAGGGGAGCCTGCTATTGCTTTTTTGAAAAAGAAATGAGGAGATTAAACAAGAAACGCAAGAGTGTGTCTTGCTTCAAATATTCCAGAAAAGTCCTATATCATTGGGCTCTGTTTTAAAGATACAAGGATATTTATTGTCAAGAATCTCATAGTAAATCTTATAGTGTTAGAAAAGCAAATCTCTGCAGACATACCTGTCTTCATTTTTTTAAAACATTGGCTGGAATTTTCACATCCATATTACAAGGTAATGGGAGGAAGAATTGATTTTTGAAACATCAAGATTTACATCAACAGTAAAGAAGAAAAGGAGATACAATCACTGATGTTCCTACTCACTTGGCAGTTTCAGCCCGTTTCTTGCAGGAACCATGTTCTTTCTTCCCTGTCAATCAGCCTAGTCTGTTTCATAAACTTTTTTCCCTCTCACCTTCCCCCCTTCACTCTACCCATTGCCAAGTTCCCTTTACCTGTGGCATTTTACACTTGAGGAGAGATGCTAATGGCTGACAACAAAAGGACTGCTAATCGCACCAATTAAGAGGTGTGAATGTCACCCGTTACCTGCCAGCTTTGTTACCGAACATGTTAATTGGTAATTGTACAGGTGCAGGCTTTTAAGTTCACAAGGTTAACACTGATGCACAGCTTTGTTTTGGCTGTTCGTTTAAATATTGAAAAATCATGAGTAAAGGGCTGGTCTATGTTGAAGAATGAACAGATGTCATTGCTGTACTTTCGCAAACGGAAAATCTTTAGACTGACTTAAAGCAATAAAAGTGACCTTCCAAGAAATGATTCTCTGTGGTCCACCTACCCAAGCGCAGATGTTTTTGGTTCGCTTGCCCTCTTGCAGGAGCAGGGAACTCGCCTTTATGTCAGAGGACTAGGAGCCCCACTGGAAGGTCAGTTGAGGGCACTATACTCGAAGCATGCAGAGTTAAAAGAAAATCCTTTATAAGGATTTTCTGTGAGCAAAGTTTTTATATATGAATCTCTTTCTGAAAACTTTACTCATTCATTGAGTCAGTGTTATAGTTACGTCCTCTAGACTTCCTTTGAAAAATTTTTGACTAATAAAACACCAAAATGAGGGAATTTGTTTCAGAATCACATACCTTCAATTTGCTAGGAACCAAGAGATCACCCTGACCAGCCTCTAATTAAGACAGCTAACAAAAATTCATTTTACAGGGGGGATAACTGAGGTCTGAGACCTTACACAACTTGCCCAAGGCCATTAAACCGAGATTAACCTCAATTTGCCAAGTGAGCTGGATTTGGGGCAGAGCTAACCTTCAATTGTTCTCTAGCAGAATGAGTAATTCCTAGGAGGAACTGGTAATTTTTAGCTTGTCCTCAAGCCTACTGAAATATCTTTGCTCTTTCCTTGCATCTGTAAGAGCAACTGTTGTTTTCAGTCATTCAAGGGGAAAGCGTGCGGTAAGGGCCTCTTCTATTTTTGTGGTAGACTCCACAACAAATAAAGAACGTCTCTCTGGGAAGCCCGAGGGTGGGTCCTTGGAACCTAAACTGCAAGGTTTTGAGAACTGCTGTGCAATCGTAAAACTAGTAGATGGATTTGCGACCAGTGTCCAGAACCACACTTGGGATAGCTGATCCAGGTTCTGGGTGACCCATGATCGGCTTGGTCTTGCTCACGATAAGCCTCACTTGTTATCTGCCTTACAGGAAGGGATAAAGTGGAGGTATGAATAGCTGAATGTCCAGGAGTAGGGGCTGCCCTTCTCTCTGAACATAGGGAATCAACCTAACTCTTCATCCACGATTAAGCCAACAAATGCACTCGGAATCTTAGCATGAGCCTGGCACGTTGTAAATCACAAGACATGGTAGTCATTGTTAACAGCTTATTAGCCTCTGGGGACGCTTGCATCTTCTATTTAACAACCATAAAAACAACTAACATTTACATTGGACTTCAGTCTTTTCTTTTTCATGAAACTGGGGACTCTTTGCTTCCCTCCATTTTGCATTGAAAATTCATTTTTTGGTTCTTAGTGTTTTGCAAAGACAGGAAATATTCAGTATGGAAAACTGTAAAACTACATATCTTACAATGAAAAAAATCTGTAATCCTACCTCTCAGGGATAATTATGATTAACACTTTGGTATGTAACTTCAAGAATTATATTCTGTACATGCATAAACATTTTAAAAATTAAAATGGGAATTGATTATACAAACTGCTTTGGAAACTATTTTTTCATTTATTATATTTAAACCATTTTCCTTAAATATTTATTTCCATCATAAATTTTGTTAGCTAAATAATTTTTTTTGTGGATTTTCCATAACTTAAGAAATTCTCTATTTTTTGCAATATGTTGGTTGTTTCTAATTTTTCATAATTATAAAATAAACTGTGATAAATATCCTTGTGGTTAAGTTCCTGTAGATAAATTCTTAGAAGTAGAATTTTGGGGTTAATATAAGTGTATTAGTATCTATTGCTGCATAACAAATTATCTCAAACTTAACAGCTTAAAACAACACATTTTTATGATGTCAGTTTTGTGGGTTAGGAGTCTGGGCACGACTTAGCTGGTTTCTCTTCAAGGCACCAATCAAAGTGTCAGCCATCAGTGGGGGCTGTGGTCTCATCTGACACCATACTGAGAAGCATCCACTTCCACGCTTAGGTTGTTGGAAGAATCCATTTTCTTGCTGGACTGAAAATGTTGTAGGACTGAAAGCCTCATTTTCTTGCTTGCTATAGGCTAGAGGGTGCCTTTGGCTCCTGGACATAGCCTGGAAGTTATTTTTGCCACATGGCTTCCCAACATAGGCAGCCCACAGCACAGCAGCTTGCTTCTTCAAGCCAGCAAGGGAGAGAGAAACATACTCCAGCAAGACAAGTGTTACAACCTTATGTAACATAATCACATAATCACGTATATCCTGTTTCTTTTGCTGTATTCATTCTATTGGCTAGACATAGTTACAGATCCCATGATACTCTGGGAGAGGGCATGGTGTAAGGGCATGAATACCAGGAAGTGAGGTCATGGGGTCATCCTAACAATCTGTCTGATAAAATACATGTTTAAAATTTTTGATGAATATAACCAATCTGCAATCTCAGCATAGAATGTGTGCCCTTTTCCCTATAATATTGACCAATTTGTGTATCATCATTTAAAAAAATAAATTGCCAATTTGATAGGAAGACATTGATACATTTTAATTTGAAAATATTTGTTTATAAATGAAAATAAATACATATTTCTATGTTCTTTGGCCATTTCCATATTTCTTTTCCGAGAATTGGCTTCCAGGGGCTGGCCACCTGGCGTAGTGGTTAAGTTCATATGCTCTGCTTAGGCGGCCTGGGGTTCACAGGTTTGGATCCTGGGCGCAGACCTACCCATGTCTCATCAAACCATGCTGTAGTGGTGTCCCACATACAAAAGAGAGAAGATTGGCATGGATGTTAGCTCAGGGACAATCCTCCTCACCAAAAGAAAAAAAGAAGAATTGCCTTCCATGTCCTTTGGGTAGGGTACTAAAAGTTTTCATTGTTTCACTTGTTGCAAGTATTTTCCCCCCATATGTCTGCTGATCTTTGATTTTTGAGGGGAATAATAAAGAATATGGCTTATTTTATTTTATTGTAGTCAAATCAGACATTCTTTACCTCATTGATATTCTCTTTACCACCATGTAGAGTGTGTTCATGCCCCAGGATTATATAAATATTCTAAAATATTTTTAAAAAACATTTGTAAAGTAATTTTAGGCTTATTTTTTCACTTACATTTAATCTACCTGGTATTGATTTGATATGTAATATGAAATAGATTTATTATTATTGTTATTTTTATCACAAATGGTTGGTAAATTTCTAGAAACTCATTAAGCCTGAAAAGCCTGAAGGACCTGAAGCAATAAATTGGGACTTGTAGAATTTTTAGCATCATGAGGGACACAGAACAGATATTTGTCTAGGAAATGAAGCTTAAATTTTTCCTCGTGGTAGCTGTCTGCTCTGCATACTTGTTAAGGTCCCTCTGGTGTGCCATGAGTTTACTTTTCGTCTGTGAATGTAGCAGAGAGCTACTGCAATGACTCCCAGGGTAGTCACTGTGAGGTCAATCTGACAAAGTGTGGAAGACCTTTCACTGGTCCCCTTCTTTCCTGGTGGAGCAGCATCTGTTGCACACAGTCGATTCTCCCCTTCTTCCTCTTAACAATAAAACCTCCTGAGTTGTAACAGGACTCATGAATGTCCATGTACAGTCTACATTTCCCAAGTTGCTTTGCAACCAGTCACAGCCATATGACTAAAACTAGGCCAATGGGATGTGAGTGAAAGTGATGTGTCCAATTTCTTGGTTATATACTTAAAGAGGCTTTTTCTTGAGTCTTTTTTTCCTTTTCTCGTGTGCTGGAACGTGCACGGGCAGGAGATGCAGCTTTGAGCGCGAAGGCAAAGGCAACATTCTAGGGTCATGGTTCTCATTGTGTGGTCCCCAAACCATCAGCATCAACATCACATGAGAACTTGCTAGAAAGGCAAATTCTTGGGTAACGCTGATCTAGTGAATCTGAAACTCTGGGGTGAGCTCAGGAAGTCCTCCAGGTAATTCTGATGCCCTAAAGCAGAGACTGACAAACTGTGGCCTGTGGACCAAAACTAATGGGTGGCCTGATTTTGTACAGCTGAGGAGCTAAGAATGGTTTTCTTACTTTTAATGGGTTGCAACAACAACAAGAAGCAAAACCTAAGAAGAATATATAATGGAGACTATATGTGGGCTGCAAAGACTAAAATATTTACTATATATTTACTATATGGTCCTTTACAGAAAACGTTTACTGAACTCTGCATTAACGTTTGAGAACTACTGCCATAGGAGCTACTAAATCAATGAGATAGAAGGAACGTAGATCCTTGAGCACACCGGCTCCATCCATTTGGTCTGCTCATCTCAGGACTGCTAAGCAAAGGGAAAATAAGCTTTTGTCACATGTAAGCCATCATAGGTGGGGTCTCATTGTTATAGCAGCTGAGCCCATACCTCAGTAATGGAACAGGTAAGAAGAAGCTGCTGTGTAATATGTTGATCTCCCTTTCCACATCTCACTGTCAGCCGGTGGTCTGTGGTTTGCTTCTAGTTCCCCACGTCACATCTCTCCTGGTGGCTCTCTTTAAAGATTCGGATGTAGGATTCCTCTAATAGTCTTCCATATAATTTGAGCCACAGAGGCTTCAGAAAAGTTAACTGGAGATTCAAGGTCAAGTTCAATCTACCTGATTACACTTATATGTTTTCCCCTGAAATAATTCCTTCAAAATAGCCAGTAATCTTATAATCAGTAATCCTGTACTTACATATCCTTATTCTGATATATTGAGTTAGAATACTTGGTGTTTCAGCATGGAACAAACTATCAAGACCTCTCTTATGGCTGAAGCAAACAGATTTATTCTTGTTTGAGAAGGTACATTGAGTGGCATCAGTTCTTAATAGACAGGATTGATGGTCATGTGTAGCTGTCAGCTGTGGGATTTCTTTTTAAGAGGGCAGTTATAATTTAGGCCAGACTCAGAAGCCTACCGCAACTAGGGAGGAAACTAAAAAGCTTTAAATGACCTTGTAAGGAGAGGGGTCTGTGTTCCCAATACCGGGTAAATCATGCTATCTAGAGCAGGAGATGGTGCAAGGGAGACTCAGCCTCAGTTGGCAAATGCAGCTCTTCTCTAAGGCCCAAGCAGCAAGCAAAGCGGTATGGTCTGATTTCCAGCGGGAGCAATGCGTCCCAAGGTAGGGCCCTGCACAGATAAGAAACACAGCTCAGGTTGGGGCAACGGGTGGCTGAGTGGGCCAGAAGAAGGGGGTGGGTTTGCAGGGAGAGGCAGTGGCTTCGCAGCACTCCAGAAGCGCAGTTGTGACCACAGGCTCGCTCGTGTCATTTTGTGTGCAGTAATGAAGCCTGACGAGAGGTCTCCTGCTTGCCGATAGCCGGCTGTTGTCCTAAAAATGCAAACCATCGCCTCGGGCCATGGAATCGGGAACAGGCAGAGGACAGAGGCTCCGACTGGGCGCCCCACTGCTCGCCTTCCCTTCAGCACTCGCGACTTGGACGTAGAAAGCTGGTCTTTACCCTTGTACTTAAGGACACAGAAGAAAGGGACTTTTTTTTAAGGTGTCCCAGAGGCCGATGGTGTTAATCCTGACTTTTTGCTGAGCAGATATGAAAGATGGGGGACGGGGACTGTCTACCACCAATCCTCAAGTCCCCTGTGTTTTCGCATGCAAAATAAGCCTTTTGAACTTGAAAGCTGCATTTTCGCCAGGGTCTCCTGTGCCCCCCTTCCCCTCGATCCTCTTTGTTTTCTCTATAGAGCAGACAAGTCAATCGCGGCCTCCCTCGGCGAGTCTTTTTGTAAGGATGGCTCCTTAATAATCGATGGGCCGGGCGAACCGAGGGGTTCGCAGCTCTGGGGGCCGCGGCAGCCGCAGACTCCTTGCCCCGCTTGCGAAGCCCCCAGCCTGGAGGCAGCCCCCGGGCGGATGGCGCGCGCCGAGGGGCGCTGCCCCGGAGGCGGCCCGAGATCCGAGGACCAGGAGCCACCGGACCAGGTCTCCAGCAGCTCCGCCTGGGCCCGAGCGTTGGCTATGCAAACG
This sequence comes from Equus asinus, assembly GCF_041296235.1. Lineage (NCBI taxonomy): Eukaryota > Metazoa > Chordata > Mammalia > Perissodactyla > Equidae > Equus > Equus asinus. The sequence continues at coordinate 19,874,846 of NC_091801.1, forward strand.
GAGTTGTCCCTTTCTGCAGTGTTTGTTTGTTGTTTGTTATTGTTTTGAAATGTTGCCTTCATGCTTCCCAAGCAGCCTGCTGGTCCTAAGGCTGCGAAGGCTGCCTTGACTCTTGGGGAAAGGCAATTTGGGGCTGTAATTTGTCCTCCCATTCGCTCTGAGGGGTCTGTTGCCGGCTGCTCCCATTTCGGAAACCCTCCTCCTCCCTCTGGTCAATCTCCTTGGAAGCAAACTCCTGAAGCTGGGGGGAAAAATGCACGTTTCCTTGTGTTTTTAGGCATCTATTATTTCTGTGGAATTCTTGACAGACAACAAAGGATTAAAAAAAACTGGCGATTTTCTGCTGTCAAGGAAACAAGCTGTTCTCCCCATTTAAGGCTCCGTTGGTAAACCTGGTGAAAACTTTATTAAGAATTGATGAATACGGTCAGTCTCTCAGGGAACTCACCTGGAGCCGTTTCTTGAGCTGCAGTGTGCCCAGGGAGAGCTTTGATGAATTCCCGGCTGTGAATCCCAGGCCTGGGGAATACCCTGGTTTTCTGGAAGGCCCGGTGGAGGGCTGACCTGAGAAGGGCTTTCACCTTAACGATGCCGCTGTGCATCTGGAATAGGAACAGCACTACAAATGCCCCTCACCTGGATGACACTTTCTGGTTGGTAAGCCGTTCCGCGTGGACTACTGGACTTGTTCCCTATAACCCGCGGGAAGGCGGGCACCCAGGTCTGTGGGCTGGCGCGGCACAGGGGCCACAGGGAAGCACAGGGCCGATGCCAATCTGCTGCCCACTTCGGGTTTCAAATACAGGACTGATAGCATGTAACCCCTTCTCTGCACTTCTCCATCCTCCTTTTGCACATTTTCCTCTTTATTAGCTATTACTTAGTTGCTAATTACTTTGCTTAAAATTCCACTTTCTGGGGGAAATTCAGTGGGCAGTCCAGGCTTTCCTCCTTGCTGTGCTCATATCCCCATTGACTCCCTCTCTTCTTGGTTGAGAGCGATTTATCCCATGAACCACTCTCATTTCTGTACAACTTAATAACTTGAATTGTGACCACGTTGGTAGCACTCTATCATTTTCAGAGTGATTTAAACTTTGTTCTCTTAACTGATCCTGATAAAGTAATTCATATATCGGGACCCACAAAATGCCCAGCCCATGTCAGAAATCTAAACCTAGGCCAGCCCCCACTTACTGGAAATTCCTCAGTGTCAAGGAAACCTAACATACTCCAATCACAATCCTCTAACTCAGAGTTAGCTAGCAGACCTTATCCTAAAAACAGGACCTGCTGCCTTATAAGGGAATCCTGACCTCCCAGCCAATCACGTCCTGCTACCCAGATGCTGCCTCTAATGCTTTACAAACCTCAGTCTTGCTGCAAACCCCTCTGGAAGAGTGGTCCACTGCTTCTGAGGCACTGTGCTCCCCCAATCCATGGATTATTTTCCCTTAGATAAAAGACATCAAACTCGTTACTAAATTCGTTACTGTTATTTTTGTCATTTGACAACCCGCCCAGCAGTCCTGGAGGTTGCGCTTTCCAGCCTCATTCTCAGGTAAGGCAGCTAAAGCTCAGGCAAGTTGAGCATTTTCTCCTCCCTCTTGGTCATCCTGCGTCTCCACCACTCCCAGCCCTTGGCTGGAACTAGGGTATGCTCGAAGATGCACAAGGCCTAGCCTCTATTTTGTTGAAGGCCATCACAGCAGATGAGCTGCGACATGTACAAAAAATTCATAATTCAAGGTAGAATTGTATTCCCGTGAAAAGAATAGGAACAAAGTGCTGTATTGTTTCGGAGTGGGGAGAGGTTCTTTTTGATGGAAGGAGCAGGTAGAGTGGTTGGCTAAAGATGTGGTCTTCGGCACCATGGGGACCAGGGCTGCGTCAGCCTCACTATTTGCTGGCTGCTGACATGGGCAAATCACTTAATCTCTCCGGGTTTTAGATTCCTCATCTGTAAAACCCAGTTTGTTATATTTGTAGCATCTCCATGGAGAATAAATGAGATAATTTATGTTACTCACTGGACCTAGCACAGAGTGAGGACTCAGTAAATGGTAGCAATTGTTGGAATACTCCGCATGCATACGATTTTGACAGCTAGAGATAGAGCAGATGATGACATTTCTTTCTTTCTTTTTTTCTGAATGTGATGGAAAGAATTGTTAAAAAGGGGTAACCAGGTCGGATTCACATTTTATATAAATCACTTTCTGACATTTTCTGCTTCATAGTCCTAAAATTGTACTGTGTGATATAAGAAGGTAATTACCAAGATAGTTTACCATTTGACCAGTACTGTCACTTCTTATCCACAATAGTTTGAGGGGATATTGTTGTCTCCTATTAATTGAGGAGAAAATAGGAGCCTGAGAGGTAAAATAATTTGTTCTTGATCACACTTCTAGAAGCCAGACCAGGTTCCTTCTCAAGGCTTCTGTCCTTGAGGCCATTCTGTATCTCTTACTTTTGCCCAGCACTTATATTGTATATTGCTTCAAGCACTTTCTACATTAAGTCAATTAATCTATGTGGCATTTCCTTGCAATAGGTACCATCATTATTCTACAGATAAGGGAATTGAAGCACAGAGAAGGTAAGTAACTTGCCCCAGGTTTCACGGCATATACGGGACCTCTGTATGGCAGCGTTCCCATGAAATCGGGTATCCTCTGGTTGTGCTCTCTGTCTCCTCCAGTTTCCCTTCTGTAATTCCTTCTGCCTTGTTCCAAACTGAGTAAGCACCAGGCTGAGGTGAATAGGTGGTCAGTAGGTGCTGAACACCACGTAGCTCACCTCCGCAAGGAGGTGATGGCAGTGAGCTCCATTTGAGTTGCTCCATTGCAGCCATTTGCAGGCTCCCTTTGATGGGAAGTGATGTGATCAAAAGGCTGCACAAGTAAAGGTGCGGGGGCAGCAAGGGTCGGGGAGAACATGTGATTGGAAGTAAAGAGACCTGAGATGGAGACCAGTGTAGAGGTGGAGACTTGCTTTCCTGGAACCTTGAGCAAATCATTGAAACGTTTTACATCTTAGTTACTTCATCTGCAAAAACAACGGGGGTAATATGAACACATTTTCCACCTGCCTCACAACATTGTTCTGAAGATAAAATCAAGCAATGAGTGAATATGCAACGTAAAGAAGAATATGCAGTATAAATATGAATCACCAAAGGACTCAAACTATTTTTTTTTTTTTTGAGGAAGATTAGCCCTGAGGTATCTACTGCCAATCCTCTTTTTGCTGAGGAAGACTGGCCCTGAGTTAACATCCGTGCCCATCTTCCTCTACTTTATACGTGGGATGTCTGCCACAGCATGGCTTGCCAAGTGGTGCCATGTCCGCACCCGGGATCCGAACCGGCAAACCCTGGGCCGCCAAGAAGCGGAACACGCGAACTTAACCGCTGCGCCACCGGGCCGGCCCCTCAAACTATTTTTAATGTAAAACAAAAACCTGATTTGCTGCGTCGGTTAGCGTGACTAGTAGGAATAATATGTTTCTTTTACTGAATCTAGACTAGATCTCTGGAGCCAACCTTCTCCTAACCCAACTTAGCTTTGTAATCCATTGAGTTATTCTCATCTCCACCTAAGTAGATCTTTAATGACTGCATCACTGTCCTAGTCTTAGGAGAAGATCTGAACCCATGGGCCTCATCAGCTTAACACTTTGTCCAAACAATAAAGAGGAGAAGCTTTCCCTGTTTGTAGCCTTAGTTTAATAACTACAGTCAATATGCCCCCTCACCGGGTTAGGCTATAGAATGAAGTCACATTTATTTTGTTGTTCAAATTATAATAACTGCATTTTCATCTACTTTCTTCCTTCCCTGTGGTGTTTCATGCAAACACCAAGAGCCTCAGGAACTTGCTCAAGTCCAAAGAGCTTAGTCTTCATGGGTACATCACCATACAGTGGAAGAAACTAGAACATCTGGTAAGACTGCCGGAGAGCCCCTTCTTCTGCTGCTGTTGCTGCCATCAAGGGCAAACACCAGAAATTCAGGAGCTGATGCCCAGCCTATTGGCAGGCTGCTCTGACAAGACTGTGATCGGGTCACTGGTGGTTTCTCAGCATGTAGGTCAGGGAGGAGAGGAGGACAGCATGCCCAAGGAGGCTCGAACTCCCAGGATTAGAGCCCTACCCTAGCAGCTCTCTCAGTTGTCACAACTGAAGCCCTACCCTGGGCACGCAGTAGTTTCAGAGCAATGTGAGAAGGGAATTGAGCCTTGCCCACTTCAGGACCTACGCCCAGTCCTCCTCTCCAGCAGCTCTGCTTCTAGAGTTTCGCTACCAGCTTTGGATTCTTCTTTCTTTCTAGTGACTTTCCTGCTAGGGGATCCTTTTGTCTCTTCTGCAGGCAGCCTCTGTTGGACCCCTATTCCAGGGGTCATCTGACTATAGCCCTTGGGCCACATCCTGCCACTCGTGTTTGTAAATAAAGTTTTATTGGAACACAGCCATGCTCATTTATTTACATATCATCTATGGCTGCTTTTGTGCTGCAGAACTGAGGACCTGGGGTGAGAGCGTGTCATCCACAAAGCCTAAAATATTTATTACCTGGCCCTTTACAGAAAAAGTGTGTACAGACGCCTGTGACCATCAAAAATGTTACAGTGACATTGATTATCAAAGTACAATGTTCTTGGTCCTGTTTCTTTTCCTCCTAAAACATTCTATAGTCAAATGAATTGATGGATATAAATTAATGCATGTGTGAGGAGTAACACGGATAATCAAAGCAGCCACACTCCAGGTTCTTGTCAAACCACCAATATCATCAATTCTTTTACACTCTTTCCCAGAGCAATAATTTTTTTTCCTGAACAAAGACAATGAGCTCTAAGTTGGCTTGCTATCTCCAGTCCCAGAAATAGAAATAGGTAGCTGGTTTTAAATAAAGAACAGTTCTGACTCATCAGTATCCCAAACACACTCCCAAGGATAGGAAATGCTATCGTAGGGCAGAGCCAATGGCTTCTTGTAATAAATAGGTAATAGTCCTAGTGGTGACTTCAGGTGCCTTTTGGACTGTCAAAAGATTCAGAGACATGAAATCAATCTTTCTTGAAAGATTTTGTGAACAGCAATCTTTATATTGAAAAACATTCATGAGATAAGCGTGGGTTTTAAATAGCTCTAGAGTCATGTTGACCCAACTGATTAAGAATGAGAATATTCACAATGTCGCTTGGCTTTTTCTCTCTCCCTTCAAGAGGCTTGTTGTACAACAGCCTGAGCTAAACATGCTGTGTCAATCTTATCTTTTACATTTCCCGGGTGTTTTCTTCTTAGATCATGCAACAACCCTGTCATTATTTTAAATATTTTTGCCTGTAAATTTCAGAATACTTGATCTGATTTTAATAGGATCCATGTGTGAAATCCTTTATTTTTTTTTTATCTATCGTTCTGATTTTTTCTGCTCTTTAGTACAGCACAGCTTGGTAGCACTAGGTACGTCTTGTTGAAAGTATGTCCATAAATATGTCCCTTGCAGCATGGAACAGCTTGTTAAATTGGCAGTCCTCAGCAGTTTGCCTAGAAAAGTTTGCCTCACTTGTGATAGTCCAAATGTAGGGCAGAACACAGCGTAACTTTTTATCTAATTTTACCAATTGACATATTCTTCAAATTTTTAACTACCTCGTGTCTTTTCCTTACAGTGCCACCACCTGACTTTAAAGTGGCTAAGTGTTCTCACAATTGCCAAGCGTGGATAGGGAAATCACCTTTTTGTTACTGGATGTTAATTTGGAGGAAATTAAAGAAAAGCATACCGTCACTTAAAGGAGGAAGCTGAAGCCACTGTGAGAAGTGCATCCTGATAGGCTGAGGCCACTGATTTCTAATCCTGAGGCGGGGTGAGTGCTGTTCTTCATTATGGCAAGGATGGGCTTGCTAATTTTAGTCTTTTAAGTTTAGTTGATACACTTTATTGGTATACAATCCTTAATGATACCCCATTCTTAATATTGATATACTTGGATATTTTATTGATATATTGATATACTCTGATTTTCATCTCTCTCTGCTTAGGATCCTGTTAGAACCAGGAATGACAAGTATAGAAGGACTTTCAACACAAAATTTAATGTCACAAGGCTGAGGCTTCAATGCCACAGCCCTTTGCCCTCACCTCTGTGAGAGGAGGCCTGCTTCTCTCCCTCCGTATGTCTACAGCACATGGGCACGCAGCCCCACCTGTATCTCTCGGCTGCAGAACACAAGAAAACCTCTCTTGTCAGCCTGTCATCATACTGTTTAAAATTTGCCAAACACTGTCCTAGGGGAAAAAGACAGAACAAAACAAAGCATGTATCTGAATATGGTGGCCATGAAGGGACTCAGGGTTTGGGGCAGAGCATAGCACAATGACTGTGCTGTGTGTTCAGTGATCTTGTTGTGGTGGCCACACCCTCCATATTGCCCTATGTGCCTCTGGGTAAGTGGCCTGAAGAGAATGCATTTTCCATATGTAGTTCTTGTCTGCAAATTTTACCACCCAGTAGAGGACGTGCCTGTCTCTGAAGAATCTATTAGAAAATTCTACGGGCTGGCCTCATGGTGTAGTGGTTAAGTTCAGTGCACTCCATGTTAGCAGCCTGGGTTCGTGGTTTCAGATCCCAGGCACAGACCTACGCCATTTGTCAGCCCTGCTGTGGCAGCGACCCATATATAAAGTGGAGGAAGATCGGCACAGATGTTAGCTCAGGGCTAATCTTCCTCAGCAAAAAAAGAAATAAAATTCTATTTTAGGAGCAATTCTTGAAGAAAGCCTTCTTAGAAATTCAAAGTGGGCTTTCTAGAAATGACAGCCAGCTTTCCACCCCCGTCTTATATATGCTTTCCTAGCTGCAGGTGGGTCATTTTAGTTTTACTACAATTACGTGAGATGTATTACCACCTCTTGTTTTAAAGAGTGAGAGTTTATATTCTGCACCTCTCTCAAGATTAAGAGACAGAATCTGAAAGTCTCAGTGTTTCTCAAAAGTGGAGGTTTGAGTCCAACTTACTTCAGAACCATCTTGTGTAGTTGTTACAAGCGCGTATTTCCAGGATCCGCTTTTAACTCCTTGAATCAGAGAAGCTAAGGTAGAATCTAGGTGAGTCTGATACTACGAAAAATTTGAGACCCTCACTCCTATGACCTTGTACATAGTTGGTAGTCAATGTATTTTTGTGGGATGAATAAAAAATAATCCAAGGGAATAAAATGAAATCATTCAATCACACATAGTACTTTCTTTTTCTTATTAAATGTCCTTCAGGCTTTATGTTATTTAACCATGTTAAAACTGTGATCGAAGACATTCTAAACTGTGGAGCTGTGGTTGAGCATTGAAAGAGGAAATCTCTTGGCTGGCATCTTGAAGAAGATTTTCTTATATTCTTGGAGGGGTCCGTAAAGCACATTTAAAACAGCCATCTTGGAACATTTTACTTTTTTTTAATTAAAAAAATTTAATTATTGCCAAAAGCTATTTGCTGGAATTGTGGAAAAATGTTTACAGATGCCTTAGGAAGAAAACAGCAGACTGTGGAACTAATTGTGTTGATTCAAGATAATTATGAAACACAAATGACCATTACTTATAACAAGTCCCCTGACAATTAGGGGTTGACTCCAGGGATCAGGCTCAAATGAAGGAAAAAAAGTGATAAAAAAAGGAGTGGTGATAGATTTACATAGTAATAATCAAGCACGAAAATGTACTCTATCCCCAAGTTAATAAAGGTCTTTGGTGACATTTTAGTATTTGAATTAAACAAGTTTTTGTTTTTTTTTTTTTTTACTAAATAAAGATTTTTTTTTGGCTGACTTCAAAGGAGAATATTATTTTTTAAACTCTTGAATTCCTATCACATTAACTCCTGGGAATAAGTGGTGAATGAGTATCCCATTTCCTAGGTTCCCTTTATAGTGGAAAGTGACATATTTGGGTATGAATTGTTTTCATTTCTTTTCCATCCTAGATTGTCAGTGAGATTTCATGCCAGGATTGTAAGTAGAAGCCCAGAAGAGACCTTCTGGATGCTACAAGATGTCTTGGCACAAAGACATGAGCAACCCTAATATAATTCATATCGTCATTGGGGTGTTTGTAGGCTGTCCCCAACCTACGTGGACCTCTTGTTCTATTGTGGTTTGATCATACTCTATTTAGATTAAAAGGTGAAGTTAAGAACAAAGAAAAGGCCAGAAGCTTCTAGTGGGAATCACTAACAACAAGAAATTCTAGGGGACCGAACATGATTTTGAATCTTCTATCGAACAATAGCATCTAAAAGAGAGTCTTCCACCTTTGCGAGAAACTAATCAGACTTCAATTTCACATTATTAACTGAAAGAGAAGGTTTAAATAAACATATAAGTGCCCAGATCAACACTATCTATTAGATACAGAAGGTGAGCCACAAATGTAATTTAAATTTTCCTACCAACTAGTTCAAAAAAAGTAAGGAGAAACAGGTGAAAATAATTTAATAATGTATTTCATTTAACCCAATATTTCTGAACATCATTTCAACATTTAATCAATATAAAAATTATTAAGGAGATATTTGACATTCTTTTTATCTTATTAGGTCTTCACATCTCAATTTGAATTAGCCACATTTCAAGCACTCGATGGCCGCGTGTAGCTAGTGGCTGCCATATTGGACAATTTAGTGCTGACCTGTTAATACTCCATCACATAGGAGTTCTCTGAGAGAGACTCTTCTGAAGGATGAATTATTTCAAAGGCAATAAAATGTTGTCATTTCCATTGTGACCTTGGGGTTTGAAGCTGCATGTGCACGTGAGTGAATGGATAGAGGTAGGAGTGAGAGTGGGGAAGCCTGGTTTTCACTGATATGTGAAAGGCTGCCCTCAGGTTTGCTCAGGTTGCAGAGGCTTAGCTTTTCCAGAGCAATTACTTGTCCAGTAGCTGCATTCACCAGGTTGGGCTGTCAGACCGTGCAATGTACAGCGTTCTATGGCTCGGCTGTTCTGTTGGACTCGTGGATGGTACTTTAAGATGTCTTTACAGGGTGTTTATCTCCCTTTGCTAGTGGCTTTCTCACTTCAGCTTGCCATCTAGAAGCTGCTTATGCCCCCTCTGTCAAAGATGCTGAGCCAGTAGACTTGTCCCATTCTAGGCTCTTACTGTTGGCTGGTAACTGGAGAGATGTCTTAAGGGAGCCAGAGGTGATGTTCATGGCAAATCTAAGTCTCATAGGATAAGTGAAGGTTGGGCAATACCGCAAATCAATGTTTGTTTTTTGTTTTTGTGAGGAAAATTGGCCCTGAGCTAACATCTGTTGCCGATCTTTCTCTTTTTGCTTGAGGAGGATTGTTGCTCAGCTAACATTTCTGCCAATCTTCCTCTGTTTTATGTGGGATGCTGCCACAGCATGGCTTGACAAACCATGCTAGGTCTGTGCCTGGGATCCAAACCCGTGAACCCCAGGCAGCCAAAGTGGAGTGTGTGAACTTAACCACTACACCACTGGGCCAGCCCCTCAGTGTTTAGTTTTAAATTTCAATCTGGAGTGTGCACTCAATAATGTCTTTATTGCCCTAGAAACATATCAGCTTTCTTGGACAGTTTTATTTTATTTCTGAATTTCAAGTACAAAATGTTGCTAATTATTCTTAGTTGATCACGCCATATCATCAGTTTGCATAGGCTTCTCTCTGGACCAACTGGCTGGCTCACTTTTATGTCATCTCTCTCTCTCTCCATCCATCCATCCATTCATCCATCCACCCATCCATCTATCTCATGTGGTCCTCATTTCTCATTTTCTCACTACCATTCTCATTCTTCCCCCTACCACAAGCAGTCATGTTAATGTGTTTAATGACATCTTTCTGTTCTCCATGTTCTTGCAAAACATTTGTTCACAAGGTCTAATTTATGCAAGTATCATTACACTAGAGAGCCCATTCTATTTTCCTTTTATCGTTCTGGCTTATTGTTTCTAAGACCTATCCATATAGCTTTGTAAACATCCAGCCTTTTGTTTCTAATTGCTGCAGAGCACTTTAAAGTTGGCATCTACCACGTCTTACCTATCTACTAGTGATGGACACCATGATTGCCTCCCCCTTCCTACCACCACAAACAACACTGCAATAAACATTGTGAAACATGTCCCCCCGGTGTGTAAGAGTATTTTTGAGAATTATTTCTAGGAACAAGACAGCTATGTCATAGGAAATATTTAATTTAACTAAGTACTACCAGGTTGTTTCTAGAATGTCTGTACCAGTCTAGGTTTAAATCAACAGATTTATGAAGATTTCAATATACCCATATTCCCAACAATAATGGCATTATCCAGCTTTCCAATTTTATTCAATCTAATGAGCTTCTTGAAGTTTTTTATGCTATTGTGTTAAAGTGCATGGTAAAAGCATATAATTGGGATAGGAAACTAGGTGATAAAGTCTAGTTTTCTATTCCTTTTTAAAACATTTGACCACATGATAGTTGCTATAATACTAGAGTCACTAGTGTCATATTTTAGAAGGACGACAGACTAGAGAGTGAAATACACTGACACAAATAAATACATTCAGGATGTATTGAGGCCACTAGCCACTTCTGTGTCTCAGGCTAGAAAGTGGAGGAATGTGTTTTTGTTTAATAGTTATAGGAAGTCTATTCTTGGTCTGGGCTGGTCTTGGGGAGCTGGGGGTCTTCTAGGAATCAGTCAGTTCTAGAGGAAAATCAAAACCAATAAAATGTCTATCACCAACTTGTACTATCTTACATTCTTTAGAAATCTTCCCCAATAGGTCTTAGCATCATAACTCAGGAAAGATTATCCGTGAGGACATTGGTAGCATGTCAAAAGGAAAGAGTAGGATGATGAAACCTATGGGCTAGGAAAACTGACCTAAATATTAAGCTGTCTCTTGGGCACTGGAAGAGTGGCCAACACCTAAACAACAGTGTGCAATGGATCACTGTGAACTGGAACAAGATCTAAGTCAGCGTAGATATTCAAGAGGGTCTAATCTGCTGGCCAAGGCATGGTAGGAATCCCCCAGTGATGGCTAGGCAGGGTTTAGGGACCTCGCCAATTGGACTAGGGCTCAGAGCACCTGGACACTGGAATTGAGATCAGGCCTGGTTGTTTAATCTGAGCAAATGTAAATGGTCTTAGAGAAGATCTGGGACTTAATGGCCCTTTGAGGACTGAGAGCCCACCCCACATCCCAGATTTATGAACACGAAGACTTGAACAAACTAGACATCACTGCCTGGTGGAGCTGAACTTAGTAATAGTCTCTTTTGACCAGAGCAGCTCAGAGCCTGGCTGGGGCTGAACCTGCTGGTCTAAACTCCGGTTGCCTAGAGTTAAAGGGCTGGAGAAGACACACTGAGATTCTAAGTCCTGGATCCAGTGTGAAAATAGGATTTAACACCCCATGGTCTGGATTGCCAGTTGGGTTCCGGAATTCATTAAAAATAGATTTCAAGGGGCCGGCCCTGTGGCTGAGCGGTTAAGTTCACATGCTCCGCTTTGGCGGCCTGGGGTTTCACCGGTTCGGATCCAGGCGTGGACATGGCACCACTCATCAGGCCATGCTGAGGCGGCGTCTCACATAGCACAAACAGAGGCACTCACAACTGGAATATACAACAATGTACTTGAGGGCTTTGGGGAGAAGAAAAAAAATAGATTTCAAGATCTTAAGATTTCCTAAATCTCAATCATATACTTTTGTATGTGTGTGAGGAAGATGGGTCATGAGTTAACATCTGTTGCCAGTCTTCCTCCTTTTGCTTGAGGAAGATTGTCGCTGAGCTAACATCTCTGCCAATCTTCCTCTATTTTATGTGGGATGCCGCCACATCGTGGCTTGACGAGCAGTGATAAGTCCACAGCCTGCGATCTGAACATGTGAATCCCAGGCCGCTGAAGCAGAGTGTGTGAACTTAGCCACTACACCACCAGGCTGGCCCCTCAATCATGCACTTTTGCCCTTTCTAATACCTTAAAACTTCCTTGTCTCTTACCAAAGGACTCTGCAGTTTATGAGCATAAATAGGCTTTTCTTAGAATCAATAGATACTCAAAATGAAGCGGTGAATCTGAAACCAGGTGAACAGGCACACCATAGTACGAGGAGAATGGGGTGATGATGACCCTTCTTCTCACCAGGTAAGCTTTTGTAATCTCCTTTTCAGTCTCAAGGAATGAGCTGGACGGAGGTTGCATGACTTCATTTTGCTCTTTGGCGAGGCCTCAGCATATATGACATCCATGACCCTGTGGTCTCTTTTGTGCACTCTACATGGAATGTACCCAGGGAATCCTTGCATCATTTTAAACAATACCATCTTTATGTCTATGCCCTTAACAAACTTTCAGTAAACATTTATTGAATCGATGAAGGAGTAAATGAATGGCAAAAGAGTGTGTCTGCTATTTTGCAACATGAGTAATGGAGATTATGAGAAGGTGAGAGCAGAGTCTAAAGACAATGAATTAGAAGACATGTACAATGAGAAAAAACAACATTACAAATGGCACCATTTATACACTTATTCTCTTAGATATTTATTCATAAATAGGCTCATTTTAAAACAATTTCAGAAAGGATTTTACACTGGTAAACACTGTGCTTTGGGGTTTTAAGATAGCCCTTACTCCTTGAACAAGATATCAATGAGGCCATTTCACTGTTTGATACCAATATGGGCTTCATCTCCATGCACTTACCCCTCAGCCCCACAACTCATTCATGGAGGAGGCTGCAAACTATTCTGTTTCCCAGTCAGTTCTGTAGGAAACTTTTCCAGAAGAAAGTCTGCAGGAAATCCTCACCCTCCCTTTCCAGCTTTGGGTCACTTTCAGTCCAGAAGCTGTAATGAGGTCTGTGGTCCTCAGGGCCCTGGCATGGGTCCTGCCCTTCAAAATCAGGCGTCAGCTCATCCCCAGCTGAGGCTGGTGGGGGAAAGTTCACTGTCAAAGGCGGATGAGGTTAAAGATAATAAGAGACTAAATATCCACGGGGATAATATATCATGTAGCAAGTGATAATTACAAAAGTCATTACCACCGAGTAGATGGAAGAAAGAGCTGGAGCCGAACACACAGGCCAGAGATGTCAGGCATTTGCCTACCTTATGAAAAACAAAGGGCCGAAAATATGAGATTCTGCCAAATATGTGACATTTGAAGAAGATGCTAAAGTTAGCACGCTGAAAGCTTTACTTGCAGAGGTTGGCAGACTCTGGGGTGAGGGGACACAGCTGGCTGAGGGTGAGACTAGTCGTCTTGGGGCCAAAGGTCCCCACTCCTCGTCTTACCCCCATATGTTTGGGGCAAACCTAGAAGTGTAGAACCTCCATTCAGGGAAACATAGAGAAAGTCAGGAGAGGGTTTCTCACAGGCTTCCCTCCAATGTCTGGTTCCTGAGCCCTTACTTTCTCTGGGCTTCACTGGAACAGTCAAAATGTAGAGGCTATACCATAGTCCGAACAGCAAGGAGCAGAATGAGCTGATCTAGTCCCTACCTCGCTTCCCAGACTGTGGCACTGACTCTGGAACTCTCCTCAGCGCTGGGCGGGCTGCTCTTCCTTTGCCTCATTTCCTCACATCATGGGACTTAAGGGATAATATAGACTTTTTGCCTTTAAGGGTTGGCCAATACTTTAATCAGACCAGATCCCCTTGACTCATGTTAAATGAGTAAATGAAAAAGCAGTTGAATGGCAAATTAATCTCCTCTAGCTGTTTTGCTCTTCTAGCAGACATTAGTCAGGTTTTTAGGGGAACCGGATGATCTTTATAAACAACTAACACAAAAAATATTTTAGGCTAACAAATTCACAGCACATTTTGGGCTACAGACATTATAAATCTTTGACTGGGTTGATACATCTATATTTCAGTTAAAAGTCGATGGTCAAATGCACCAAGCAAGCAAGCCAGTCAGTTAAAATTTTTTTTTTTACTTTTTATTTTCCTTGGGCAGCAAATTAATTACCACCATCCTCCTCTAACCACCTCCCCCCACTATCTTATCTCATCATTATTATTTAAATTTGGTGCATAATGATACAGCAGCACCCAGGCATTTCAGTCATTTGACCTGGCCAAAGCTCCCTATTACTCTAAACGCAAGAACAGTTTTTAAAGTGTAGTCCTCTGAGACTTTAATGGGAAGATGTTAGTTTTCCTGTGTTTGTGAGTCTGCAAAAATATTTAGCAATTTTAGCTTCTGAGGTAGTTTTTCAACTGTAAAATAAATGTCTGGTTTTAAACATTTCTGCTCCAGAGTGAAAAGAGAAGCGAAAGGCAGTACCCATTAATTTATAATTAAACTGGTTGGGAAAAGGGAAGCACATGCTAGCAGATTGCTCCTCGGTGACTGATACGCTCGCTGCCACAGAGCCACTGCTGGAGGATGATTTATTATTTTTCCTAATGTTTCTCATTCTCTTTTCAGCAGAGAAGGTCACCCACAAAAGACAGAATCCGGAAAAGAGGCGACACAATTTGACTTTGGGTGGCTGCCTTTTTCTCCTTCCCTTCACTTAAATTTCAGTATTTACAGCTTACCCGTCTTAAATTTGACACTCAGCAGACATAAACTGTATTCTTGAGAGGATTAAAGGATTATTCACTCACTAGCTTAATCAGATTAATCAGAGATTTTAAACAAGATATCTAATGCCATTCACAAGATAAGATGTGTGATCACTGCCTGCTAGTTGAATTTGGCTTGAGCAGGCAGACAGACAGACAGACACACATATACATACACACGCATGCATACACGTGTGCACATGCACACACATACACTCGTGCACACATACAAACACATAAATATCCACCCATTGATTTTGATCCTACACGTTATGATATTATTATTTAAAAATACTTATTTTGAAATCATGATCAATTAGCTTCTCATGCCTGTTTTATCTAAGGACAGAGAAAGAAAAGTTTAGGTGCCTATATGTTTCCTAATGTTATCTGGATTTGAATTACTTGGTTCATTTTAGGTTTTCTGAATTTACTTTTAGAACTGCCTTCTTATTGTCATCCTATTATTTTAAAAAAATCCTGAAACTTTTTAAAGAGAAATAATTATTTTCATTTTTTACATTCATATGAAGAAAGCTTTGAAATCTGAATATCACTGAATTAAATTATAATGCAAGAACAAGAAATATCCTGAAAAATAGATTTCTTGTTTTTTATTATTGTTAAATCAATTATTGCTTTTCCATTTCTACTGGAGCTTAAATTCTATTCTGCATTTATTTTAATAAGCTCTTTTTTCTGCAGAAACAGGAGGCAGCAAAGACCCTTTGTACTGCAGACATATTAAACGAGGATTGGGACCAACTGTCCCATTGTATGAACTCTTATTTTAAAGCAGCCTGAGTTAAGCAGATTTTGTTGGATTTACTTTCATTTGGGTCTTATGCTATTCGGGAGATAGAACATTGTAATATTGGAAATATTCTCAAAGATAGGAAGAAGCAAAATTAAAATGTGAGCCCTATTCATCCACTCTATTAATCAGAATCACTTGATCCAGGAACTCCTGAGAACCCCAGGAGCAGAATTTAGATATGTCTCCATATTGGCCTGTGGTTCAGAACACAATGGATTTTGATGCTCTTGCTTTCCAACTGGAATCTAAGTTATTTCTGAGCGTTACACATTTATTATAAAATCTTCATTAATCTGTTTACAATACTCATTAATGGTTGGTGATGATGCTGTCTTTAATATGTAATACCAATACTGGATATTTAAGCTTGTATAGTGTCTTATATTTTTCAAAATCCTTTCACAAATTTGATCCTTACAGCAACCCCATGAAATGAAAAGGCCTTCCAATATCTATTGTACAGAGAGAGAGAATAAGTGCTCTACCCAAGGTTAAGTAGTAGAATTAGGGCCAATATCAAATCTTTAATTTTGAATCCAAAATAATGCCATTCCTTTTCCTGTTGTACTTTGACGTGTTTTCCCAGTAATGGCTGTGGGTTTGGATAACTCTAGCTACACCCACCCTGCATGAGCAATGGAGTGTGTGTTTGTGTGTGTGTGTGACACAGCTTAGTAAGTTTATAGGTATGGTTTGCAGCAGTGAAATAAAATAAACAATAGTTCCAGCTTAGCAAACACTGAAAACCAAAAACAGCAAATAAAAGTGAACAATGAATTTTGGTCAGTTTCCTGGGCTTTTGAGCTGCAATAAGATTTTATTGCTACACCACAGCCAAAAGTTAGTAGAGGATGAAATCATGAGCCACTATTTCACAGCCACAGAAGCACTCAGAACGTTGGCTAACTTTTATAATGCCAGATATGTTACTTATATTATCTCATCTAATCCTAAAATAGGTTCCTTATTATCACCTCCTTTTTCAGGTGGAGAAACTGAAATGCAGAGAATTTAAGCAATGCATGCAAGGTCACACAGTTACCAAATGGCAGCTGGACCCTAGAGCTGAATGCAGGGTCTCTATTCTTCATCACCACGCCCACTTCCATGCCATCGAATATGCATTTACAATTCCCGCTGCTTTACAAAATATAATTTCTACATTGGCACCTAATAATCTTAATTATTGCGTTGTGTATGCGTTTGCAGCACTATCTGTTAACAGAAATGGTAATGTTTGCACTGTTTAATTCCAGTTGTAGCATGCTTTCAGGGCTTAGTACATGCCAGACACACGGGAGATGTTCTCCCATTCATCACAGTTAATCCTCACTCGGGAGACTGGAATTGTTTTGCTCATTGGAAGATAGAGAATACAGGCTAGGAGAAAGTAAGCAACCTGTGCAAGTCCAAGGCCAACTAAAAAGGTTGTGATTCAGCCCCAGCCTGATTCCATGCCCTCTGGCTTCTCCTTGTACCTGAACACGAGGTCATAGCCAGGGGGCACTGCATTGAGCTTCTGATCCTAGCCTCACTAGAAGTGACATAACCAGAACTGGAAATTAAAACGCTCAACATTTCAGATTTGCAGCAATATCTTCTCCCCACTTGGGGGCCAGGAAGCCTTCCTGTATCTTAGCACATTTCATTAACACTAGGTAATCAAGTCAGTTTCTCTTTCCTTTTCCTGGGCCTTAGTAATCTTTTTCACTTTATAAAACCACATATTTATTTTTAATCAAATGCACTGTGTTATTTCTGATTATCTTCCTTCCTTTTGTAGAGAGGGAGCTGTACTTGGTGATTTGCTTTTCAGCGTGCATCCCTATAAACGGTTTTTGCTCCAAAAGCACAGAACAATATGATGTTACAAAGGTCAGGATCATCTGTTTAACTGGGTAGAGCTAATCCCAAACTTATTCCTATCTGTGCTGGGTAGAAAAATGATATGCATTAGGGAGAATGCTGATATTTTAAAAATCCGTGTGCTTAGGTGCAGTCTATTTGAGGCTAATGTTCAGGGGCCAGGAATTATTTTAGAGATGGATGACTATTTTTTTCTTGTTCGTATCTTTAAATATCATTTGCAAAGTATCTCAAGTACAGTGAGCACACCAGCCTATCAAGTATATACCTCTCCTGGACACACCCACACCTTCATACAGCGTCATGGACACACATTCCCTGACGCCCCAATATAAAACAAAAAGAGCCAGTTTAAGAGTAGGAGCTTACCATAAATCTCTCCTTTGAAAACATGTTTGCGTTGAATTAAATTAAAACCACACTAAATTTCTTCCTCTAAAACTATTGGTGGTGACTTTATTCTATTGAGAGCAGTTGTTTTATTTCATCGAAAATGTAAACAAAGCAGTACCATCATGAAAGTTGATGGGTTAAATGAGGTTTAAAAAAAAAACGAAGTTGATCTGTTCAAGACATTATTGTTTTCTACTCGAATCTCCACTGGAAAGGTCCCTAATATGTAGAATAACTTTTGCACTTGTGTTTACGAAGTGCCCTGGACTCGATTACTTTTTGAGGAAACATGGATATGTAAGCAGCTTGTTAGTGTGTGTGTGTGTTCCCAGTGTGGTTTCGTATAGTCATTTTTTTCACAACTACTCCCTTGTAGCTTATCTTGCACTCCCAGCAAAGGCTGATACTTCTGGAAGGGTCAGGCCCTTGAGAAATGGTGTGTAAGAGATTTTGGACTTAGTATTTCATGGATAAAGAAATCCCATGCCATTTTAACCTAAACCATAAGGGATCACGGGACTGGGTTAGCAGACACCGGGATCACTTAGATTTAGTGTCTGAGCAAAGATATTGAATTTCGGTAATCGCAACCATTGGGTTAATATCTCAGTCATTCTAAATGAATGACCCATGTAGGTGAGATTTCAAGGTTATGGGTCACTGAAAACCTTTCCCTGCTTTCTGCAGGCAGCCGCTCACTGGTGGGGGATTTCCCACATAGACCCGGGGTCTCTTGGTGGCTAAGTCCAAGCCCCTTTCTCTTTTCTCTGTGTGTGTGTGCACACACACGTGCACGTGTCAGAGAGAAGGGACTTCTAAGCTTGGGCATATTGTACATGGAAAAAACAGTGGAGGTGGTGGAGGTGGGCTTCTTAGTAAGTCTGCTTATGAACATTTATTTATTTATTTATCACAAGTCTGCTGGAGTTCTGGAAACGCCCTACGTCTTGACATGGGTGGAGTATTTATATGTAAAAACCGAAATGTACATTTAAGATGTATGCACTTTATTATATCCAAGGTATACCTATAAACTCAAAAAGTTGAGAATGACTTTCTTTACAACTAACGTGTATTTATTTTTGCATGTGTTACATACGGTTCCACTTAGGATTCTTTTAGACCCCGTATGAATCCCTAACCTTGAGTGCCAGGGGTGGTTTGGGAGAAGACGCATTTTGATCAGCTGTCCTCTGATCGGCTCAGTTGGTTCTCTGAGCTGTGCTTGCTCAGCTCTCCAGACCTCTTCCCAGCCCTGCACATTATACGTCTTTCCCTATGGAAAGTTTATCAAAAGGAATGTTTCCAGCGTTCCACTGTACTTGGGGTCTTCCATTCTTGCTCACAGTAGTCAGCACCTAAGTCCCTCCCTGGTCCCTTATGCTTTGACACACAAGTGATCCCCTCCTGGGACTATTGCAGAAAAACTGCATAGAATTTTTAAATAGGTGAAATGAAGCAAAAATCCTTAAATGGAAAAGAATGAGGCCAATACAATGGAAGCCATAACCCCAATAACAGAAAACAGGATCATGTCGCTTTATTTCCAAGCAGCAGCCCCTCCTGATCTCTTAAAAAATCAACACATTAATGATGCATTTGCAAACAAACTTGTTTTTACCTTGTGCTGACAGTCAGGCAAGTGGGGGGTTAGAGGAAAGGAAGGCAGGCAAGGGGATGGCTTTGCTGTCCGTCTTGGTTTCCCAGCCCTGGCTGATGGAATTATTGTTTATTTTTTTAATTTTCAGAGGTAGGCCGATGACAGCTGAAGAAGACTGTATTTGCTGAGGAGCAGCATGATGGTAGAGAGGAGCAGAGCTCCTGAGGGAGACCTAATGGTTCCTCTCCTTCCTGCACGGAGATAAAGACTTATAATAAGCGTGCATGTTCACCATCTGGCTCTGTGCATGTGGTCCTTATGGAGGGGAAAGCAGCACAATCTGTAAATGATCAGGAGCCATGGCGCTCTCTCCAGAGAATCCACGATGCAATCAAGGTGACAGATGGCATGGCCACTGCTGTGGCCTCATGGAGAAGATCAAAATCACCTTCAATAAACTCTGACTGAAATGGGCATGAGCACCTCAAAAAAGTCAGTTTGTCAGTCAAACTGCGACAGCAAGCTGCATTGGGGACACAGAGCGGCCAGCTCTCTGCTTTCAATCCTTTCCGGCTGACTGGGCCTGAACTATGATCTTTCTCAAATTGTCCTTTCTGTTTAGCTGAAGCAGGCCAGCAAATTGCCAGATTCATTGCTTTATTGAAGAAAATTGAAAACACGATGTCCTCAATTCCGAGGACGTGCTGCTGGCAGGTGCCGGGACACCCAAGCGCAGAGAGTGGACCCTGTGTCTTCAGCCCAAGTTTGCTTAACTTTAGGCAGATTTTTGGATGCAAAAATGAAATGCAAATGTGTGCCTGGCCTGAAAAGATCAGCTGGCAATGGATACGTAAAGGGCATTACGTGTCCAATAAATGTGTGTAGAATAAATAAATGGTTGAAAAGAGAAGGAGGAAGTTAGGAAGGAGAGAGGGAAGAAGGGAGGGAGGGAGGGAAGAAACGAACTCTCCGTTGTTGTTAGTATTGTGCATTTTAATAGCAGGCTGCTGTCTTGATGACGGATCAGTATCTGCTTCCATTTCTATGCATGTTTGCCGTGGAGGGGTTTCTGTGAACTTGAAGCCTTGGACATAAGGTCAATGAAATACAGATAATTATTTTATCCTAAACAAATTACATAGAACTTGTAGGAGTTAGCAAGATTAGACAAATTTCCATTTTTGCCCTCCTCCACAACCGAAAATTTTTCAAAAGCTACAGCTGCTCATAAAGCTAGAGGGAAATGAGTGAAACTTACCTACAGTGGCGAAAAAACATACTACGGTCTTTTGAGAGGTAAGGGCACTGATTTGGGGTCAAAGATGATGGATCTCAATGCAAGAACTCTCCCCTCCTTCTCCCTCCTCTCACTTGGCAGAGTTCCACTGTTGTTCCTCCTCCAGAGCTCCAGGAAATGTAGATTGTGAGCAAAAGTCGACTTTCCCAACCTTGTGCTTCCCTGAGTAGCCAGTATCTGTCATCTGATACCCGTGTTTTATATTATAAGCCTGTGAGGAGACCTCAAAATTCCAACTTCCCGTTGATTTTCTTGCCTGAAACTAATTTTCTGGTTTTACATACTTGCTTTATTTAAAATCCAAATCCTGCTCCTGCCCCTGTCCCCGTCCTCCACGTTGTGAACTATTTGTTTGACAGCTGAGAAATATCTTATTGCTGCGTCCTGGATTCTCATAAAGTCTTTCCTCCTCTCATAGGTGCTTCTGAATGCTAACGAGATTTACAAACCTTACTAAAGGGCTTCATCTCTAATCTGTGTGCACAAAATAAGAGAAACTATGTCAAAGGGTTCGTGTTTTCAGTAATAGGAATAGCAAGAACTTTGTACGGGGACTGTGTCTTCACAGGGCATGTAAGTGCAGCAGACTTGTTACAGTTAAGTCTAGCCTCCCAGGAGTAGAGGACCAAATCTATTCAGGAGGAAGTATCTAGTGAGTGCTGAACACCGACTACATGCAGACTGTGCTAGGAGCGGAGAAAGAAATCTTCATGAAGGAAAAGTAGGTCTCAAACGGCATCTCCATGGGTGCTGTGCTCTGCCTGCCCCTTCTCCCCCCTGGTCTGGCTCTCTGCTGAGCAGACACTGCATCCCTATCAATAACAGCTCTCGTGGAAGACATACGGGCTGCTGGGAGCATGCTGCCCTGTCCCAGGAGACGCTGTGTGTATTCTCCATCCTGGCCTTTGGCTCTCTGGAATGACAGGCTCTGTAATAGACATGTTCATCAACACGGCCACCAGGAGGGGTGGCAGGAAGGGTCATTTCTGTCTTTTGGCAGCAGTTCCTTCCCCCAGACTCCAGTTGCTGCAAGGAGTAACGCTTCAGAAAGGCAAATGGGTCTAACTCTTACGGGAAAATATCAAATGAGGAAATTCAGCAGGGGCCAGATGGTTAAGGTGGCTTAGATTGGGACACGAATGATCTGAGACGCACGTCTAGCATGAAATGTAGTAGTCAGGGCTTGGCCTCTATTCAGATCATCATGTTCTAGTCCTCTCGGGCATGGAGTGTCGTCTGATTGTGTGCAAGCTGCGTAACCACATATCATCATTGTCCTTCATGTCCTATCATTCCCAAATAATAAATTACTCGGAGAAAGTTTCTTGTGGTAATTCTAAAACTTCTGTCTGTCAGCGGAGCTTTTTCTTTATAACGCTGCATACACGCATCTGCTCTATCTACCTATCGGTGTGGCAGGTAAGAGGAAGTGCAGATCTTCAGGTTCTACCAGCTCCGTGTATTCACAAAGCAGCCATAGGAGGATGGTTTGTGGTCATAATAAGGACAGTGGTTCAGATATGCACTAAGTAATTTTTAATTATGGATACAATGCTGAAAGAAGAAGTGACAGAAATTTGAAAACATGCACACACAAAGATATGCAATCTTACTGAAAATTCAGATCTTGAAAGCATGCCAATGGCCTGAAATGGCCTGGACATAAACAATAACAGATGAACGTTAATTTCCCAAGCCCTTTATCCACCAGTCTTTTTGGACTTCCTTTCAAGAGGACTGTGCTGTCTTATGGCAAATGAGGGAGTGGATAGCTCACTACACATTTTCATCACTGCTGGTAAAACAGCTCAGACAGAGCTCTATTGATTTTGGAACAAAGAAATGGGATATTTTGCGTGTGCAAGGGGTCACCATATGAGCACACAACAGCTATAAATTGGGTCTTTGGAGTCTACTGGATTTTTTGGGTCAGTTTCCAGCTTAAACCCTCAATGTCTGCATTTTTTCTGTCCTTGCATATCTGAACAAGAATGATGGCAAGTGAGGATGCGCCCCAGCGCATCAAATGCTTCCCAAGTCCTGGTGTGTTTAGGTTCAGCTTTCATGATTGTTTATAACCAGATTTGTGACTTTTTAAAAAATCCTCTCAGCAAATATTTATGTTATGGCATGATTTCTTGCTTAGAAAAGTTAATAAACATTCACAGAACAGATTCATGTTGCATTTTACTGATTACTTGACATTCATTTTAATCTTCATCAGGCTAGCGGTGAGCAAAAGGCTCTTGTTTCCCATTAGATTCCTCCACCTTCTGAAATGAATGGGCTGTTGATTTGATTTCAACGAATCCTCTTTGGTGAACAATCTAGCATAGCAAATACTTTCTCTGGCCATAAAATCATTTACAGCCCCCCCATACAAAAATGCTATTTATGGGGTGTTTTGAGCTGGCATAGGGCAGTCCTTTTCTTGGGGTTCTTATAGTCAGCAACAACCTACTTTCCTTTCTTCCTTATAACACTTAAAAATTCTTAAGGTATTTTTTTCTAGCATTCTCCATAAGTATGTGAAGACTCTAAAAATGCACTGTCCAAGAGACATATAATGCAAGCTACAAATGTGAGCCATATATGTAACTTTTTATTTTTTAAGAGCCATATTTATAAAAAGTAAAAAGAAAATAAGTGAAATTAATTTTGATAATAGATTTTATTCAACCTATTGGATAAACAAAATGTAGTCTATACATCCAGTGGAATATTTTTCAGCCATAAAAGGAATGAAATTCTCATAGATGCTATAACATGGATGAACTTTGAAAACATTATGCTGAATAAAATAAGCTAGGTGCGGAAGGACAAATATTGTACGATTCCACCTAAATGAGGTACCTAGTGCCATCAAATTCACAGAGGCAGAAAGTGGAATGGTGGTTACCAGAGGCTCAGGGGAAAGAGGAACAGGGATCAGTGCCTAATGAGTACAGAGTTTCAGTTTGGGAATATGAATAAATTCTGGAGATGGATGGTGGTGATGGTTGCATAACAATGTGAATGTTCTTAATACCACTGAACTGTACATTTTATATTATGTATATCTTATCATCCACACCAAAAAGGATCAGATCATGCCATTCTTTGGCTCAGAAGCCTCCAATGTCTTTCCATCGCTATGAACAACATGCAAATGTCCTTTCCATGATCTTTGCATTCCCGTGATCTGGCACCTGATTCTCTAGGTACCTTTTCTTGCCTTTGCTACATAGTAACCATGTGACCTTCTGTAACTTACTTAATCTGCTTAAGCTTCAGCTGCATTATATATAAATGGGGGATAATTCTAGCATCTATCAACTGCATGTGATTGGTGAGGAGTAAATGAAATAATGCATGTAAATTGCTTAGCATAGCGCCTGGCACACGGTCAAGTCTAAATAAAGACTAGATATTAAAATTTGTAGCTGTTATGTGCATATTTATTTTCACATCAAATGTTTAACACATTATATATAATGAATTTCTTAATAAGGTCTGGGGAAAAGATACAGCAGGCAAATTCCTGGCGTGTGAATAGAGATGGGGCAAGTATTCATTCACAGGGTTATTCGTTGTAGAGTGGGCAGTGTGAACGTACTGACGTGGGGAGTGGGAGAACTTGATCTAAAACTTTGCTAAAACGAACACAGGGATGAAAACAAAGCTTTCTCTAGAACAGATTATTCCCATGGAGCCAGCACTTCAGTAACCCTCCTTTCACTGTCACCTGCAGCCACCAGGTACCATCATGGGAACCCCTGATCTGGGCCAGTGTGGGGGTCGTCAAAAAAGCCCACCTCTGAATGTCACCAAATATTCTTGTTTTTACCGAGATGAAAATTGAAATCAATAAAATGTGGTTACATTGTAGTTTTTTTCTTTTTTAAAGAAAACTTAGAAGCAATCCTTTGAAATATTTAACGGGTAGTCACTTTGTTTACTACCGTAGGCAGTAAATGCAGTCAATCCTGAAGATTTACTCTGGAGACCAGGACTCCTCTGCCTTCCCCCATTGCCTGGCATTTGGCAATTCCCTCTAGAGCTGGCCAGCAACAATAGAGATAGAAAACTCAAATTAGTTCAAATTAATTAACAAGTTTTGAGGGAGAGGTGAAAATATACTTAAAAGGAAGTGAGTTTTAGTTCTATAATTTATTTGAATCCTAGAAACAGCACTGTGTCATTTTAAAAAATCACTAGACAAAAGAAGAAAATGTACCTCCAGATCCTTTTCTAGGCAATTCTCTGGCCAAGTCATTTCTCTGTGGGTCTTGATTTCCTTCTGGGTTAACAGTATTATCCCCACCCAGTTCTGTAATACAAGAAGGGTTAGCCGTACTGTCACTTATCACCCTATAAGCTAGTTGGGAATCAAACATCCAGGAATGCAAGTTTGAAATTTTTTTCCCACTTATCCATTATTTTTACCATGAAAGGATGGGAAAGTTATTTAATTTAAAGCATTACCATCCCACAAGACAACTGGAATTAATGGATTTGCATTTGGGTGTAGTTGGGCACAATTTTACATTACATATTATTCTGACAATTAAAGTTTTAAGCAATTCATTATTAGTAAGAAACGGTCTAACACACAAAGGATTTGAAACTCTGAAAAATGTGAAGGAACAGTTAAGGGCTGAATTAGATGAACAAAGTGAGATCTATATTTTGGCTATTCTACTGGTATTTCACATTTGTGTCTCTTAAATTCAACAATAATTGCAAAAGAATTACTGATCCAGATTCTATTTTGCAGATGCCTAAATAGTTTCAAGATATAGCTTAAATGTTATTTATTCTGATTGCTATGTCAAAACAAAACTGTAGTCAATAAGCATTTTATCAAAGGGTATAATTTCCCTAATTGTTAGGAGACTTCATCATCAGAAGATAGGCTGCTTAGGCCAAAGATATAGGGAGAGTATTTATGGGAACCTTGGAGATAGAGAGTCAATTATAAAAAATGTATTTAATATAAAAATAAAACTCTAATGTTGGGCTTAAGAATGTGAAGATGTAATATTTTTGGTTTTTTATTTCAGTTGATCACTGGGTTTTCCACTGGACTGTAGAGTAACAAAATAATAAAACTTGTAGATTTCTTGATGAAATTATTAGCTTTTTATTTTTGTCTGGTCTAAAGAAAAGTAGCCTTCCTGTCTGTTTGCAAAGAGTGGGAAAGATGAGCATATACATAGAGACATAAGAAAGGAAGCCACCAGGTCTAGAATTCAGCATCTCAGACTCCATTGTTAGGAATGAGTTCTCTGTTAGCTTTCCCTACCCGACAGACCCAGAGCCTTAGGGAAGAGACTGCAAGGGACCCTGGCCCCCAAACTCTTCTCATATGGGGCTGTGGCTCTGTGTGACCATCTCTAGGTGCACATTTAAAATTTGTAAAAGGCTGCCAGAAAAACAACAACAACGTGCTCCTATTTTAAATATTTAGGTCTGTATCATATTCAGTTCCTCTGAATAGGGTGCAGCTGTTTCTACAGTCTTTTTCCAGTGGTCAATGCATGTGAGGACTGTTGAATCGTGTGTACCTCAGTCACAGGGTGGCAGGCAGGAAATACGTCTGTGTATGATAAAAGGCGTTTTCTCTAGCAGAGAGTCCTTTCATGAGCATATCATTCACATGACCATTTCTACTTGTCTCCAGGGTTGAGAACCAAACAATACGGCAGCATAACGAGGATAAAAACAATGTTTTCTCCAACCTTTCTCCTTGCTTCTTCTCCTTCCAACCTTCTTCCTAACCTTATTCCATTTCCTCTTTCAACACATTAAATATGATCAGAAATGAACTTATTCACAAGATTTTGCTTTATTTAATATGTTTCTTAGGATTTGGAGGAATGGAGGCCTGAAGTCCATAAGGTATATAGATTTCTTTTTCCAGATATAATTAACTTCCTACATAGGAGGATGGTACCAAAAAGAAAAGTTCGAATAATATGTGATGAGACATTTCTGGTGAATTGAGGATAGCCCAAATGTTTCTAGGTGATAGAAATCTTCATTCTTGTTACTACTCAGTTAGCTCTTGATTGCTCAGTTATTTAATGTATTCATTTCAGAATGTTTCTTTATTAACTACTTTATTAGAGTGAGGAATACGCATCAGAAAAAATGCAACCTATTAAGAGAAAAATTAAAACAAAAGTAGATAATGGCCTTAATAAATTCATAGCTTATATAGTATGTTACAAATTTTATGTTTTCATAGATTTTTCTGTCTTACAAACAATCATGAAGCAATATTATAAACATAAGTAAGAAAAGGCAAAAGTGAGAAATCTTACAGACATTATTATTCTTATTTTAATTTTTCAACTAGATTTAGATTATTAGACTGCAAAATACATATCTGAGCTACATGTACAATAAGTCTTTATTAAAAAAGGACTAAGCAACTTTCTGACTCAGAGAATTTAAAAAGGCAGCATATTGGGGCTGGCCTGGTGGTGTAGCATTTAAGTTCGCAGGCTCTGCTTTGGCAGCCGAGGGTTTGCTGGTTCGGATCCCTGGTGTGGACCTATGCACTGCTTGTCAAGCCATGCTGGGGTAGGCATGCCACATAAAAAGTAGAGGAAGATGAGCACAGATGTTAGCTCAGGGCCAATCTTCCTCAACAAAAAGAGGATTGGTGGTGGATGTCAGCTCAGGGTTAATCTTCCTCAAAAAGAAAAAAAATAAATAAAAAGGCAGAATATTGAACTCATCAGTTGAATAATACAAGAAATTTTGGAACTGAATTAAAAAAATCTGAAGAATCAAAAGGGTAAATTTATATATGCACGTTCTTTCCTCCATTCCTCAGTTTGCAACATCAGAAATATAATTTTCTTTCTTCCTCTGCTCCTTATCCAGAGGAGAGGGTAAGGGGGTAGAGCAGGACCCAAGAGGATGGGGATGAGACCTGAGTTTATTTAAGGACAGAGACCAAGATCAAGGTTTCCAGGTTCTAGTCTGGGCTGTAACCTGGACTGTCTGATCTTGTGTGAGCCACACTCCCTTTTGTCTATTGAGAGAGCAGTGTGTAGGGAGAAGCAGCGAGGCTTACTTAACCACTATGCCATGGGGCCAGCCCCAGTTCTCTCACTTTTAAAATATGGATATCAATAGCTATCCTCCAAGGTTGTTGGGAGAATCCAATGAGATTATATTGGTAAAACATCTAACACAGTGTTTGGTACATGGAGCATACCCACTAAGTAGAGCTCTTCATCACCTCTGAAGAAAGTGGTTAGATCAGTTCCCTTTGAGCTGTAGTATTCTGTGATTCAGGAACTGGTTGACTGGCATCCAAAATGTGGCTCAGCAAAAACAATGTGCTCACACTCCACCTCAATCACAAACATGGTAGCCATGCACTAGAAGAGTTCCTAGTCACAGAGAGCAGGCACGGACATTGGCTAGGGTTGATTTTGTGCCTAGCGTGGAAACAGGACAACTCAGAACTGTTCAAACACTTGGTTGCCTGAGCCGCATTTGAATCCCCCACCATGACTGAGTGACTTTTGTTTCCAAGGATGCTATAAAACCAAAGACGGAAGCTAGTGCTGAATCAAAGCCCTGAGGTTCTCTGTCATATATATTTTCTTGGTTTCCATCCAACCTTATTTTATTTTATTTTTAATTTTTTTGGTGAGGAAGATTGGCCCTGAGCTAACATCTATTGCCAATCTTCCTCTTTGTGCTTTGAGGAAGATGGTCCCTGAGCTAACATCCATGCCAATCCTCCTTTATTTTTTGCATATGGGAAACCACCACAGAATGGCTTGACAAGCAGTGTGTAGGTCCACACCTGGGATCAGAACCTGTGAATCCCAGGCTGCCGAAGCAGAGTGTGTGAACTTAACCACTACACCACTGGGCCTGCCCCCAACCTTATTTTAAATATCCCTAGGAATGGGCTTTCATCACTTCTTGGGAGATTTTTCTTAAATAATAATTTTTACTGTCAGAAAGTTTTCTCTCCCATTCAGGATAAACTTTCCTTTCCTCCCTTATATTCTTCTAGCTATCTTGTCCTAAACCTGACTAAACAATCTTTTCTGCCTGTTCAGTATTTCTCCTGTCAGATTTTTGTAGTCAATTATTGGTCCCCCCTCAGCCATTACTTAGCAACACCAGACGTAATCTTCATCTTTAATCATTTCTCATAATTCACTCCTCCATCACCACAATCATTATTCTCTCCTCTCTGAATTAATCCATCTGCTCTTCTGAAGGTAACTTCAGTGTCTTGGGTCCATGTTCCCATGGAAGTAAAACACATATGCTTATTTATTTTGAATTTTTATTAAAATAATACAACGGTACAGACAATTTTGAAAACAAAGAAAGAATTAACTTATTTTATTTTTTTTAGGAAGATTAGCCTTGAGCTCACTACTGCCAATCCTCCTCTTTTTGCTGAGGAAGCCTGGCCCTGAGCTAACATCCGTGCCCATCTTCCTCTACTTTATACGTGGGACGCCTACCACAGCATGACGTGCCAAGCGGTGCCATGTCCGCACCCAGGATCCGAACCGGCGAACCCCGGGCCGCCGCGAAGCAGAATGTGCACACTTAACTGCTGCGGCACCAGGCTGGCCCCAGAATTAACTTATTTTAACTATTTAAGCCATTTCAACATGATGGCTGTTGTTACTTTTGTCTTTTCCATTTTTATGTGTTCAAGTCTAAATACTTCATGCTACTGAGTGAAAACAGTGCAGCAGGCACTGTGCTAAATCCTGCACGTGGATGACCCCAGTTAGCACCACAGCAGCCCCGTGAGACAGCTCCATAACCCCACTTCCCAGAGGAGGAAACTAAAGTTCAGAAAAGTTAAGTAAGTTGCCCAAGTTGTGGAAGTTCAAAACTTTGCTGATTGCCCAGTAGAATTCAGTTTGGGGCTCCACCACTTAAGACAAATTTGGAGATTTTTTTTAACCCAGAAAAATAATGAAAATGATTATGGGGTGAGGAAGTAGGAACTAGACTGAGAGGAGGGGAGATCACTTCAGCAAAAGATAGTATTAGATACTAAAGATTGTCGAATACATTGTGCCTCATATTTTGGTCTCCACTCTCAAGAAATTCATCTAAATTTGGAACCATTCTCCTTAGAATTCTGGTTAGAACTATTATTCTCACAACCCCACTTTTTAAAACTCTTGTTCCTCCATCCCTGTTTATGGAAGTCTAGTGCATAAATATTCTACATTATAAGTTGTCTTGGATACAAAATATGCAGTTTACGTAAATAAATGAATGAATAATGACTCAAATGTCTTCATATTGAGAAAAGGCTGATAACCAGATGTTTTTAGCTTGTACTCATAAATAAATAAAAGGAAATTGCTCAAAATTGCAGCCTAAAATATTTTGGTTTTATACAATGTGGAATTACCAACAGTTACGTTTGTTCAGCATTAGAGTGGGGCTGTCATCTTTCTGGAAGGAATCACTGTGAGCCATTTAGCATATCCCCCAAAGCGGTAAATGACCTCTTGTGTATTACAGGAAACTGGTCTTTCTTTGCTGTTCTAATTCTGGGGTTTGTCTTATGGAGAAAATTGTGAGGCTGTTGCCCTTTTGTGATTTCTCTTTACACTTTTCTATGTATGTTTTCCCCCAATATCTTTATCAGTGTGCATTTTTAAATTTCTATGAGAAGGGCATATTTTTGTGCATATAAAAATCATTTAGAATTGCTTGCATTTTAAATTCATGTTCAGTGTTTATTGAATCAGTATTTAGATTTGAATAAACTGAGAATAGTGATCTATACTTTTTATCTTGTTAAAGTTCAGTGAACAATAGAGAGCTGTGCAAGTGGGGGAGGTGAAGCTCGTGGCACTTTGGCTTCCTGGTTCACCCAGATGTGGTATTACTCATGAAGGCTGTGCAGAGTGACTTGGTTATAGGTTCTGGTTTGCCAGAAAGATCCAGGTTATGCATGCTATTCTTATTTAAATTTTAATAATTTCCTTTGGTTCTGTAAAAACAGTCCTGGTTTGTATGATGAATTATCTGGTCACCCCATTTATGCTGGACACCTCTGTGACCACACAAGCAGGGCCCACATGGGGAGCTTTCTGTTCTAACCTTAGCATTTTCATTGCCTTTTTGCCTCAGCTGGGCCTAGTAAAATCTGCTCCTCAGTCTTAAAGTAGGAGTAATCACAGCGACCTACTTTTAGTGGGTGGCAAGGAAGGTTCCTGTTACGTGTTTTTCCATCTTCTTAAAAGTCATCATTTTGGTGTTGTATAAATTGACAAAAAACAATTTAGTGAATAATGAACTGGAGCTGATGAGAGTAAACTTCCTTAAACCAGTCAATTTACAACTTAAGTTACTTAAATTCTCTGAATCATTTAAATATGTACCTTTCACTTTAAGGTCATATATTTAAAACCGATTATTCAATTACCTACTTTAAAATGGAATTACAAGGTAAATCTGTCAGAATCTCAATATGCAAAAATTTTATCAATTTTGAATGAATTAATGTTGAATTTGAAACAAAATTTTAATACTACAGGTTGGTTTATTTCATCAATTATTTACTTCTCTCTTTTTTTTTGAGGATGAGTGGCCCTGAGCTAACATCTGTTGCCAATCTTCCTCTTTTTTTTTTCTCCCCAAAGCCTCAGTACATAGCTGTTTATGTTTATATTCTAGTTGTAGGTCCTTCTGGTTCTCCTAGGTGGGAGGCCACCTCAGCATGGCTTGATGAGCAGTGCTGGGTCCACATCTAGGATCGGAACTGGTGAACCCTGGGCCACTGAAGTGGAGCATGTGAACTTAACCACTATGTCACTAGGCCAGCCCCTCAATTGTTTACTTCTAAACCTTCTCAAGGTTGGAAATACCTACTAAGGCAATAGTTTTATCTTTTCAAAAAATTTAAACATATTATCCCAACACTGGCGGAGTTTCCATCCCAGCAGAAATAGGTATTTCTGCAAAATGGGTAGAGCTTATATTTCTGGATTTCAGTTACCAGTGCTGGGTAACAAACTACCCCCACCTTAGTGGTATGAAACAACCATTTTATTATGCTCCCTGATTCTGTTGGTTAGGGGATGGCTTATCTCTGCTCCACGATATTAGGATGCTTGGACCTTAGCTCTGAGGACTGGAAGGGCTGTAGGCAGGAATCACCTGGAGAAGTGTTCACGGTCATGTGAGTCTGGCCTGGGATGACTCTCAGGCTGGGTTCAGCTGGGATGGTTGATCAGAGTGTCTACACATGGCCCCTTCGCGTGGCTTGGGCTTCTCTCAGCATGGCAGCTGGGTTCTGAGAGGAAGCATCCTGAGGGGGAGCAAGTTTCCCAATGGCAACAGAGGGGAGCTGCACGGTCTTTTACCACCTAGACTCAAACATTACATGACATGAATTCATGGTATTCTCGTCAAAGCAGTCCCAACTTTGCCCAGATTCAAGGTAAAGGAGCACACACCCCCGCCTCTTAATGGCAGGAGTGTCAAAGAATGTGTAGCCACTTAAAAAAATTCCCACATTCTGCCAGACCTGTTTGATGGAAATATGAGACCTCGGACTTTAGATATCCAGAGCCACCCTTCTCCCTGCAAATGGGAACACTGGGACCATTTTATAGTTGCTTTGAAAATAGAAGCCTCCATATCTATAATCTTTAGAGTGACATTTCACAGTCCTCTGAGTTCAAGGTAATCTCGTAAGTGCTTTTCCATCAGTTTTCAAAATTTTGCCCGATTTGGGGAGATGAAGTTCACTGATGTCTACCCTGATTGCTTCGTCACCTAATTGTACTGCTCTATTTTCTCTCTCACTATTGGTCATAGTATTAATGCTATTCTAATGATAGTATTTTTCCTGAGAAAGTAGTTGCTAGAAATGTAACCTCCTTTGGTTTCTCCTTTTCCCTTTAATTTCCTCTTTTCTATTATCTTAGATACATATTCATGGACAGCATCATCATCAACACCCCCCAACCTACCTTTAAAAGTCCAAAGCACCTCTTGGGCTCCTTTCTCTTCTCTTTACATCTTCTTTTTTCCTTTTTTTTGTCTTGCCTCCCTCATTGTAAAAAAATGATTCCACATCACATATCCTCCACAGCCATTAAAGTATGTGCCACCTAATGCCTGAGCCAAATTTCAGCTGTGCGTTCTCGTCATGATTTCTCTCATTTACTAGAGTGAAACCAGGGAAGGATTTGGGAAGCAAATGCCTGGACTGACGATCTCTCACGAGCTTTCCCAGCACTGTGAGTCAAGAGTCATGAGGAGGTCATGTAATACTCACAAAAGTAATAGCCTACCCTTTCACAGATATGTTTACGAAGGAGCAAATTATCCTCATCCCCAAGTTATTTCATAATAGTTCTTAAGAGCATCATTTTGGGAGAAACAAAGTGAAATTGCAATTAACTAAATGCTAGCATCTGTTTAATTGTTTCAAAACTACAAAATGTGGTGATTTATAAAAATTCTCTGTTGTGATAGACTGTTTATAAATCTCTGCAGCTGTAATCATATTTTTAAAGATTTTATTTTTTCCTTTTTCTCCCCAAAGCCCCCCAGTACATAGTTGTATATTCTTCGTTGTGGGTCCTTCTAGTTGTGGCATGTGGGACGCTGCCTCAGCGTGGTTTGATGAGCAGTGCCATGTCCTCGCCCAGGATTCGAACCAACGAAACGCTGGGCCGCCTGCAACGGAGTGCACGACCTTAACCACTCAGCCACAGAGCCAGCCCCTGTAATCATATTTTAAATTAATTCCCTCATTTGTTTGTTTTTCCATAAACATTTATTAAATACTCATTAATTCACCAAGCACTGTACCTAGGTAGTGGGTTACAGAGATAAAATAATTAAAGGGACTATTTTACTTAAATATAAAATAAAGCTATTTAAATAACATAGCTTTTGAGGTTCCCCTTAATACATTTTGGACCTTAGGTTTAGTGCTTTGACACTGAGAATAAGATAGATGTACCAGTCAGAGTTCAACCAGAGAAACAGACCAGTAGGAGATATACATTAAGAGATTGATTGTGAGGAGTTGGTCCACATGATATGGTGTCTGGCTAGGCAAGTCTGAAATCTGGAGATCAGGCTGTCGGGAAAACAGGCTGGAACCCTTCTGCACTTGCGATAGTTGCTGTCATAGGCAGAATGTCTTCTTCTTCGGGGAAGCTTCAGCTCTGCTCTTAAGCCCTTTCAACTGATGGAGTCAGGCCCACACAGATTACCTAGGGTAATCTCTCTTATTAAAGTCAACTGATTACGCACTTTAATCACATCTACAAAACGTCTTCATAGCAACACCCAGATTGGTATTTGATGAATAGCTGGAGATGATAACTGAGCCAAGTTGACATTTAAAACATTTCACCACTTATCAACTTGGCATCCATATGCATCCTTTAAGTCATACTTAATTTCTAAATAAAGACAATAACAAAGTCCTCTTTCTCCCTAACATGACCCAACTATCCTGTGTACAACCAAAAATGTGGTAACCCTTTACTCAGAAGAGGATGCAAAGTACTTGGGTAATGTTCACTCTTCTCCTATGATATCCTGGAACTTAAACACTGTGATGTAAAGTGAACTGTTATTAATACATCTTATGTTAGATGATAAGGGGATAATAGAGGAAAAACCCCCAAAATATTTGGTTAATATACTTACATATAATAACCAAATATATGTATATACACACAAATATATCTATAACAAAGTAAGAAAGAGATTCTCATGATTATTACAGTTCTTATTTCTGCAACGGGTCACAGTTGTAGCTGGTGTTTATAACCACCTTCTTCCTTTACTCCTTGCATATTCCTGTTCCCTTTAGCAAGCACCTCAGCTGGCCATGGTTCTTTGCCTGGTGAGGTAAGCATGACCTTCATTCCTGAAGGCTTTGGGTCATCACTAGTCTTGCCTGAATTAGGTTGTAGTTTTCCATTGATTTTAATGATAGGACATAGTAGTTCTGAGAGATGCCCAAAAGGAGCTCTTGAATTCAAGACGCACACTTCCTTACCTCTACTGCACAGTAGCAACCCAATTTCCCCTTGGTAATCAGGTTTAGTCACCCCAGCCAGTGCAGTAACTGCCTTCTTTGCCTGTTCATTCAAAGGCATGGATAGCCCAAAGTGGCCAGATGGCAGTCTCAGTTTCCAGTTCAATAGAATCATTGTTGTATCACTTGGTAGATGCATTCTTCACTTTGGAACTAAGACCTCTAGACAATCAGAGCCTAAAGTTGTGGTGTCAGGAAGGAAAAATTTTGCTGGTGGATCACTGGGATTAATAGTGAGGAGAACAACTCCCATTTCCACCCCTTGGTTCCTAGACCCATGAATCTTGGCTACGGGAGAAACAGCATCATATACTGAACATTGATTTAGAGCACCTACAGCCTCCTGGAGAACATTGCCCCAGCTCTGCAAGGTTTTTCTGTCTAGCTGGCAGCGTAACTGGGTCTGTAAGCTGGTTTGTGTCTGGGAATTGAGTGAAAGGCCATGACTCTCTGTTTTGGTGATTCAAGTTAGACTTCTGTTCACTAGACTTAGAACTCTTTTGTTTATACTGAGCAAGTTAGAATTTGGTAGGCTGCCAACTATATATTTTCTAGGGAACAGCTTGATCAACTAGTCAACACGATAGGTGTCTGCAAGTCAGACTATTCGGCCCACCTTGTCTTTGGTGATTAAGTGCCACCTCCACTAGGCCCATGCCATCCTGCGACCCAATTATCTTCAGTGCATTTAGGGATCTTGTTTCAAGTAGAAGTTCCCACTGTAATTTCTGGCCTGCAGAAAAGAGTGACAATAGACCCCTTCAAGAATGCTGTGGCTCCTCCCCAAATTTATTTCTCCCAGTCATGGTGAGGGGTATGTCTTCTAGATGCTTCCATGGGGGTGTGCACATCTTACTTCATAAGTCTGCTCTATATCCTCTTCTACCTGCTAGTTCTGTATAAATCTTATGTCATTATTTACTTCATTTGTAGACAAGCCAAGAGAGGTTACTGTAATTTTTACTGGAAAACTTTGGGAGTGAAATTATCGATCCCCAGTCAGTTAAAAAAAATTGTGGAAAGACTTGAGCTTCCTTTAATAAATGACACAGTTGAATATTCTGTCCTGTTACAATTCAAGGGTGGGGGGAAGGAAAATAGTTGGGGAAAAGGAGGATATATTTATTTTCCCTTTCCTTGATCACATGCTTTTAGTTTTTCTATTTAAGTTTTTTTCTATAGAAGCAATTTTCTAGACTGTGAACTATCTCATTTAAGAATTATAATTAGGTTCATGATTGTTGACGAATTTAGCTAATCTGGTCTCTTACTCTTAAAGGTAGCTGGGTTTTATTTATACTTCTGAGGTAGGAGCTCATTATGTCATTTTGGTATGTCCCTCAGTATGATATAAAGTGATTTCTTAGATTAAACTGAATGCATTTTATGCTGGAAAATGAGTTAAATCAATACCGACAAAAAAGCTATCCATTAACAGCTTTTCACTGTAAAACTGGACCTATTTATTTGGATTTGCAAATGTAGTCATTCAGAGTTATATAATAAAAAGATGCAATTTAATTTTAAATAATTTCTTTGAACTTTCTCACAAAATTTGTTTTGAAAATCAGAAATTACATTCTAGGCTCTAAATATATAAATTTGTAGAGCTCTTTCCACTCATGAGACAGAGTGGGTCCTGCACTTAATAAAATGCTTTATCTTCTCCTGCGGCTCGACAAATGAAGACCACCTGCTTCCAATCTATTTCCCTCCCAGGCTGCACCAACAGTGCATCCGAGACAAATTAGAATATTTTCCTGCTTAAGTAACAAAATGGTACTTACAAGAAGTGGAATTTCAACACCTTCTTATATTATTAAACTGTATTAATAAGAGGAAAACTCATAAACGCTCAAATAATTATATATTGTAAGCATAAATACATAAATGACTAAGTAGGGTCTGTACTAAGAATTCCCATTTCAAGAAAGAGTTCAGGAATTTAAAATTTAAGCAAGATTAAAAGTACCAACCTTTGAGATAAATTACTAAGAAAAGTTATGGATTCTCTTTTATATAGAACAAATAAACCAAGATTGTTTTTTATCTATTTGAGATATCTGAAGATGGTGAAGTGAGCTATATAACTTTTCTCTTTCATCAGTGACATATTTCACAGATTTTAAAAAATTGACAAATAGTAGAAAAATGGGAAATATATAATAGAAAGAGTGAAAAAATAAGATCTATGACAATCCCAATAACCAGAAATGAAACATTTGATATTTTTTCTCCAATCTCTTCTTTAAACTGTATATGTGTATTGTATGTCTTATGCTCACACTCATTTAATATATAACTATATTTTGCATAATTGAAATAACACTGTGTATATTCTCATTCTTGCATTTTCACTTACCATATTATAAATATTTTCTCATACCGTTAAATATTTTGAAAACACAACTATAATGCCTACAAATTTTGCTTTTTAGGGATGCATCTCAATTTCTAAGAGCATTTCCCTATTATTAGCATTAATGTCTGTTTCTATTTCTGTCCTAAATAAACTCACTGTTCCCAATTTTATCATAATCATTTCCTTGCTTTATTACATACCTTTAACACCTATGTATGCATCCCAAATACTGTGGTTTAGTTTTGCCTGATTTGGAACATGCTGTTTATATTATGTATCTTGCTTAGGACTTCTTCCTCTAACGTTTCCATTCAGCTGTGTAATTGCATGTAGTTTTAGTACTTTCTTTGTCTTTGCTATAATGTATTCCATTGTATGAATATGCCATATTGTATTTATGTGCTACAGGCTCTCTTTGTTCCAGCTTGTGGCTATTACAAATAGTTTTGCTGTGCATATCGTTGTGAATGTCTCTTGAGTGCACATATGCATACATTTCTCTTGGTTATGTATCTATGGTCGAACTACCACATCATAGGGTAGTTGTATCTTTAACTTTAGTTGATAATGTCAAATTCTTCACCAAAGTATTGACATCAATTGCTCTCCCATCAGCAGTAGGAGTTCCAATTGTTTTATATTCTCAGCAATATTTGTTATTGTCAGTCATTTTCAATTTCCTCTCTTCTGTGACTATATAGTGATATTTCATCATAGTTTTAATTTGCATTTCCTTGATTACTACTAAGATTTTATGACTATTTAGATATTCTTTTTTTAAAATATAAGTGATTCTTAAGTCTCTTTCCCATTTTAAATTTATTTAAATTTATTTTTGTTGAATTCTAGGAGTTCTTTTTATTTCCTGGACACATGCCTCTTGTCAGTTACACATGATGCAAACTTTCATGGATGGAGAATATCTTAGTTGATATATAATTCCAGGTTGCAGTTGTTTTATTTCATTGTCTTGAAGCTATCTTTTTAGCTTCATTGTTTCTTTTGAGAAGTCAATTGTCTGATTTTTTTTTTTTAAGTGATATGTCTTTTTTTCCCCCCTTGCTACACTTTCTAGTTGCTTTTGGATATAATATAATGTGTTCAAGTATACATTGTACTTATCTAGCGTTGCATTTAATGAGATTCTTAAATCTGTAGGGTGAGGCCTTTCTTAGTTTTGGAAAATTCTTAGCCCTATCTGTTTAAATCTTGTTTCTGCGTCAGTTTCTCTCCTGTCTTTTTGAGACTCCAATCGCACAGACGTTACGCCTCCTCCCTCTGTATTTCATGTCTCTTACTTTTTATTCTGTATTTCTCATT
Organism: Equus asinus; assembly: GCF_041296235.1. NCBI lineage: Eukaryota > Metazoa > Chordata > Mammalia > Perissodactyla > Equidae > Equus > Equus asinus. Next base: position 19,913,182 of record NC_091801.1, read on the forward strand.
TCTTTGTCTCTCAGAGTTTCATTCTGTATAATTTTTTCTGGCCTTCCTCTTAAGCTGTGTTTAATATTCCATTCATTGATTTCTTAATTTCAGCTTTTCCTTTTAGAATTACTTTTTTTTTCTATCTGCAAAGTCAGTTTTCATAGTTTCCAGTTCTGTTGAAATTTTTATTCTTGAATGTTACACAGACGCCTTCTACATGATGAAGAATATCATGTTCACTTTCTCTTATCTTCTCATGGGCCTGGTTATTTTTATGTTGAAACATTGAATTTGAAAATGCACTGATTTGATAACTAAGGTGATGTTATCTTCCTCCAGAGAGGATTTTCATTGGTTTATTCCAGATGTAGGGGGTGCTGGCAATCCTGGATCATCTTAATCCAATTTTAGAAATCACAGATAACATGAAGCTCAGAGGACATCCATGAGAGGGTTAGTTCCCTCTAATTCACTCTTACTCGTAGAGCCCTATGGGTTTCCAACTCAATGAATTGGGGGTTCCCAGGCCCCCATCTTTAGTTGGACTGGTACTTCAGCTCTTATTCCTTCAGCCTCACTGGACTGTCAAAAGGACTGCTCAGCTTCTCGGTATCTTCTTCTTCTTATGGCCCCAAGGAAACAGGGCCCTCGGTGTTAAGATCACTTCTCTGATAGGCATCTTATCCGGGATATTATCCCAGTGGCTCTTTACCACTTTGTAAAGTTTTTCATGACTTCAGTCACATTTCTTCTTAAAATTTTGTCTAGCTTTTCTCAATATCCTCAATGGAAAGATTAGTTCAAATTACCTAGTCTCCCACGAAGGAAAGAAGAAATTTTCAAATTGATTTTCATTATTTAAACTTGGTCATTTTCCCAATATATTTGTTGAAAATTTGATCCTTCCTCATTGGTCTCTGGTAATTTCTTTATCTATATCATCATACATATTATATATATGATAAAACCTACATAAATAATATACATATTTTTAAGTAATACATATTTATCATATATTTCTTCATTGTGCATCAGATTGGTAGTTGGTATAGAGGTTAAGCACAGAAGTCCTGCATTGCCTAGGTTCAAATCCTAGCTGTACCACTTACTTACTGCGACATAGAGCATTTTACTTAATGGCATTGTGCCTCCATTTTCTTATCTGTAAAATGAGGAAAATGACATAATAATACCTATACCAGAGGGCTGCTTGTAGGTTCAAATGAGCAAAATATGTAAAAGCCCTTGGAAAAAAACGCCTGGCACAAAATAAACTCTCTTTAGTATTATATGTTTTTATTTTTGGCTATTTTAGATTATGAGATACAATGTATTATTTCTTGAAGGTGAACTACAAGGTGCTTTTAGTATATTGTTTTCTAATCATGCAAGGTAGACACAGTTATTTCAGTTTTCTTGGGGTTCAGAGTGATCTAGTAATCTGCCAAATTAAATGACAGAGCTGAGAATCAAACTCAGTACAGCCTTCCTTCAAAATAAGAATTTAAAATTTTCAAAAACTTAGAAAAAGACCGATTGCTCATAGCCATGGTAATAAGTAGCTACCAGAATGAATTTTAAATCTTTTCAGTTTACCAGTGACAACTCAATTCAGTGAACAAGTCAGCCAATCAGCATCAATCTCTTGCTTCTGTAATTATTTAAGTATAGAGGCACTTAGTCTACAAAACACACCACTGAGTGCTAATCAGTCAAAAACAGTCACACTTGACTGACTACACCTACTGACGGTGACAACCCACTCCCGCCTCTGAAAGTCCACCAGACCCAACATTCCATGCTTCTCCAAGAGCCAAATAAGATTTGCACTCTGCTCTGCTCCGAGAGAATGTGCCTGGCCAACATGACCGATGCTATGCTTGCCGATATAGTAAGTGCTTCCTTACTGTACTAAACAATAAATTCAGCTTTGTTTATTTTAGGAGTTAAATGGTGGACTCATTGATTTCTTGACAATTCTGAAGGTGTCACTGACATAATTTTGAAGACCCCTGCAGAACAGCATCTCAGGCAACCCTCGTGTTTACTCACTGGGGCCCTTGTTGCCCAAACTCCACTCATCCTTCAGATCTGCTGCCAGGAATGTGAGTCCAGTAATGATCTGATCTCTTGTTGCTGAATTAGTTTGTTATCCTAGGATTTGTAGCCAAGAAGACCTTTGTATTGGGCCATTAGACTCAGGTCTTTGTATAAGGTAATTAGGTCTAGTTTTTTCTTTATTTGGTAATTACTTCTTTGATTTGGAAGTGCACCATTCGGTAATTAAGCCTACGTCTTTATACAAGGTGACTAGACTTTTCCTTTTAAAGGTACACATACCATTCGATAAGTATATTTTCTTTAATCTGCTTATTCTCCTGCTGCTTGCTTTGCTTTTGCTTTTGTTCATTTAGGCAAAGTTTTCATTTTGTGGTTTTGTTTTGCCCTGGAGTGTCTCATTTCTGTTGAGCGTATGTATAAGAGAGTGGATTGAGGCATCTGTCTGCCAAGTCTCCAATCTAATCCAAGTAGGTCCTGAGTTTAGAGGTCCACTAAACTGGCAACAAACTGGTGGAAAAGAGAGTGGCCAAGCTTTGCAGGTCCCCTACAAAACCATCATGCGTGTACTCCTTGTCCTGTCAACCTGTGAAAGAGGATCACTTTCTTTAATTTGCGTCCTTTATCAATCATACAACCCATTCCTCACCCCTGCTTGGTCTGCAGACCTGAGTTATCATTACTACACACATATTGTTGACCAACTGTAGTGGCTCCTCTTTCTAGTTTGTTGTGGATCTGTTTAGGTCACAGTCTCAAACTTCTCCTAGAAAAACTCCTACTTTCCAAGTAAAATTGTACTATAATCCCAACTATAGCACTTAAATTGGTGAATAGCAAAAAAAATTTTTTAATTAAAAAAATTGATGTAAAATAACAATGTCAAGATAACATTTGACATTTAAAATATCAAAATCAGTAAATTAATATGTTTAAGAGGAGCTCTTAACACTAGTCAATAGTAAGCTTTTTCAATAAATATACTAAATCTTCTAAGCAAAATTCTAACTCCAAGGTAGTCTTTCTCCAAGACTTTGAAACCTTCTGAACCGCACCCTCCTTCATCTCTTTTTCCACTGAGCTCCACCTACCTTTTATCTGAGTTACCTTTTCTTCAGAGTTTTCTAAGGAAAGAACACTCACATTGTAAACTTGCTTGACAGAATGCACATCTATAGAAGCAGAATTATAACCCTTTCTAGAGCCAAGTTAGTGGCTATAAATAAGGCATTTCCTAGACCTCAAAAGGACAGGTAAAATTTCCTATAGAATTCGAGGCTTTGCTAGGGACTTATTATCCTGAACTAAAGATCTACACCAACTAATCAATTAATTGTTAACCCCTCAGTTGGTAAAATATTTAAGAGAAGCAGGGTCAGAAAAGAGAAAACTTAACACAGTTGCGTAAAATTTTAAAAATAAAAATAGGAAATTTCTTTAGTCTTTCTTTTAATAAAAGATTAAATTGATCAAAAATTTTAAAGTAAATAAACATAAAAAATGGATTTAAGAAAACTTTCATGCTATTTTCTGGGGCAGACTCAAATAAAGGGAGCCTTGTCCTTTATGTTTGTAAATGGCCTCAAATCTGAATTAGGGAATTCAATAAGAAAAAATACAGTGTGAAACTTCCAACTTAGAACATATCTGATAAGTGAGTAGGTATTTCTAGATAGCCTTAAAAATAAGCAAGCTATAAATCAATACATCTAACGACTTTCTAGGTAAGAGAACCAAAATGGTTGTTTTCTGTTTTCTAAGATTTTGGAAGGTATAGAGCAGGATGCCTGCAGATTAGAAGCAGAATGGCCATTGTAGGAACCAGTGTTCCATATTGGCTATTAATAAAAGGACAACTATCTAAAAATCTATCCATTGATGCCACTCCAAGGGGGACATTAGTACCAACATTTCCATCTTCCTCTTAACTCCTCAGGGGTATTGCATTTACTTATGCAATGATACAGTTTTCTTTTTTATATGGGTGTCACAACATCTCCTATTAATTCCTTTACTATAGCACATCAGATCCTTCACAGTAAAATCTTAAAGTTGTCTGAAAAAGGAAAAGCAAATTGATTTGTAATAAGCAAAAATGTTTCTTAAGAGAAAAATGCTGTCTTAAAGTAAAAATGACTGCTTGTGCCAGATGGTGAAAAAAGACAATAAAAGACAAATTTGAGCATGTATTGTAAATTGTAGAAGGCTTAAGGGAAAATAAACTTTAATTTAACTTAGTTTGTTAGAATTGCTCAAGTAGTAAAAATCTCTAACAATTCTCTGACTTAATGTGAGATGGACATTTAAAATCATTATCAAAGGAGTACTTATTTATTCTTTGCGACACAACACCTACAAATTTAAAATGTAGAATCTGCTTCCAGACAAGATGTTCTGAAGTTTCTATATGATAAAATTATAGAATATGAGCATTAATACACTTTCACTATATATGATTCAAGAAATTACCAAGAAAAATTATGGTCTCAGAATCCTTATGGGTAAAAGACACCACGGACAAAGATAGATTAATTGGATCAGAATTTATAAGAATTCAAATTGATTCCTCCTGGATTATTTAAACCTTTCTTTCTGCACACATGAAAAGGTTAAGCCATGCTCGAGGGCAATTAACTGAACAGCATGGCACACATCACAGAATCCTCAACTATCTCTTGATTCAGTGGCCAGTGCTCAGATCCCTTGCCTCAGAACAATTACAGGTATCAACTAAATTAGTGAAAGCACTTTCAGAACTTATCTTATGCCTTTAAATCACATCTAACTACATGTAGGAAATTCTTATTGCCATTGGAAACCATCCAACGTTTTGATACTAGTTGATTAACTAATTATGAATTATTGTTACCCTCACCTGTATTACTATCCACTGGTTTAACACTCTTATCCAGCAACCCCATCCATTACTCAGCGAAGAATGCATCATATTTCTTTCTTTCAAGAAGTGTCCATGCCAAGAACAGAATTTGGTATTTGGACACTCCAATACCAAATGCTGACTTAATATCGTTTGTTGATGGGTCTTATGGTCACAATAAAAGGACAATATTAGGCTTGATTTTTAAGATGTAGTCCAGTTTCTCTTGTAGAATTGAATTCCTTACCAGAAGCCAAGCTGTTCAAATATCTGACCTGTCTGGCCTTCTCTAGGGTATATGAAATTACCACAATAAAATTGTAAATATAAAACTAGTAGCTTGTGTGTTTTAAAATAATCCCCTTATTTAAAATTCTGCAGAAAAATAGTCTTTAAGAATTTCTGGGGCTAGCCCCATGGCTGAGTGGTTAAATTCGCAGCCTCTGCTCTAGCAGCCAGGGTTTCACCAGTTGGGATCCTGGGCGCAGACCCAGCACCGCTCATCAAGCCCTGCCGACACGGTGCCCCACACAGCAGAACAGAAGGACCTACAACTAGAATATACAACTATGTACTGGGGGGCTTTGGGGAGAAGAAGAAAACAAAAAAAAGAAAAAAAAAGAAGATTGGTAACAGATGTTAGCTCAGGTGCCGATCTTTAAAAAAAAAAAAAAAACTCCTTTCTGGAATAAGGCAGAAGATATATTTTTTAAAAAATTTCCTTAGGTATTTCTTAATAATGAACAATGAATCTATTAATGAATAATGAACAGATGCCATGATGTTACCCAAAATAATTACTGTCAAAAAGTGGATTATCAGAAGTGTACTAAAATTAGATTAGATGATAGTTGCACAACTCAGTAAATCTACTTAAAAAGATTGAATTTTATACTTAAAATTGATGAATTTTATGTGAATTATACCTCAAAGCTGCTTTTAAAAAGTAAAGACAAAATAAAGGTACTATAGAAAGTAGCGTGTTTTACTCTAGATCTTGTAAAAATACTTCAGAAATACTACTTAAATACTTTAGAAATAATATAGAAATACTTGAAAAATAGCATATAAATACCTTAACAACCATCAATACTAAATGAACTATTTTGAGTGGAGTCGCTATACAAGGGCTTCATTTAAAACAACAACAAAAATAATAAGTCCCTGGAGAAGTTCAAGGATTATTCCATCATAAATACACAGAATACAGCCTTCTAAACTCTGAAAAGAAACTCTACTAATGATTAAGTTGTATGATTTTTAAGAGTACTTTGTCTGGGAAAATCTGAAGAGCCACTTGGAAATACCAAATAAAATAAAGATACATTTAAAAAAATCTTCCATGAAACAAAACATTACATATGGGCAAATTTGCTACAATATTAAATGCTGTTTGGGACGTTTTTGCAGGACAGCAGAGGACATAGCCAGTTCAGGCTGTATCTGTAGCTAAATTAGCCTAGAAAAGCTGTAGAGGCAGAGCGTGGACTGGTTCCATGCCCAAAGCACCCTTTGGATACTTCCAAGTAGATTTTATGCAGTTGCCTTCCTCTATGGGTTCTAAATATCTACTACTAATAGCAAACTTTTCTGAATGAATCTAGGCACTTTTTTATTGAAAACCATGACACTCAACAATAGCTAAAATGCTATTGGCTTTTGTGTTTCCTACTTAGACGTTCCATCTTACTGGTCCAGTTAGGTGGGGCACATCTGACTGACACAGTTCCCCTGCTATCTGAGAGTAGAGTGTTCCTATGAAAACTTTCGTAAGCCAAAATGACATAAAGTGAAGAAGCAAGTATCATTAATTTTACGGGAAACATTTTTGAGCATTCCCAGACCCAAAAAATTATCTGCCAAATCATACCATATAACACATCAAACTTAAAATAACACTAACATACAGTAAAAGCAGGAATGACATGATAAATACACTACCTATATAAAGTAGAAAACATGTATGTACAGTGTAGTTTCACTTACCAGAATCAGGAAGACAGTGAGCACACAGGAAGGCTGAGAGGTGGTGGTGGTGATGACGGTGTGTGAGGCTGAGTCATTGGAGTTTGGTGTGGTGGGAGTTACAGGAGACTCCGGTGTAGAAGAGAGAGGAAGAGGGTCATCTGTTAACATCTCATTGTCTGAATCCCTCAGGGCAGACAGGTCACTAATGTCTACACCTTCATCTATGTCTGCCTGCCTCCGTGTCGAAGGTCAAGGTTTGTCGTCTGGTAGGGCTGATGTGAAAGGCTTGAATTATGATGGTAGGTTTGACCATTAAGCCTCTATAAAGAGCTCGACTCAGCCTGTGAAACAAACACTGAATGCTGTTTTCACTTTTCACCTTTTTCCCCCCTCCCTAAAGCCCCAGTATGTAGTTGTATATTCTAGTTGTAGGTCCTTCTAGTTCTTCTATGTGAGCTGCCACCAAAGCATGGTTACTGACAGATGAGTGATGTCGTTCCGCACATGGGAACTGGCCCAGGCTGCTTAAGTAGAGGGTGCTGAACTTTGACCACTCAGCCATCAGGGCTGGCTCTCACCTTTTTTGTAAAAGCGAAAATCCTCCTTGGATCTCTTTTGGTTAGCAAGCACAGGTACTAATATAGGTCTTTCGTAAAAGTGAAGTCGCCTAAAGCAAACTTTCAGATGGTGGGGGAAACCTGTAGAGTCATCTCTTGGTAAGGGGGTGGGGTGGAATTGGTTCCAGGAACCCCCCACAGACACCAAAATCCAGGGATGCTCAAGCTCCTTAGATAAAATGGTGTAGCACAATGAACGCAGTTCACTCTCTGTATTCTCGAGTTTAACATCCCTGGATTCAAATCTGAAACCCATGGATATGGAGGGGGACTGTGTTCATGTGTTTAAATTACACAAGCTTCCACTTCTTACTCAGAAATCTGTCTCCACTACTCCCAATCCTATTGAAAAATGAAAAGGAATTTAACAAACATGGAAAGTTACAATCATGAAAGAGCCTAAACAGAAGTCCTCCAGAGTCTCAAGAAGTAGACGCTCATCAAAGCTTGATGGCTGACACAAGAGCCTTGGGACAAGCTGATAGTCAAATGGAGTAGAAAGCTCCTGTCCAAGACCACTGGAACAAGATTCTTCTACATGTCACACTCACCTTTGCATACTGTTGTTTATTATAATTTTCATTGAACTTCTTTACCAGTTTAAAGTTACTGCACTTCTCACTTACTCTGTCATGTTCCCCTTGCTGATAATGACTTGCCTAAGTCTGGGCTTTAAGTAAAATGTCCTTGAATTAATATGGCTATTAGTTAGGTCAGGAGTTAGCAAACATTTTCTGTAAAGGGAAGACAGTAAATATTTTAGGTGTTGCGAGCCGTATACAGTCTGTTACCCGTTCTTTTTTTTAACAGCTTTTAAAAAATATAAAAACATTTGGGGATCTGGATTTGGCCTGCAGGCCACCGTTTGTCAACCCTTGAGTGAAGTCATTCCAGAGGATTGACTACGCAGCCCTCAGCGGGCTAGATCTCTCTACAGAGAGTCCAAATGGACAGAAAACCCCATCCCTCTTTTTAGGAAGAGATTTCTGATGACAGTAACTCCATCCTTAGGAGTTAAACCATTTGAGTTGGTCATCAAAAATTTGTTACCTCATATTTGCTGGCATAGTAAAAAGCACAGCCTGAAGATATAACAGACCGGTTTAAATTCCTTAGCTAAAGTAGTTACGGATAATAAAATCTATAGCTTTTCTTTTGGCCAACTAGGGTGGAATCTGCACTATTGCTGCCTGAATTAACACTACACATAAGAAAAAACAATCTATAGCTATGCTAAAGAAAAAGACAATCTGGCTATTTCACATAGACACAGGGAATTGTTGGGACTTATCTTTGCCCCTCTTTTTAAAATATAAAACTGCTACTTATTTGTCTTTCTATTGTTCAATGTCTGTTGCATAGAATCTTTTTTTTTTTAGGAAGATTAGCCCTGAGCTAACTACTGCCAATCCTCCTCTCTTTGCTGAGGAAGACTGGCCCTGAACTAACACCCATGCCCATCTCCCTCTACTTTATATGTGCGACGCCTACCACACACAGCATAGCATGCCAAGTGGTGTCATGTCCGCACCCGGGATCCGAATTGGCAAACCCCGGGCCACTGAAGCGGACATGTGCACGTAACCGCTGTGCCACAGGGCCGGCCCCATGTTGCATAGAATCTTAAATGCTTCTTGGGGGTCACTGTCCTGACAAACAATTCTACAAATGATTCAGGCACAAGCAGAGTAAAATCACATTGATCAACTCTCCAACTAAAAACCAGATGTCTGTAAACAAAGCCTTATCTTTAAGAAGAATTCTTCCCCTGGGGTGCAGACCTGACCCCTCACTCATAATCTCTCATGCGGTGTTGTCTGAACGATGACGAAAAGGGAAGCAAAATAAAGCAGTCCCTGCAAACTTAGGAGAAGACCGATTGTTCTGTAGCCATGGCAACGAGTAGTCACCAAAGCCAGTTTTAAAGCTGTTCACTCAATCAACACCAATTTACATCAGTGAATAGACTTTGCAAGCCAGCCTATAAATACATATATTTAAGACATTCCAATTTACTGATCCAGTAACCCTTGACCACTTGCTCTTAATCTGATTTCTTTTTTGAGAATTTAAAAGTTGCCTAAATTTCTTTTCACAGAAATAAAAACTTTCCTCAAAGCTTATGAGGCAATGTGGCTCATCTCCTCACTACCCCAAGCCCTTCACAAGCTTTTTAAATTTTATCTGGAATCATAGTTCCATCACATTATTATACAGTTTAATACCTCTCACTTTGAAGTACCTATGGCACTTGTATTCTGTTGTTATATATTTATAATTGCCATTTATAATTTACAGTATGCATTGAATCTAGTCCAGTGCTCACCTCTGACATAATCGGACTTTGCCTTCTTGATTTACGGACATCTTTCAGATGCACTGGCATATCTCCTCTTCTGGTTGTCCACGGGGCTTCATTTTCTAAGCCCTTCCTTATCTGAGAATGTCCATGTCGTTTTTGCACATGACAGCTTGACTTGATATCTAATTCTTTGATCAAAAATTTGCTCCTATTTGTGTCGAGAAGGAGAAGCCTGAGGAAAGCCTTATTTTGGGTCCTTTGTAAGTTGCCCAACGTGATGCCTCAAGATTCCGCTTTGTTCAGGGAAAGGGGAAGTAAGGCAGCAACGGGGGAGGCCCATGGGTGCTGACCACAGCGAGTGTGCTGGGCAGAGTGAGGAGCACGCAGAGGACAGGGGCATTCTTGGGGACTTCTGCAGGACACTGCCTCACAGGTGGTCACTCCAAATGAGGCACTTCCTCATTCCACAGAAGTCAGCGGCACAGTGCAGGCAGGCAGCAGAGGCCTGAGCACCTGCAAAGTGTGAGCAGAATCTGGAATTCCCACAGGTTGGTGGGGTGTGGTCGGGGGTGGTCAGAATGTAACCAAGTTGAGACCTTGGGGCCTGTTGTGGCAAAGGGTAAGAGGACACGCAGAAAACATTGGCCCTAGCAGCACGCCGGGGAATTTGAGAGATTCTCTGGCTGAGGTGAGATGCAGGCAGGAGAACCAAGAAGCCCAGCCCATCTAACCGTGCATTCGTTGGCCCCTAACTTCAGCCACGTCACCAGCGGGGTAAAAGCAACCAAGCAGACGAAGGCTATCACTCCAGAGCCGGAAAGAATGAGAGGAAACTAGGTGGATCCCAAAAGTGCTTCTCAGCTGTAGGAACAGAGAAGCCCCTGTTGAGGTAGCAGGTGGAGCGGTGGGCAGGGGAAGAATCTGGAAAGAATCTGTTCCAAAGTAAGTGAATTAAACCTAAAAAAGACTGTTCAACTAAGTGAATCAGATTTGCTTTTCACCAGATTGGACTAAATTTACTGTACTACATAGTGAATTGTGAGAAAGGGAAGATAATTTTAAAGGAATAAATGAGCCATATTTTCTTTGTAAAAACAACCGTAAAAGGCAAGTTTCGCTATATTCTGAGTGTGCTTTTTTCATTCATTTTTCTTGGGGCTCAAATCACTCTTTGGCTTGTAAATTCTTCCAATGAGATATGAAGTCTATGAATATCTATGCTGATCATTTCTGTGCTGATGGCATGCATCCTTTCTCTGGTGGTTTTCTGTCCTGTAGAACAATTACCTTCTCTCAGAGGTGTTTTTGTTTCAGGGTTTTCTTCTCGTTTCTGGGTGAGTATCCCAAGTTTGTCTTCTATCGCTGATTTAATTGTCTGCAGTGTCAATTCTATGCTTTCTTGCCTCCAAAGTATATTTTAATTCTGCTATTATTTTTGAACCTTTTAAATGAAAATTTCCAAAATACTAAAAGAAGAAAGAATAGCACAATAACATGTAATGGCTTTTGCACCAGCAATGTAGCCAGGTTGATGAGCTGCTTGGATCTTTGATGGAGAAGGAACCTGCACTTCAGCTGCGAGGAGAGCAATTAACTGAGTCTCCAGATGCAGCACTTTCGGGATTTGCTGCAGCATCCACACCAAGCTCTCTCTCCCCTGAGGCAGCCTCCAGCCAGTGAGTGAGCACAGCAGGGGCGTGAGGGCCTGGCCATTTCTCCTAGTGCAGGACGCTTGAATGGGAGCTCACTCATTGGGTTGGCCAGTCCTGTCAGATCTGCATCACAGTCTGAGGCTCTCCTGCTCAACTCTGCCTCCTCCTGCCTATTCTCTCACACGAGGCAGATGTGTATTGTGGCCCCCAGCCTTTCCCTGACTAACCCTGCTTCCTCCTCCTTTATCTTTCACAGGAGTTATCCCCAAGACACATCTATCCTCCAACTCTACCTCAGCATCTGCATGTGCACAACCCACCACTCGTCTGCAAAAATTTAGATTTCACCACATTCACGTCATATGTCTATTTCTCTAATGTTTATTTCTTTGCAGAAGTATTTTAAAACAAATCCCAGGCATCATTGTGTTTCACCTCTTTGTACTTTGTTATACATCTCTTAAAAATATGGCAAATTTATATGTTCATAATGTACACATAGCATTAACAATTATTCCTTAATATCATCCAATACCTAATACATAATCAAACGTTCCCAGTTATCTAAAAAAAAGTTTATGAACCAAAGCCTACATATTATATTTTTATATATCCTATCTGCAACTATATTTTAAAATCTGCATAACACTTCAGCTAGCTCACTTAATCTCTTTTTCATGACATTTTTTTCGTTTATGCTTTCTTGTGTTTTTTTCTACATTTCATATTCTCTTGTAATTTTTGAGGACATTAATCAGATTTCTTCTAAAATCCTCATCTTTTTTTGAAAGAAGAGCATCAAATATGATCCTTTGAACTCAGAGCAATGATTCCTTCGCTGTATGTCTCTACAAAGAGGGTAAGTTTTCTTTTCTGTTTGTAGATGTTGAAAGGGAAAAGCTCTATTTATTTCTGGAGTTTCCGATAGACAGGGTAGAATAGTCTAAATTCCTTCACTATAAACTGTGCTAGACTATTTTCCCCCTCAGATTTAAACCTAGAGTCCAAGTTGGTGAAATTTACAGTGGCCAGTTGGCATTATTCTAATGCATCTCCTGGATTAAGTTTGGATCTTCTGATTCAGCTGTAGAATTTTGTGATCCAGCTAGATAGTCAGACACAGTTTCCAGTTCTTTGAACAATCTGGAGGCATGTTAAAATGGTTTCCCTAACTCCTTCAAAGTGAACTGTTCTGCTTGATTCAGAGACCTGAGTACGTGATGGTCTATAGTCTGGAACTATGTTGATAGAGTCATCTTAATCAACATTGCAATTAGTGCACATTCCACCTGGGCCTTGACGTGTCATCTTCTCTTACAGTTAGTGTCTGATGCACTTGTAAGTTTTTGTTTTTTCGATATCTTCACGGGTGTTTTAATGGGAGGTTGAGCAAAAATGTTTCAAGCATGGTTCCATTTTTACCTGGATGTCTATAAATACCATCATTACCATTTATTTGCAGGATTCTGCCAGAGGACAGAAAAGTAGTATGATAAATGAAATGTACAATTTAGAAAGAAAAGCTGCATACATTTGTATTTAGGAGGAAAAAGATAATATAAAGAAATGAAAGAATGTGATAGAAATAGGATCTGTTGCCTTCTCCACTACCTCTCACGAGACAGGGGGAAAAAGCAAAATGTAATTATGTATCAGACACAAATTTGTGACACATGCTAAGAATTCATCAAATATTTCAAATTTGAAAAGTGTGAATGGCTATAAACTGATTAATTCCCACTGAAACTATGTATGTAATTTAGGTGCTGATTATATACCTTTAATTAGCTGGTAATTATGAAATGCCTTATGACAGTGTTTGTCAATGGATAAGACTTTCTCTAAAAATAAGTAGTATGCTTTCTAAGCACATGATGCAGTTAAGCTTGTTATCTTAAACAAAAGAAGAGAATTTTAATGGAAATAATTGCATAAAATCATACATACAATTTTTTATGGGAATACTTGTATCTAGAATACATTACTATTTATTACTTTTTTATCTTACTGATATTTTTTAAAAAAAACAAGATTTAAGGAAGACATATATTTAACTATCACTTTTTTCTCTTTTAAATATAATGTTTTTTTGTTTTCAGATTTAATAAATGGTAGCTTAAAGCTCCTGAAGTGTTTCTTTTAGACAGTTTCTCTTTCTGTCTTTCTTTGCCTTTTCTGGCAACGGTATCAAAGCATTTAACTATTTGCTTTATACTTCTTTTAAACTCTTGATATTTTATTTGAGAATTCCCAGTTGTGAAGACTCCTCTATGTCTTTTTTCACACAGTTTAAAATGTCTTTTCTCTTCACACAGTTTATCAGGACTAAATCTCTATGCATTCCCCTTCTGCCTGAGCAAAATCAAGGTTTGAAATCAAGCGACCCTCTTTGTGTAGTTTACCTATGATTGCTCTGCACTACATTAACAAAGTAATGTTTTTGGAATGATACTGCTGGATCACTTGCCATTCTTTCTACTTTTTCCTACCAATACTCAATGTTGATTAACAAATTCAGTTACACAATTCCAGAGCTGCAAATATGTCTTTTATCTTAAAAGAGATGGAGAATTGTGATGATGAAAGTTTTATATATCAAATTAAAATGCAAATTACGTGCTCATACACTTGTGTACACAGTGACATCTGCCTAAGGAGGTCCATATATATTTTTAACATATGATTATACCTGAGCTACTTTATATTCATTTGATATCATGTCTCAGCCAATTATCTAACCTAATGGCTGGAACACAGGCTCTAAAAAACATTTAGAGTGGAGAGCTCTGAATGTTTGCCCCAAATTAAAACAAATGCACATTTCCTAGCACCCCATAACTGCAAACACCCGAAGACATTGCAGGATAGTTGCCTTGAATTGATATGTGTCCATATTTATCAGTACTTTGTTAAAATTATCTACATGTAACATTCTTTAATATTTGTCACTATGATGTTAAGTTTCCCTGATTTTGTGTGGTCATGTGAGATTCTAAAACATAAACTCTATTTGTTTAAAATTGCAGTGTCCTTTCAAGGAGGGGAGGTTTAGTTTGTTTTTTTAAATAAACTTTTTATTTTAAGATAAGTGTAGATTCGCATGCAGTTGTAAGAAATAATACAGAGAGATCCTATGCATCATTTACCCAGTGGCAACACTTGCAAAACTATAGCACATCGCAACCAGGATGTTGACATTGATGCGGTCAAGATACAGAACAACTCCATTACCACAGGATCCCTCATTTTGCCCTTTTTTTAGCCACGTCCATTTCCCTTTCGCCCTCTTCTTAACTGGGTCACCACTATTCCGTTGTTGATGTCTACAGTTTTGTCATTTGAAGAATGTTATATAAATGGAATCATACAGTTTGTAGCTGAGATTGGCTTTTTTCATTTAACATAATGCTCTGGAGATTCCTCCAGGTTGTGGGGTCTATCAACAGGCCATTCCTTTTTGCTGTTCAGTACTCTTCCATGGTGTGGATAAACTACAGCTTGTGTAACCATTCACTTGTTGAAGGACATCTGGATTATTTGCATTTTTGGGCTATTAGGAATAAAGTTGCTTTAAACATTTATATGTAGGTTTTTTGTGTTAACATAAGTCTCTCTATTTTTTTTTGAACATCCAGGATTGCAATTGCTGGGTCATATGCTAGGTATGTATTTAGCTTTTTGAACAAAGTGCCAAACTGTTTCCTAGAATGGCTTTACCATTTTACATTCCCTTCACCAATGTTTCTTCAGTTCTCCACATTGTTTCTAGCGTTTGGTATTGTTGCTATTTCTTGTTTTATCCATTCCGATGACTGTGCAGTAATGTCTCACTGTGGCATTAATTTGCATTTGCCTAATGGCAAATTATTTTGAAGATCTTTTCATGTACTGATTTCCTATCTGTATGTCCTCTTGATGAAATGTCTCTTACCGTGTTTTGCCTATTTTGTAATTAGATTATTTGTTTTTTACTGTTGAGTTTTGAGAGTTCTTTATATGTTCTAGATACTAGTCTATTGTTGGATACGTGGTTTGCAAATATTTTCTCCCATATCTTGCTTATCTCTTCAGCTTCTTAACAGGATGTTTCACAGAACATGTTTTTGTTTTTGATGAAGTCTAGTTTGTCATTTTTTCCTTTTATGGATTGTGCTTTGGTGTTAGTCCATAAACTCTTTGTCTAGTCCTAAATCTCACAGATTTTCTCCAATATTTCTTTTCAAAAAGATTTATGGCTTTATATTGTACATTAAATTTCATGATTCTCGTGAATTAATTTTTATATGAGGTGTGAGACTTAGGTTGAGTTTCTGTTTTATTTTCTTACCTATTGATGTCCATTTGCTCCAGCGGCTTTATTGAAAGGCTTTCTTCCATTGAATTGGTTTTGCATCTTTGTCAAAAATCAGTTAGACATATTTGTGTGGGTCTCCTTCTGGGTTTTCTCTTCTTTTCCATTAATCTATGTGTCTATTCCTCCACCAACACAACACAGTCTTAATTACTATAGCTATATGATGTCTTAAAATTAGGTAGACTGCCTTCTCCCACTTTATTCTTCTTTTTCAAAATTATTTTAGATATTCTAGTTCCTTTGTCTTCCCATATAAATTTTGGAATAATCTTCCCTGTATCTACAAAAAATCTTGCTCAGATACTGGTAGAAATTGCATTAAATCCTTATATCAGTTTGGGGATAATTGACATCTTTACTATGTTGAGTCTTCCCCTTCAGGAACATGGTCTATTTCTCCATTATTTAGATCTTCTTTAATTTCTTTCATCAGTGTTGTGTAGTTTTCAACATTCAAGTCCTGTGTTCGGTAGTTTCATACCTAAATGTCTCATTTTTATTAGCAATTAAAAGTGGTATCGGGGCAGCCTGGTGGCGTAGTGGTTAAGTTCACGAGCAGCACAGGGTTAGCAGGTTCAGATCCTGGGCACAGACCTAGCACTGCCTGTCAGGCCACACTGTGGTGGCATCCCACATAAAATAGAGGAAGATTGGCACAGCTGTTAGCTCAGCAACAATCTTCCTCAAGCAAAACAGAGGAAGATTGGCAACGGATGTTAACTCAGGACCAATCTTCCTCACACACACACAAAAAGTGGTATTAGGTTTTTAACTTTACTGTCCACGTGTTCATTGCTAGTACATAGAGAGACAATTGATATTTATATGTTTATCTTTTATCTTGTGACCTTCTGAAGTCACTTATTAGTTCTAAGAGTTTTTGTAGATACCTTGGAATTTTCTATGTGAACAATAATGTCATCTGAAAATAGATACAGTTTTGTTTCTTTTTTTTTTTCTGATTTGTATGCCTTTTCTTGCCTCTAATGCACTGGCTAGAACTTCCGGCATTATGTTGAAAAAGAGAGGTGAGAGCAGACAGTCTTGCCTTGTTTCTTATCTAAGGAAGAAAGATCCAATCTATTACCATTAAGTTTAATGTTAGCTATATGTATCTCAAAGATGCTCTTAATGGAGATGGGGAAGTTCTTCACTATTTCTATTTTTCTGAGGATTTTTATAATGAATAGATTTTGATTTTGTCAAATTATTTATTTGCATCGGTTGAAATGATCATGAGATTTTTCTTCTTTAGACTGTTAATATAGTGGATTGTATTGATTCCTTTGCAAATACTGAACCAGCCTGGCATCTCTGGAATAAATTCTACTTTGTCATGGTATGTAATTCTTTTTATAAATCACTGAATTCTATTTGCTAATATTTTTAAAAGACAATTGTTCAATGTTCATGAAGGATATTGATTTGTGATTTTCTTTTTTTGTATGGTCTTTATCTGGTTTTGGTATCAGGTAATAATAACTTCATAAAATGCCTTGGGAAGCGTTTCCTCCTCTTCCATTTTTCTGGAAGAAATTGTGTAGAATTGGCATTCATTCTTCTTTAAATGTTTGGTAGAATTCTCCAGCTAAGCCATCTGGGTCTGGAGATTTCTTTTCTGGGAGATTTTAAATTATAAATTCAATTTCCTGAATAGTTGCAAGGCTATTCAAATTATCAATTTCAAATTGGGTGAGTTATGGTAGTTTGTTATTTTTAGGAATTGGTTCATCTCATCTAAATTGTCAAATTTATGTGTGTAGAATTGTTCATAGTTTTTCCTTATAATCCCTTTGACAGCTGCACATTCTTAGGGATAGCCCTGCTTTGTTCCTAATATTGGTACCTTTGGTACATTGGTACACATCAATACATTGGTATATTTGAGTCTTCTCTTTTTTTTCCTTGTCAGTCTTGCTAAATATGTTAATTTTATTCATCTTTTCAAAGTGAGTTTCTTGTAGAGAGCATGTAGTGCGTCATGTTTTTAATCCACATTACCAATATCTGTCTTTTAATTGGTGTATTTAGACCATGTACACTCAATGTAAATATTGATAAATTAGGGCTTAAGTCAGTGAATTTCTTTGTTTCCGTTTTATTTTTTCTCTCTGCTTTTCATTCTCTTTTCTTTTTTTTTTTTTTTTGCCTTCCCATTGGGTTACTTAAACATTTTTCAGAATTCTACTTTTACTAATTATAGTGTTTTTGACTGTATCTATTTGTATAGCTCTTTTAGTGGTTGCTTTAGACATTACATTATATATGCACAACTTATCTTAGTCTACTCTTGTCATCATTTTACCAGTTCAAGTGTACAGAAACCTTACTTCCCTTTATGTGAGTTCACTCTCTGCCACTCAGAATATAACTGTTTTAAATATTTCCTCTGCACACATTTATAACCACATCAGACAGTGTTATAATTTATTTTTGAGGAAGATTAGCCCCGTGCTAACATCCTCTGCCAATCTTCCTCTTTTTGCTGAGGAAGATTGGCCCTGACCTAACATCTGTGCCCATCTTCCTCTATTTTATATGTGGGACGCCTGCCACAGCATGGCTTGGTAAAATGTGCATAGGTCCGCGCCCAGGATCTGAACTGGTGAACCCTGCCCAGGATCTGAACTGGAGAGGAGCACGTGAACTTAATGACTATGCCACCGGGCCAGCCCCAACACTGTTATAATTTTTGCATCAACCATCAAACGTAATTCATAAGACTTAAGAGGAGAAGGCAAGCAGACCGTATTTACTCATATGTTTGCTTGCCACATTCTTTCTTTCTTCTTGATGTTCTAAGATTTCTTACTTATCATTAACATTCTGTTCGGAGAACTTTTTCTAGCCCTTCTTTTATGTTAGGAATCCTGATGATAAATTATCTTAGTTTTCTTTCATCCGATAATGTCTTGATTTCCCCTTCATTCCTGAAGGTTATAACTTCTGGATATAGAATTAGGGGTTGAAAATTCTTTTCTTTTAGCACTTGAAAAATGTTGTGCCACTTCCTTCTGGTCTCCCTGATTTCTGATGAGAAATTTGCTCTCATTTGAATTGTTTTTATCTTGCAGGTAAGTTGCCATTTCTCTCTTGCTGCTATTGAGCTTGTTTTTCTTTGCCTTTAGTTCTCAGATGTTTGACCATGACATGTGTTGGTGCAGATTCCTTGGATTCATCTATTTTGTGATTTTTCTCAGATTCTTGAATCTGTGGGTTTATATTTTTTCCAAATTTGGAAAGGTTTCACCCAGTATATCTTTGATATATACTTTTTCAGCCTGTCCTCTTTCTCCACTCTTTCTAGGATTTCAATGACTAGAATGTTAGATCTTTTGTTATAGTCCCACTGTTTATTCTTTTTTAGCCTATTTTTTTCTGTTGCTCAGGTTGGGCGATATCTATTTTTCTATCTTCTGGTGCATGTTCTTGTTGTTGTTCTGTCCCCTCCATTCTGCAGTTGTGTCCATCCACTGAGGTTGTTATTTTAGTTATTGTCTTTGAGGTTCTAAAATTTCCATTTAGTTCATTTTTACATTTACTATTTCTTTGCTGTGAATTTTCTAGCTCTTAGCTGAGAATCTATTTTTTCACTTGTTTCAAGCATGCTCCTAATTGCTCGATGAAGCATATTTTTCACGGCTGCTTTAAAATCTTCGTCAGATAATTCTAACGTCTCTGTCATCTCATATTGGTATCTATTGATTCAATTAATTCTACTGATTCAATTTGAGATCGTCCTGGTTCTTGGTGCGACCAGTGATTTTTATGGAGATGTGGACTTTTGGTATTATATTATGAGGCTCTGGATCTAATTTAAATCTTCTATTTCAGCTCACTTCCTCCATCACTGCTCTCACAGGGGAAATGGGGGAAGAGCCCTGCCTCGTGATGGCCACGTGGGGCTAGAAGTCCAGATTTTCCACTCGGCTTCTATTGACACCCAAGGATGTAGGCTTCTCCTTACTGCTGAGTCGGCAGGAGAGTTTGGGCCCCATTTGGCCTCCATTGATACCTCCCCGGCAGGGAAGGACAAGAGTGCCTCATCACTGCTCCCCATGTGGCCTCCACTGACACCGCGGGAAGGGGTGGCCTCATTACTGAGTGGTAATGAGAGTCCCGATTCTCCTCTAGGCCTCTTCTGACACTATCCCAGTGGGTATGGGGAGGGCACCTCATTACTTCTGGGCGAGAGCAAAGTCCAGGCTCACTGACATCATGGGCGGTGAGATTGTTACTTCATGGTGGGGATGACAGTCCTGGCTTCCCATTCAGCCTTCAGCAGGGGCTTTGGGTACCTTGTTACATTTGGCTAGGGTCCCCACTCAGTTAATCCTTATTGAGTGTATGCTATGTGTCAGGCATGGTTCTCAGAGCTTTATATGTACTAAACCATTTAATTCTTACAACAACCCAACAAGATAGTAACTATTATTTTAACAGAGAGAGGTTAAGTAATTTGCCCAAGGTTGGTTCTGGGGGAGGGAATACCAGACTGTACACAATTACAGAAAGTCAGTGAGGTTTCTCTTGGGAGTGGCAATCAGGAGCCCTAGGAAGAAGAATAATGCGGTCAAACTGTGTGCCTTGATAAAGCCTGCCCCTCCCACCTAAGAAATAGCTCAGATCTGGAAAGATGATCTATGTCTCTCGTGCAGCTGCTCCGCTAAACATAGAAAATACAGAAAGTAAAAACTTCCCTGCAAGGTTTATATACAAGACTCCTTTTCCCACTCACCTCAAATTGCTAGATCACTGAACTGATAATGGAAATTTACCTCAAACTGCCTTCCAGCTTGAGATCTGAGAGGATGCCCATAGCATTCCAAGGGTGAGTAAGGACATCTAAGAGAGATTCACTCACTCTCTTCCTATGTAGTACCAGACCAAGATAGGGTGCTCAGGATATGCTCATCATTCAAAACCAAACAACAATTTGCTAAACACATGCATGCACATACACACATGCACACATGCGCGTGGTCACACACACACACACACATATCGAGAAACTGGGTCTACAAAAAGATTCAGCAACACACAAAGAAGAAAACATGGCACTTAAGAACCAAAGAAGAACACTTTCAAACAAATGCACAGAGAGAAACATGTAATGTATAGAAAACACAACTTTGTGTACTTAATAAAATTCAAGAAAACATGATCCTTTTAAAACAAGAAATGAAAGATGAGATGATAGGATGGCCAATTGATGTGAAAATGTAGACTGACTAAAACAAGCAGAAATAAAAGGGAGCTGGATGATTATGTTGAAAAGATGACTGTAGGAAAGACAGTATTGAAATCGAAAATAGCAGAAATAATACCAAAGTTGAAGTAGTGAGGAGCCAAATTGACACTCCTTAATATTTCATTCTTCCAGAATAGAGAATAAAAATAAAAAGAGATAAAAATGGAGACAAGAAGATGCTTAATACGGAGAATGAATGATTAAAAACCAACAAACTGTCAATATATACAATAGAGGCAACTCTCCTGAGATGAAAGCCCTACAGGTTGACAGGCCTGACAATATACTGTGCAAAATCCCAGGACCTGAATATGTCCAAGCATCCTGCTTAGACTTTTAAGAACAAAGAAGTTTAATTAAAAACACACCAGAAAAAAAATGATGCCTACCACAAAGAAATCGCTCTGACCACAGGAATTCTCTTCTGCAATATGAAAAACTAGATGATATGTAGAGTAATATCTTTACACTTCAGGTAAAATATCTATTACCCAGGAATTCTACATTCAACATGTTGTAAATCATGTGTAATGGTACCTAATGGACACCCTTAGATAGTCGAGAGCTCAGAAACTATACCACTTGTATTATTTTAAGATATATTGCAACCAAGATATGAATCACACTTAGGGAAATCATGGCAGGAAAGACATGGTTGATAGCACTGAAAACATTTAAATATTAATTAGTCCAAAAATGTCATAAATATGTTTAGAAAGTAGAATATAGTTACCATAAATGGAGCTTGAAGAGAAGATACATAATGTAAAGAACAACTTGGCAATAATACCTGAGCCTTAAATTTCAGTATGCCAAACATTTCAAGAAGCTTGAAAAGGAAACTGGAAGAAAGGAAAAACACAATAGGCTAATTTTCTGTTATATATGGGGCAGTCAGTAATATTTTACTATGAATATTAAAAGTTAGAGCAATATAAGTTCAAATATTTTAAAGTAACAATGTCTAGTAATATAATTTAAAGCAGCCTGTGTTTTCCCTAATTACTAAAAAAGAAAAACATTCCATGTGGAAAATTACAGAAAACAATTGAAATAGAATATAAGCTAAAAATACCTAAAAATCATAAAATAAGGTTAAGTAAAATGATGTCTGTGAATGTAAACAGGTCAACCTCTTTTTGCAGAGGACAGCTGTATTCATATTGTGCGAAAAACCAACATCTATCCATGTGCAACATATAAGAGATAGATCTAAGATCCAGGGATTTCAACAGGCTAACGTTAAAATCATGGCAAATATTCCTCAGGAAAATGTATTCAAAATTCTCCAGTGCTCAAAGTGTCAATATCATACCAAGCAGAATTCAAGGGAAACATTAAATAGAACAAAGAGAGTCTTTTTCTAAATTGGTGAAAGCATAACCCATAAACAAGATAAAAGTCTTGAAGCTTTTTATCATGGGAAAATTACCAACATCTATTAAAAACAGTTATAAATGTAATCCAAATCAACTGAAAACCAAAAATTGTTAGGAATTTTGATGCTCTTCAAGATTTAGTAGGTAATAAGAATAAGAATGGAATAAAACCATTAATAATGTGGATTTTATATAACTCATGTAATTTTGAACCATGCAAAATGAAAATATAAATTTTCTTTACTTGCCTATTTTGCAAAAGTTGACTATGTGTTAAGGCACAGGAAACATAAAAAATTCTAAGAGTGAAAAATTATATAAAATTTTTAGGGGCTGGTCCCATGGCCGAGTGGTTAAATTTGCTTGCTGTGCTTCAGCGGCTGAGGCTTTCACCAGCTGGGATCCTGGGTGTGGACGTGGCATCGCTCATCAGGCCATGTTGAGGCAGCATCCCACATACCACAACCAGAGGCACTCACAACTAGAATATATGACTATGTACTGGGGGACTTTGGGGAGAAGAAGAAGGAAAAAAATTATATAATTTTTAATAACTCAGCAGTAAAACCAGAACTGAATAGTAAAATTCCAAACATGTGGCAATTTTAAAACATTCTCATTCATAGATCTAAGAAGAAATGAAAAGTTTTGCGATTATGATTTGCTTAGAAATAATTTAAATGAATCATACTTAAAAATATTATAGAGATTTTTAAAAATGCATTTAGAGGTAATTCCATAACATTAATACATAGAAAAGAATTAAAATGATTGAATTTATAATTTATTGAAATATTTGCTAAATAAATAAATATTCCATATATCTATGAAAATATAACTATAGGGAAGTCAAGAAGAAGCAATTAATAAATATATGAGTAGAAATCAGTGAATCAGAATAATGATAACAGCAAGGAAATTCAATATAAATTAAGAAAACAATTTGTCATCACATGATCGAATAAGATTCATTTTAAAGACGTAAGAATGTTTCAATATTAGGTAATTTGTTATGGTAATTAATATCAATACATCAAAGGAGAAAATTTGACTTATTGGTCAAATTTAGAAAGATGGAGAACGTCTATCACCATTGTGATAGATGACAAAAATTAATTGAATAAAAGCTGTTGTATTTGTGTTATATATTCCTCAGTCAAGTAGGAATAGATACACACTTCTTTAATTTCTTTAAAAATTTATCTTTATTCAACAGCAAAATTATACTCAGCGTTGAAACATTAAAATGGGAAAAATCATCACCATCATCACTCTCATGTAACAATGTTCTAGATGTTCTGATAAATATGAAAAGATAATAAAACAAGAAACATATGTTACTACTAATTGTAGATGATACATCTGACCTACTGGGATAGTCAAAGAGTTGTTGAAAATACTAATAGCGATTAAAAGGAAATTCAGTATGAGTCTGGCCCCATGGTACAGTGGTTAAGTTTGCACACTTTGCTTCTGCAGCCTGGGTTCACAGGTTTGGATCCCAGCAGACCTACACCACTCAGTCAGCTATGCTGTGGCAGCAACCCACATACAAAAGAGAGGAAGATTGGCACAGATGTTAGCTCAGGGCCAATCTTCTTCAAGCAAAAAAAAAAGGGGGGGAATTCAATATAATTCATTCAATAAATTCAATTTAATGATTGGCTAGAAAAATATATGTACAGTATAGGCATATATATATGCATATCAGCTAATTTCATATATATCAATGTTTAAATCACGGTAGTATAGAGGAATAAAAACTTCATTCATATTAGCAACCAAAAATATTAAACTCTTGTAAAAATTTAACAACAAATATTCTAGTCTTCCCTGAAGAAAACTTCAATATAGTAATTGAGGTACATAAAAGAAAACTTAGATAAATAAAGAAAAACAAAAATGTACTCTTAAGAAAAGTCCATATTGTAAATATATTAATTATCCACATATCATTTATAAATTCAATGTAATTACAATATGCCAGAAGTTTTTCTATTATTGTATGTTCAAAATGATTGATTATAAACATCATCTGTAGAATAATCAAGAAATTTTGAATGAGAAATAATCACTTTGCCAGTTAAAATTTTAGAATATTTTAAAGCTACACTTGTTTTAAGTGTGATCTGGTTTAAGAGTAGACAAACCAAAATGAGGAAAATGCAGTACATATGTGGCAGAATTAAGAGGTTAGTATGTAAAGAGTTTTTATAAATTATTAATGTAAAAATAAATGTCTCAATAGAAAAATGAACAAAGAACATTAACAAATATTTACAGAAAAATGAAACTCAAGTGAGAAGAAAAAATATGTTGAACCTAACAATCAAGAAAATGCAAATTTATAAATTCGACACCATTTTATTTTGTAAAATTGGTAATTTAAAAATGATAACACTTTGGGGTAAGGTATGGTGATATAATTAAACATGAATATTGATAGAATTTCTTAGGAGTAGTTGGGCAATATATATCAAAAAACTTAAAACATTACCTTTGTTATTGACTAAGTAATTCTGCTTCTGGAAATTTACCAGAAAGAAACCATCAAATGCATGCTCTCTAACATAGTTTTAAGATGAATTAAACATTTAAAAGTTAAGAAATTAAAGCTATACAATTACTATGATTGAATATAAATAACTAACTTTTATAGGAGAAAATTTGCAAACAATTTAAATTTCTTTTAAGAGCAGTTTGGAAAAGGGGTTGGTATTATTTCTAAAATAGAATAATATATAGCGACTGAAAATCATACTTTTAGAAGGCTATTTAGTAATATAAGAAATTCAATGAAATATATTTGTTTAAAAAGAGCGCCATTCAATAATTTTACAAAATAACTTTCTGCCCAGGACAATAAACTAAAAGTATATTGAAAAAGTGTTAAATATGATTACCTACCGCTGTTCAAATTAGAGGATGCTATTCTCTGTTTCACACAGAGTAGTCAATATTATTTCATTGATAATGTTGAAAAAGAATATATAAAATTTGGCTAAAAGTGTGGTTCCTTTCTTTATTGTATTCTTCTTACTTTTTCAGGACTTCTACAAATAATACATCATTTTTGTTCCCAGAAGAAATGTTAGTTAGAAAACCTGACTGACCTTGCAGAGAGAATAAAAATTAATCTGAATTTCTGGTGTTAGTTATGTGCCTACTATTTGTCAGGTACTCTTCTAGGGGCTTGCATGCATGCTCATTTAATTCTCAAAACAAATTTATTCGATAAGAATTGTTATCACCCTTTTTTTTTGGATGAGAAAATCAAGGTTGAGAGATTAAGTATTTTGCCCCAGGTGACAGCAATCATAAATGATGGAATTGGGGGTCAAAACCACTTGACTAGCTTCCTACATGGTACCAAGTGCCTTTTTCCTCAGAGGAGTTACCTTTAGAAATACTGACACAGTCCTATTTAATTGACCAGTTAGTGTGGGTAAGAGAAAGACCTTAACCTTCAATTATAATAAAGCATCATTCATTTAGATAAGTCAAAGCCAAAAAAAAAATCCCCACAAATAAAAGGAAGAAAATTATTGAGTTTTTTCAGGAAATGACATTATGTTATCTAACCATTAAGGCTCCCACTAATGATTTCTCAGAAAATAGATTTCCTTAAGACAGCTGTTTCGTTGAATGACAAGAATGTTTGGGAATGAATGTATCAGTTGTCTGAAAGTAAAATGTTTCTCATGTGCTTAAAATCAGTTTGCTTTCTAAGAACTAGTTAATAATTCCATTAAAATTTTGTTTATAGAATTTGCAATACTCCATCCCTGAAGAAAGAGAAATTTAATCTTGGGGCCAGGCTGGTGGCTCAGTGGTTAAATTCACATGTCCTGCTTTGGCAGCCCAGGGTTCACTGGTTCAGATCACGGGTGCAGACCTACGCAACACTTTTCCAGCCATGCTTTGGTAGGCGTCCCACATATAAAGTAGAGGAAGATGGGCACAGATGTTAGCTCCGGGCCAGTCTTCCTCAGCAAAGAGAGGAGGATTGGAGGTAGGTATTAGCTCAGGGCTAATCTTCCTCAAAAAAAAAAAAAAAGTTTAATCTCAGTCTAGACTTTATACAAAATTCCAAATAGTCTGAATTATTTAAGAATGAATTTATGAAATGTTACATATGAAATAATAATTGACAAATGAGAATGTGTGAATAAAAAGATGTTCTAAATGGCTGTGTGCAGTACAGTTTCTTCTACTAAAAGAGATTAGGAACTGGTTTTAACTGGTATGCAGCATGGAGGTCTCCTTTGTTCTGTATCCCTCCTGTACTCTATTCGTTATCCAAATGTTGTTCATTAACAATTTCAAAAGTGAGTGGATAAGCGTGAGTTCCTTGAGAACAAGTTCTTTGTGTCTTATTCGTCTTTGTATTTCAACACCTAAAAATTGCTTGGCATCTATTGGTTACTCAGTATTTTTTTCACTAAAGTAAATTTAACTGATTGCAAATTTCATGTCAATTTCTTTAATGTCCTTATCTCCATCTTATCCTTTACTCTAAGCAGACTGAAAATTCTTCTCAAAAGATATTGTTTATAAACTGACCATTTCGTACAGGACAAGCTTAAAATGAGTGTAGGAATAATGTGTAGATGTCCATGCTACCCTTCTTTCTCTTGTTTAGGAAGAAGGAAATGGAACACATCTAAACTCCTCTTTCTAAGATATGAGAATTTTCATAGTAATTTAATACTCTATGATAATAGTTTTGCTATTGCTATATTTTAATTCAAGTTACTCAGAAATTGGAAAGAGCTTGATGTTCTGTGCAAATTACAACCAGTACCAAAAAACTCTTAGAGTCTTTTTTTTTGTCTCTCGAAATATTGTGGATGTTTTGATCTAATTTGTGGATGTTCATTTATTTGAACACTGAAAGTAAGTTTTTTAAAAGATCTTGTGTCTATATACTTCAGAATGAATTCAATTTAAATTTGAATGTATTTCTCTTTGCTTTGGGGATACATTTATGTAAACATTGCTTTGTGAAAAAAATTGGCAGTGGTGTGTTTATAATGAAAATAATTCTTTATATTTATTGAAATCATATCTTCTGTAATGGCAACATCCTTAGGGAGGGGATGGAAGATAGTACTCATTAGATACTTTTCTTCATTTGTGAGCCAGACAGTATATTAGTTTTATCCAATTGCCATCTGCTATCCATTTTATATACAGTATGCCTAAAGAGCTCACTCCATATAAGGGTCTAGAAGATAAAGGTAGACCATATTGTATTTATATTTGTAAATACTGTATGCATTAAATTACAAATATTTATGTGCCATTAAGGTTTGAATAAAGGAAATACAGAGTTGAAACAGACATGCCTTTCTTGCTCAAAGCTGGGGGTTGAGGATAAAGTTTGGCTAGAAACATGGTTCATTTGTGTATATAGTTGCATTTGTTATAACTATTTGAATGTGCCATTTTGATTTCATTTTCCATTTACGTTGCTCAGTACCACTTGCAAAGTAATAGCAAAGAATTTCTATGTAAATTGAGTTGATTTAAAAGACTGCACTGTTGAAATATGCATGGTGTAAACTCAATGATTCAATAGACATAATGAGGAGATATATTTAATAAATTTTTTAAGCATTCAAATAATTAATTTTTTATTATGCGAAATTATGTAACGACATTGCACAATAGCTAAAGCAATAGATTCTTTGAACGCAGTGGCACATATCAGTCTTGAGATGGGGACAACAAAATTGTTTAATTTTTTGTAGTTGTATCCTTTCAATCATACATAGAAATATTAGTTTTTAGTATAAAATATTTGCTACAAAATCCATTTTGGGGAAACCAAATTTTTAAAAAATATTGACAGGAGTGAAAAATGAACCCTAATCTAAGACATTCAAAAAAACTTATTTGCTCAAAAGATTCTATGAAGCCTGACAAGAAAAGTCTTATTTGGTTTGAAATTTCGAAAATAAAAACCTCAATGTTAAAGGTTAGTAGATGAATTATTAGGAATCTTGTCAGAGGCAGGGATAAGGTCATTTTAATGGACCCACTGGGATCGAGTGGATTATAGCAGTGCTATTATAAAATGACAAAGGAGTGTGTATGTGTGTGTGCATGCACGCCCACACGCATGTGGTGTACATGTGTACAGGCAACATGGCACTCAAGAAAATCAAAGGAAATGAGCCAGAAACTTCTCACATTCTGTTGGCATCTGTGGAGTGTCGCCATATGAGAACCATATGACTGCTGGCAGATTGGCATGTCAGCTCAGGCATGTAAAACTTGACCGCTCTGAGCTTGGGGTTTATCAGTTTATCACAAGAATGTTGATACAATTTTAACTGCACTCTTTTTGTGCAAAGACGTTTTCTCCTGTCCCAATGCCTCTACTCCCAAGTCCACCCTTTGAAACCATCTCCAAGCAGAAATAAGGCATATGTATTTTTCCAATGGAATTTAAAATGTAAATGAACTACTCAAAACAGCAACAATGTTTTGTGTGATAAAACTGGCTTTTTCCCCATGTGTCAGCGAGTGCTGACCACCATGTTGTGTTATGAGTCAGAGATGAGTTTTCAGAAGCAAATTGTTTTAACATGATTACTAAAGCAGGACTAGAAAGTGGGACCATAAACCTTCTAAACTGGGTAGAGGAGGCCTATCTGGATGTGATCTTTTCTTTCCACAAGTGGAAACTTGGTGAATTGAGTCTTCGGTATCTTTGGACAGGAGGAAGATGGTCTCAATTGTTGATATTTGCAGGGTAAGAGAACAGTGAGTATAAAAGAAACAGTTTTATCATCTACACTGTTCAAAAGGAAACTGCTTTCTGTTGGAACAGTCTTAACTGGTCTGCCTTTTAATGAGGGTATTTTGAAATAGAATGTTCTATTTAATCTTCATAACCAGGAAAGAGAGAACAGAGAGGCCACTAATCTATTTTTCTTGGGGTCTACTAAAAGCATGATATTTCTGGTTATTAGTATAAATTAAAAATAGAGGTGATAAAATTTGGGCCTAGTCCTTGACAAAACTGTCAAGTGGGCAGATCTGGCATGCTCTTGCAGAGCTCCAGGCCTCATCTCCTCAGGTGGCCTTGTTTCAGCCCTGCGGTGGCAGATAGCTTCATGCACTAGGTCGCATATCAAGTAAAACCACTTGGTCTCTTTGCTTTCCATCCTTGGAGCTTTCTCCAAAGCCCAATCACCACTGAAATCTAAGTGAAGTTAACAACTTGGGTGACCCCTCAAACAATGGGGCGTGGGAGTCAGTGGGTAGATGCTCTGCTATTCCTGTCCTTAGGTGGGACACTCTTGAGGCCCCTTCTTCATGCTTCCTCAAATGGCCCCCAGAGGTACTGAGCTCTAGTTGCCCTGAGCAGTAACTGGTTCACTAGCACACATTTTATTGGCTTTTTGCCATTCTCTACTCCTTGTCCCCACTACCTCACTACAACTTCCTGGGATCAATTCAAACAAACTACTTGTACCCAAGATCTTATTTCAGGCTCTCCTTTTGGGAGAACCCAAACTAGGACAGGAAGTATGTCTTGTGTGTCCTATTCCCTTTTATATTCTCTTTGGTAGTAGCTATCTCCAAATGTGACTTAAATCCCTTGACCAATATGAATTTTGGCTCCATATCCTGCTATCTTTAGTCATCCCCCAGCTCTGGACTTTGCCCAATTCTCTCACATCTTATAGAATCTTCGTTTTTTTAATTTAATTCCCTTAGAGATCCTGAATTCTCCTGGCTAAAAGGTCCTTTAAGCATGTGCTCAAATGGCATGGATAGGCTGTTTGATTTATGGCACTTGATACATCACATTGATTAACCCGAAGCATTGAGTCCACTGGTAGGAATTTGGGTTTCCTCCAACTCTTGTCAAAGAGGCTAACACCAATGCTGCTGACACAGGGAACATGCCCTGCCAACACCCTTCTGCAAGACACAAATCCCCAAATGTGTGAGTCAAATGGGAAACTGGAGAGCATAATGAAATGCATGATTCAAGCATCATTGTGTGAGTTATGTTTATTCAAGAAAATCTTGTTAGAATTATTGACTGGAGCACCTGATACAGGAAAATACAAAATTATGAACCTGACTAAGGCATGATTCTACTCACGACAAAAACGTTTCTGCTTTACAAAGCATTGCCTCTTGCATGGCTCTCTTTACAATATAAATATAAAATATATTACTTCCTGTAGTTATTTCCCCTACAACTGAATGCCCTTGAAGTGTAGGAATCACCTTGTCCATTTTTTATTTCTATCACCTAATCCCTTGCTTGGATCAGATATTCAGTGAACATTTGTGGCAATGATTATGTGAAATACCTAAAGACTTCTGTTTTTTATATAGCACTAACTACTGAGCAAATTCCATTCAGGGTTGGAGGAGTGATCTCACAGCGAAATTTAAAATAGTATTAGATGGTACTGTCAGCTGACGATCACTCAGAAATAACCCATTCTTTTTTGAGCTGGAATAGAGCAAGGACATGTTAAGTCTCACATCGTAGTCAGGAGCACTGGCTTAGAAGCCAGGCAGACTTGGGTTTCAATCCTGTTTCTGCCAATTAAGAGCTAGATGACCTTGGACAGCACACCTAACACATCTGAACCTTATCTTAAAAATGGGATAATAACAATACTCATTTACTAGTTTTTTGGGTAAAAGTTAAATGAGATAAAGCACATCAAGCCCTTAATACATCTCCATCTTTAGTCCGTGCTCACTAACTGGCCACCACCATTACTGTTTGTATCACTGTTATTTAATTTCCCTGGCACCACACAACAGGTGAGTGATAGATCTAGGACAAGAATCTGCCTTAATGATTTTCAAACCATCGTTCTTTTCATTGTAAAACCCTGGGTCAAAACAAACGTCTCTGAAATTACAGTCTTAGTTGATGAGAACAGAGTATTTGATACATTGGTGTTTTTCTGAGGCACAACTGTGACCTCTGATTGATCGAGTCCATTAAGAGACCCATGACTACTAGGTGAGGTAAATGACAACCTTCAGGGTTCCAACTGGGGGCTCAAGTAACCAATTTGTACCCTTTACCTCATAGTAATGAAATCACGAGATGTCTCTTCTCTTGAGAAAGTACTAGTCCTTAGGAAGACAAAAAGGTGGACTTGGGCCAGCTGCTTGTGGGCCAGGGCCACAGGCATTGTAGTCCATGGTGACAAGCTGAGACAGCAACTGTTATACGGCAGCCCTTTGGACCACTGTCTCATACGGATTACACGAGGCCCAGGATCTGCTAACATCAGAGCTAAGCTTCGCATTGCTATTTGCCCCAACTTAGAAGAGGGCAATCACCTCTTACTCCGAGCTAGACTTTAGTTTTTTCTATCTGAATTAAGGTTTGCTGTTGGCATAAAATCTGTAGCTGGAGCAGTTAAGGTCTGTTCTGACAATGAAATATTAACAGAAATCCAGAGTCAAATATTTAAAAGGTGTCTCTATGACAGTGGGACTCAGCCTGGTTGCACATTAGAATCAGATGGGGACCTATTAAAAACTCCTGACGCCCAGGCCCTACTCAGACCCATTAAATCAGCATGTCTGGGGCTGAAGCCCAGGCACGTGTTGTCTTGTTAAAGCTCCCCCCGTGTGCACTCAGGGCTCAGAACCAGCACTCTGGAGAAGGACTTTACATCACCTTTCCTGTCACTGCTGTGCCAAAGCACAGGAAGCCACAGCAGTGTGGCCGTGGGGAGTTCCACCTCCACGCACTCCAAGCGCTGGGCTTTCGGATTCCGATTTGCTTTGGCAGGTGAGTTGCAGCAATCAGAGAAGAATCCAGGCCAAGTGGACTTTTAATTTATTTATTTACTTTTAGAAAGGCAAACCCATCTGTACTCTCAGCGCTTAGAGCTGCAAAACACTCAGAGTTGCAAAACCTTCCACGTGGAGTGGGAATTTTGACTTGGCTTGCAGAATTATATGTACCAGAAACATGTTGGAGAAAGCCTGATACTTTAGTTTTTTTTAAAAGATGCCATCAAGAATTGTATAAATCCAAAATATCTTTGGAAACTTTTCTGCCCACCCTCCCCACCGCCCCGCCGGCTTCTCTCTGGCAAGAAGATGCTCTTTCCCCAACCCGCAGTAGAAACAATAAGGACATCTGTGAGTTCAGCTCATCCTCTTCTAAGCTGTACATAATAATTGAGCCACCCTGTTTGTGCATATTTACCCACTCCTTCCTCTGAATAGCTTCAAGGGCTTTCTTTATGCTTCTTTGTTGGCAAATTACCCAGATTGAGGAGTCTCTGTCCACTGGCACAAGACCCAATAAAATAGACATGTCCCTACTCTCTCCACTGATGGTAGTTGGTTTAATCTGTAAGAGACAGGCTCTTGCTGCCTTCTGCATTAAAGGGATGGGTTTTGTGAGTAAACCCATTCAGAAAGATCAAGATACCTCCTTTTGGAAGGAAGATGAAGTCATATTGCAACAAAAATCTGCCTCTAAAAAAGCTATTTCTAAAAAATCTGTTCAGTATATATCAAAGAATCAAATTACACCCATCTGGAGAGATGCATGTGAAAAAAAAAACTGCATTAAACAGCAAACCACATCTATAGCGCTTCTTGCAGCAAACAAAGAAATGCTGGGTGCATCAACAGGCAGGTCTCTTTTGATGAAAAAGTACTTACAGGAAGAGAACAAATCAAGCTCTTAGTCTTTCTGGTCCTTTTCATAAGGTGAGGACTTGATGGGGTGGGGGCAGCTGCACATTCTAAGTAATTTATACAAGAAAAAAAAATCATTTTCAGCATCCTGCGGATGGCTTTGAGTGAGAGCAGATTCCCATGCAGAGATGATCTATGGGCCAGGGATTACACCCCTTTTTGCTCACACAAGGACTGATTGCAAGGCCCACAGCTGGAGCTAATCCAGATATCTGTTTAATTAAATAGGGGCTGTCATTCGGTTGCATTACATCAAAGCCCGGGAAGGTGACAGGGAGGTGAGATGGCAAACGTAAATTTTTAGTCCTTCGTTTCTTATATAGTGAAGGGATAAAAATTCTGGTTTTCAGCAGGGTTTGTTTGTGGGAAAAGAATAGAAATATAATTGAGACATCTGTGACTGTTTCAATTTCCCATCAGGATCATCCTTGCTGAAATCATCTATTTTTCTGGGGCAGGGTAAATCTAAAATGATATCAGTAAAGCAATCCTTTCCTTCAAGAAAAATCCACTGAGTGCCTCCTATAGAAATTACATTGCAGGGAACATAATGGACCCAGACAAGAAGATTTGCTTAAAAAGCATACTGTAAGGGCATGGTTTACATGGGTGAACAATTTTGGGTACCAGAATGTTTATTATACTTGCTATTTAGAGTTCAGATATTTATCGAAGCCAGTACTTGATTGACTGTGTTTACATTTGAATTCAAACATACAAAAGATGGTTTTATTAAGAGAATGAAATCAACATTTTAAAATAAGGACTATCTACAATTTAGTAAATTAGCTTTAACATGATATACATACATCAAGTATATCAAACAGAAGCTTCTATAAATATGATTCTGAGATTAACTATCTTCCCACTAAGTGATTATAAAGACCTTTTCCCAGGTGTGGCAAAGAGAAGCCTTTCTTTAGAGAAACTTCTCTAAGAGGGTCTCCAGTCCTTTTGCTGTCCATGTTCACCCATCTCCATGCCATATGTGTTCTGCACCATTTGTGGTGGGATAATAACTTCCATATAACTAGGTCTTTATTACTAGCTTGAGAAAATTTTCAGACTAGTCTGCATTTGCTCAAATTTATGACTTTAATTACAGTCTTCATGAACTCTAGTAACAACAGATTTGTGCAATGATTGCAATTTAGAATGTTTCTTTTCTTTGAATGTACAGGTTTCCCCCGCTATCTGAAAACCTGCTTTACAACAATCCACTTTTATGAAAGACCTACACTAATACAGTACTCCCTCTTATCTGTGGGGGATACGTTCCCAGACCTCAATGGATGTCTGAAATCAGAGACAGTACCAAGCCCTATATATACCATGTTTTTTCCTATACATACATACCTATGATAAAGTTTAATTTATAGATTAGGCACAGTGAGACATTAACAACAATAACTAACAATTAAATAGAACAATTATAACCGTATACTTGAATAAAAGTTACCATAGATCTTAGCAACCTCAGCATACAATTTCTTTTCTTTCCTTATTAAGTCAAGAACTTTCACCTTTTCACTTAAAGGAAGCACTTTACAGTTTCTCTTTGGCATATGCGAATTGCCAGCATCACTACTCTTGTACTTTGGGGCCATTATTAAGTAAAATAAGGGTTACTTGAACACAAACACTGCAATACTGCCACTGTCAATATGATAACCAAGTCGGCTAACTGGTGGGTATACAGTGTGGATACACTGGACAAAAGGATGACTCTCGTCCTAGGTGGGATGGAGCAGGAAGGTGTGAGATTTTATCAGGCTCCTCAGAATGGCAAGCAATCGAAAATCTATGAATTGTTTACTTCTGGAATTTTCACTTTAATATTTTCAGGCCACAGTTGACCACAGGTAACTGAAAATGTGGAAAGTGAAACTATGGATATGGGGGGCCTACGGTACCCATTTTCACTACCCAAAAGAAATCCGAAGAGGATTTTCACTTTCACAAAAAGGTGGAAAGTGAAAATAACATCCAGTGTTTGTTCTGCAGTGAGGTGTTATAGGGGCTAGGCAGTCAAGCATACTGTTGTATTTCAAGCCTTCTACTTCAGCCACATCAGCCACAGCAGAAAACAAACCTGACCTTCGACACCGAGGCAGGTAGACATAGAAGAAGGAGTAGATGTTAGTGACCTGCCTGCCCTGATGGATTCAGACAACCACGAGATGTTAATAGATCTCAACATCATGTTAATAGACGTTAATAGATCTCGTCCTTTCTCTTCCACACCCTAGTCTCCTGTACCTCCCCCACCCCGACCTCCTCCGATGACTCAGCCTAACACACCACCACCACCACCACCTCAGCCTTCCCACGTTCTGGCAGTCTTCCCAATTCTGGTAAGTGAAACTACACTGTACATACATTGTTTCTACCTTATACAGGCAGTGTATTTATCATGCCATTCCTGCTTTTATTGTATGTTAGTGTTATTTTAAGTTTGATGTGTTATTTGGTATGATTTGGCAGATTATTTTTTGGGTCTGGAAACACTCAAAAATGTTTCCCATAAAATTAATGATAACTGCTTCTTTGCTTTACACTGTGTTGGCTACAAAAGGTTTCATAGGAACACTCTACTTACAGACAGCAAGGTAAACCCTGCAAAATGGCCTCTCTATTGAATTGCCTCATCTGAGGGTCTCTGCACAACACTAGCTATTTGCTTTTTTTCTCTGATCTGAAAGCTGTAATCATCACTACACTTTAACAATGAATAGAAATTTTTCTTCTTCCTGGTTTTATTAGGGAAAAGAAAACGCAAAAACCAGGTTAAATCACCCATGACAAAACCATAGGCAGTGTGATAATTCTTGGTGACACTATTACCTGCCACCTATCTCCCGGAGTAGTTGAGAGTATGCATTCTAAAGTCCACGGCCTAGGTTCATTTCCGGTCCCACCATTTACTAGCTGTGTGACTGTGGGTAAGTCACTTAACTTCTTTGAACCTCAGTTTCATCTTTTGTGAAATAGGGGTGGTAACAGCTGCAATTACCTAAGAAGAAACGGACTAACAGCAGGTCTGGAACTCAGTTCCTGCCTCCTCAGAGATGCCTCAGGTAATCCATACCTGACTATAGAAAACATACAAATGGTTTTTTATAGTTGAAAGACAATAGGAGGGGCTATTAGCATCTTCTCTCTTCTAAGTTCTTATCTAAGGAGGCTTTTAGGAGGACCTTCCTGATCTGTCTAGATTTCTTATTAGAAATTGATCTGTAGATTATGGATTTATGAGTCACAGCTCCACTAGAGAACAGAAATTGGTAACTAACACAGACTATGGGATTAACATGGAGCCATGTGATTAAGGAGATATAAAAATGGGAACACTCTGAAACTATGCAGCTTCCATGGGCTTATTTGTACTTCATACACAGTGATTATCTGTTAATTCAAAACCAAAGTGTTTCTCAGTCCAGAAAAAGGAAGCTCCATCCCATAGTTCAGGGAATCCCAGATACTGGTGCTATATCAGACCATTGCCTTTCTCATTTCTCTCACGGGTTGTTAGCAAAGCTCCGTGTTGGATAAGATGTGGATTTAATGTGTTTGGGTTAGTGCATTTCCTCATAGGGGTGTTGCAAGGAGTAGATGAGTTAATATATGAAAAGCTCTTAGAACGGTGTCTAGCACAAACGTGCTGTGCAAGTGTCAGCTATTAACAGTATTGTAGTTTAATGATTTTGCAAAACAGTATTGTATAGGTTACTCTAGATACTGGGTGTGAGTGTTAGAGATGCAAATAGCCTCTTTCCACAAATAATTTAAATTAAGGAGAAAGGCATAGAGAACAACAACAATGACATGAGTAAGTGCTGTAGGAGTTCCCACTTTATTTCCTCACTGTCTTAATTTGGATTCCCCCAGGAGCAGACCCAGAGACAAAGAAGTGAATGTAAGTAGCTTATTTTGGAGGCAAGACTAGGAATCAGCAGTAAACAGCAGTAGGGGAGTGAAGAAGTGAGACAGGGAAAGCAAAAGCAGCCAATAATGGGTGAGTTAGCAGGCAAATTTTCATTGTGAATAATTGGGACTTATTCCCACTGGGCAACTCTTGGAGCTAGCGCAGAACACGCAGCTCAGAGTTACCCTAACTACGGAAGGAGGAAACCGGTCTATTTATATACCACCTTCTATCAATTATTGATTGAAGGAGGAGTTAATTGTCTGGTACCTCAGCCTCCCCAGGCAGGGCAGCTTGAGCTTAGAAATGCCCTCAGGCAAAGAGGCACAGACGCTGACAGCTGGCAGTTGGCCAGTACCCCTACCACAATGGTGAGACTGGAAGGGATGCCCAGGCCATGGACTGAGGCTGCTGCACTCCACAACTGCTGGCATTTTATTCCTGAAAATAGGAGGAGAATCCCCACTTAAAAAGTTTAAGACCTGGGGGCTGGCCCCGTGGCCGAGTGGTTAAGTTCGCGCACTCCGCTGCAGGCGGCCCAGTGTTTCGTTAGTTCGAATCCTGGGCGCGGACATGGCACTGCTCATCGGACCACGCTGAGGCAGCGTCCCACATGCCACAACTAGAAGAATCCACAACGAAGAATACACAACTATGTACCGGGGGGCTTTGGGGAGAAAAAGGAAAAAATAAAATCTTTAAAAAAAAAAAAAAAGTTTAAGACCTGATTAAAACAAAAACAGGGAGGATGGAACTGAAGCCAGGAGAGAATATATGAAAGTGCTAATAAATAACTGTCTCAGGAAACAAAGTAATAAAAATGTTACACCAAATAAAGACAATATACTTTATATATTCTATATTAGCATGATTACTAATTCTGTGCTCAGTAATATTAATTTCCATTTCTAGGCACTATTGAATGGGAACTATTTGGATCTTCATCTATGGTCTCAATTAAGTGTTCATTTTAGTTTATTATTACTTTGTTATCAATTATATGTACAATTATTTTACTGTTTCATCTGGTGTCCCACCCAAACGTCGAAAGCATTTCTGATTTTATGACCTGGGAGTTGTCTCCCGCCTCAGGGATCTGCTTCAGGGGATCAACTTCCTGTCTCCTGAGTTTCACTTCTTAAAACCACAGATCACTCCCCTGATTTTCCACCTCTCTGATCCCGTCTTGGCACCAGTATTCATGTCATCGTAGCTTCATACTTTCCAGACTCCAGTGACAAACTGTTTTATCATGAGCTTCCTTTTCTCTCATTTGGTTTTATCTTTTCCAACACACCACTATAAAAATATATTCTTCCTTACTCCCATTTCACTTCACTTTCTTACCCCCAATACCAGGTTTAAGTGTTTATAATTACACAAAATGGAGCCTGATTTTACAAATAACTTCTATTAAACACTAAGTGCTGTAAAGGAGGAATTCTTTTCAAAACAGACAAAACAAGCCCTACTCTCATAAAGCTTAACATTTATTGGCGAGAAAGCCATTGAACAAACCATCACAAAAATTAATCTCTATTTGAAACCTGTAATAAGTGCTGTGATGTAAAAGGCTGTGGGAGCAAGTAATGTGCGTGTATGAGTATGTGAAGTTGTCAGAGAGGATTCCTGGACAACAGCCCTGACCATTTGACCTGCGATCCGAAGGACGAATATGATTTAATTCCTTCCCAGGGAAGAATGCTCCATACAAAGAGAACAAGTGTGTGCATGGTTCCTAGGGTGGAAAAGAGCCTGGTGTCTGGGAAGAACTGCAAGGCTGGCATGGCAGGAGTCCAGAGGGCAAGTGCAGGTGTGGTAGGAGGTAAAGCTCAAGGGCAGGCAGGGGCTAGAGCAGGCTGAGAACTATGGATGTCTGTCTTTATCCAAAGACCAATGAGAAGCCCTTAAAGAACTTCAAATGAAGGGGTAGCCTGATTGGAATATTGTTTTAAAGTAAGTGCTCCTGCATTGAGAATGGATTGGAGGAGTACAAGAGTGAAAACAGAGAGACTTGAGAAAGTTTGTTGCAATGATCCATGTGAGAGACAACAGTATCTTAGTCTAGCCTGGTGGACAAAAATGGAGTGACCATGGATGTGCTCAGGAGATATTTAGGAGATTAAGCCCACAGACATGAAGACACCATCCTAAATATCAAAATGTGTATAGAAGAAGAGTCTGAGCTCTTTCAGGCTGTATGATATAAATTGTTACCTTTAAAATTTTTCAAATTAAATAAAAACTAAGTGAAAACCTCAGATACCTCGTGGGCAACAAGTCTTTCACCACACTTTTGGGTTAACCTGGATCACTGAGAGATCCCAGGCCTTACAGAGACCAAAAATGAGGGACACTAGTCAACCACATTCAGGTGGGGAATTTGATGTTGCCATGGCCCTCTTAGCTCCTCATGGCACTACAAGGTCTTGTCTGATAAATCTAATACTGCTAGTTCTTGCTCTAGGGGGTCCTTAGGGGGCCGTCCCTCCATACTTAGTGCCCCCACGACTCTTAGTGCTTGGAACTTCCAGGTATATACAGTTCTATTCTTCTCCAAAGTCCTGCTAATAAAAACACGCTTGGCCTGAGTAAATTTTAGACATCTGTCCTTTGAGAAACATGCAAACACTAACCCTTTTGCTAATCCCAGGCAGCCACCTAGGGAGTTGGCTGCTTTCCTTCATCAAGCCACAAAACACAAAGAGTTTATTCAGTAGCTTCCTTCTACAAAGAGCTTGATTTCCTTTCAGGAAGCCTGCAGCCAATAAAAATATATAAAAACATGAAGAGGCTGTTTATTCTCCTTGAAGTAGGAAAGATGGAGGAATACTCTTCTTTCTTTCTGAATCTCCATATTTTCACCTCTCCTTCCCCCAAAGACAAAGATGGGGTTTCCTTGTTCTTTCCTGCAGAAGTAATGCAAAACAAACTATAATTTAATTCTCAGGTCACTGAGAATATAATGGATCATGGGTATGTTCAGATTTCTTGTGCTTGTGGTTGAGGAGTTAACATGTATAAATAAATCGCTATGGAGTTCAGAGGAAGGAGAACGGACTACCCTTGGGGTAGGTGAGGGGTTAAGGGACTAAGGGTACCTTGCCAAGGAATGGAATTTGAGTGTGATCTTGCAGGCTGAATAGGAGATTGCCATAAGCAGAAGGAGAAGCAAAACAGGCAAGCAGAGGTGACAAATTGTACAAGGGACTGAGACATAGTGAGTAATCCGCTATGGCAAGAACATAAGATGATGTGTGACTGCGATCCAGAGTGTCAGAGATGATTCTGGAAAGGTAAGTAGCAACCATATTGTGGATGGCTTTATAATGACATAATTAAGAGTTTAGACTTTTTTCCTTAGGCAAAGAAAAGTATTGTAAGAATTTTTTCTATATTTATTTAAAATCAGATTTGCATTTCAGAGAGTTGGCTCTAGGAAAAACTTGCAGGATAAATTGGAAGAGAGAGCACCTGAGTCAAGGAAATCCATTAGGGGCTGTGGCAGTTGTCCTAATGAGACGTTTATTTAGCATCTCTTGTGTGCCAGAAACTATGCTAGGTACTTAGCATAGGCAGTACAGTGGCTGAAAGCGCAGTTGTTGAGTGACTCTAGAGCCAGTCTGCCCAGATCCAAAGCCTGACTCCTCCTTTGCTAGCTTGGCGACTTTATGCAAGTTACTTAACTTACCTGGGCAACAGTTTCTTCGTCTATAAAATGAGGATAATAATAGACTTATATTGGGATTATTGTAAATACCAAATCTGACAGTGCATCTAAAGCACTGGATATATGGCCCTTATTTTTATCTCTTTTATCCAAGAAACATCCCTTGAGGTAAAAAATAATTATTCTCACTTTACCAATGAGGAACTTGAGGCTCAAAAATGTTATGTGGTTCACTCAAGTCAGTGAGGAAAAGCTTTAGCTGGTACTTGAGCCCAGTTCTCTTTGATTCCAAAGTTTATGATGCTCTCCTGTTACTCTCTTCTTTTGAGGGATCCATGTGAGGCAATAATCAGAGAGTGGGGAGAAGCTAACGAATTTAAGTGACATTTTGAGGACAGAACCTATGGGAAGAGAGATGGCTTCTGCAGTCACTCAGTAGGAAAGGGAGAAAGCTCAAAGTTTAGGAGAGCTTTTGGCAGCACAACATGTTCTCTCTAAACTTCAGGCTGGAGTATTTCTGCTCATAGACTAGTCTGGATATAGGCCAGGAACCACGTTATCCGTCTCAGACACACTTTGTCTGTATTGGGTTTAGTTAACAGATTACAGGGTACAGCACATACTCTCAGAAAAGAACAATATGTCATCCATCAGGCTCAGGCTTCAAGCTAGTAGAAGCTGCACCAAATACATTCCTGAACTTAGTGCTGCAGGAGCAGAACAGGGTCTGTTTCCAGACTATTCCAAGAATCATGCTGGCAAGTCCACCTACAGTGTTTATCCATCTTGACTTTAACAAAATGAAATATACGTGAGTTTCGGATCTGGGACAATTATGGAGTACACATTTTTGGAAAGGGTGGTCTTTCATTATCCCTTAAAAGTGACATAATATAATTAATGCCACAGTCATGATGTGCCAGAGGCCAACAGACAAGCTATTCAGACAGGGAGTTATTAGATATTTGCCCCCTGGAAGCTGCTGGTAGAGGTTGCCATAGTTAGCATTAGTCACCACCCACCAAGATCTGGTTCTAAGCTTTGCACATTCAAAAGCTTAATGTTATCAATTTGTCAGCTTATAAGAAATAGATCCTTGCAGGCCATATACATAAGGAGGAAATGAATTATATACTAAAATTTATAGTTTATAATGAGATACCAACTTAGGTGATAGAGAATACTCCAAAGTTGTATTTCCTAGATAGGTATGTGTGCTCAGGGGATCATGTTACAAATCTAAACATTGCTTTATTATCCTAGAATTAAAAAGGAAGGCATAGATTGCCTTAGGGTACACTTTTTCTGGATAAATTACTCTTTTTGATTCTAGATGGAATCTACCTCTGTCCTGCACCATGCTGAAATCATAAAGCCTTTGCCTGACAGCAGATGGGTTAGAGTTGGGAAGCTGGGACTCCAGTAGAAGGCATTACAGTAACGCAGATGAGAAAGAGCTTGAAGTAAGATTCTACCCTGGGGAAGGAGGAGAAGAAGGGCAGACTTGAGTGATATTTAAGAGGTAGACAATGGAATACAGAGATGGATTACATGTGGGAGGTGAGGCACAAGAAGAAGTTGAGGCTGAGTTTTAGATTTCTTGCTTTGGACATGTGAAGTTACAGCTAACTATGAGACATCCACATGGAGGGAACAAGTAAGGCGTCTCCTTAGAAGAGATTTGAGCTAGAAAGGACGATTTGCAGATCATCACTATATCTATCACTCTGTATAAGGATGAAATTTCCCAGGAAGTGAGTGCAGAATGGGAGGGGCGGAAAGTAACATGCAGAACTTTATGCACACCAACATTTAAGGGGCAGATGGGAGAAGAGGAGCCCAAAATGGAGATTGAGAAAAGGATGGCCAGAAAGAAGAAAAATCAGAGAAGAATAATGCCACATAAAACAAATTGGAGAGATTTTTCAATACAGAGTTTTCTTTTAAAAA
This sequence comes from Equus asinus, assembly GCF_041296235.1. Classification (NCBI taxonomy): domain Eukaryota; kingdom Metazoa; phylum Chordata; class Mammalia; order Perissodactyla; family Equidae; genus Equus; species Equus asinus. The sequence goes on from NC_091801.1 coordinate 19,955,884, forward strand.
TTCTTCAAAAAAGTTTTCTTTTAAAGCCAAATGCCACGAAGTGGACAAATAAGAAAAGGACCAAAAAGTGTGTGTACTGTATATAACGACTGGGAGGTCCTCAGTTGTTTTTTATGTGGTGAGGCCAGAAGTCAGACTGTAATGGGTAGAAAAGTGAGTGGGGTAAAGAAGTCAAGGCATTAATTTTAGGCTACTCTTTCAGGAAGCTTGGCTGTGAAAGTAGAAGGTTAGGCAGTTAGTCTGGGGTTGCATGATGGGCTTTATAAGATAGTGAGGTTTGAGCTTGTTTATTTGCTAATTAGAAAAATGCTAGCAGAGAGAAAGATGTTGAATATACAGAACGGAAAGGACATAATTGATAGAACAAAGAGCAGTCCTTATCTCACTTCTTAGAATGGAGACTGTTTCTAACAGATAACTACTGTTAATAAATACTGCTGACGAATTTCTGTTCCAGCTGAAAGACCTGTTGAGTGAGCAGCTCATAGAGACAGGATAGACAGGACCTATGAGTGCATATTAACCACTGATCTCCAAACTATTGTTCATTCATTTGCAAATTATGTTTGGATGCCAGACGCTATGATAAATGCTGGCGAACAATGGTGAGCAAAGCTGTTATGGCCCCTACTCTCCAGGAGACTATAATCTGATGCTGGAGATAAACATTAACCAAATAAATATTTTGGTAGATCATTTCCCTTGAGAAAGTCATTTCAGTTGTGTATCACTAAAGAGTGATGAAAATTTAATTAACCAAAATGGATGTGGAAAATCCACTTCTGGGAGAGAGAACAGTGTACGCCAAGGTTCTGGAATAAGAGGCACCTATCTATTAACATCTTACTGACATCTTCTTTGTTCCTGTCATTTTCCCTTTACCTATCCATTTTTTTTATTTTTTTTTTTATTTTTATTTTTTTAAGATTTTATTTTTTTTCCTTTTTCTCCCCAAAGCCCCCTGGTACATAGTTGTGTATTCTTCGTTGTGGGTTCCTCTAGTTGTGGCATGTGGGACGCTGCCTCAGCGTGGCTTGACGAGCAGTGCCACATCCGCGCCCAGGATTCGAACCAACGAAACACTGGGCCGCCTGCAGCGGAGCGCACGAACTTAACCACTCGGCCACGGGGCCAGCCCCTCCATTTGTTTTATTTTGAGGACACAGGAGGAGAGGTGAAAGTTTTACAAAAATAACAGGTTGAATTTTGCAAAATAATTTTTAAGGAAGAATTGATTTAATAGATGGCATAAAAAGTAGGAACTTAGAAATGCAGAGTGCTTGGTTATTATGAGTTTTTTATTTAAACCACACACATAATTCCCATTACATAAAGTTTTTATCTTAATTTAAAAAGGAAATGTTTCTAACAAGTTCCCAAGTGCTGCTGCTGCTGTACGTGACGATCCTGGGAGCGCAGGTGGAGAACTGCCCTGTGGGGAAAAGAGGAATCAGTTGCAAAGCCACTGATGAGACTATTTAAAGCGCTCCCTTAAAACACAAGAATTCTATTTTCTGCCTTGGTCCTTCTTTCAGAGAATTTTCTTTGGCATAAGAAGGAATCTCTCTTTTCTTTTTCTCTCTTTTCCCTTCTTATTTCCCTGCAACAGTGGCAAAAGTTGCAAAGGTGACTTTAGTCTTAAACTTGATCACTAAGGGACAACTAATAACAAAAAAAAGTGCTTAAAATTTCAAAGCTGAGGGAAGACAATAAGATGGTAAACTGGAGTTATGGTTGGCACCCTGTTAATTTTTTTATACAGCAAATATCCTTAAGTCCCAAACCGAAAATTTAAAAGGACAGAAAACAAGATGAATAACACTACCTTTGAAAATCACTTTGTGCCCTCTTATTCTTTTATTCTGATATATTTTCATACTGTTTTTTCCTCCATTCTAATTTTCCCTTGAGATTTTTTTCTCTCCCCCTTTCCTTTTTTCTTGTTTTGTTAAATGTAATTAGAATAAAGGAAGACAAATATGATGTGATCTGAATTTTGATATATTTAAATTTCTCATTTCACAATGTGTGTAATGGGAGCAAAATAATATAAAGTGAATTCAGACACGAAGAATAAGGGGAGGCTAAAATACACTTTTCCAATAAATAAAGTTTCAGAGTGGTCATGGGTTGCTGTGTAACCTCTATAGTAACAAAATGTGAAATCCAAAAGCTAGTAGCAAAGGTTATTAAAGGTAGTTCTGAATCTGAAACTAAAATTTTAGGGATGGTACAGATGGAGGTAAACAATACGGGAAATGTGACTAATATAACAAATGATTAGTTGACTAGTTTCCATATTTAATTTGGATATATGAATCTAAAATATGAAATATAATTCTAATATGGATCTCAAATATAAACAAAAAGAATATTGCAACATTGAATTCATTCATTCATTCAACAAACACTTATTTAACATCTATTGGAGGTCTGTCTTGGTCTGGGATTCACAGATGGTTAAGATGAGAATTCCTGCCCTCATGACATTTATAGTGTGAATGCTATTTTTGTGGGGAAAAAAAAAAACCCAAAAACCTTGCTTTGATATGTCAAATGATACAATATGCTGGTTTTCTGAAATAACTTCTTTTTTAACACTTTAAAAAATGCTTAAGTGTTACCTATTTTAAATAATGCAAATATGTATTTCCTTTCTTAAATATATGGTCAATTAGGTGGAAAGATTTTCAAAATACATGCTTGTGTGTGCTCATGGGTAGAAGAGAACTGACAAGGAGATTATTCGGAAAGGTAACAAAAAGTTAGAAAGAGAAAGCGGAACATGCCTTTGAGAGAGAAAAATCACTACAATGGAAAAGGTTTACCAGCATACTGCCCTTAGTATTTTTTCCAGTTCATTAATTCAACATTTTCTTTGTGACTAAATTCCTAAATTTTATGCTAGATTTTTGGTTAAATCCAAGAAGTGTTAAACTCTAAGGGAGGGGCTGGCCCTGTGGCCCAGTGATGAAGTTGGCGCACTCCACTTAGGTGGCCCAGGGTTTCGCCAGTTTGGATCCTAGGCACAGATCTAGCACCACTCATCAAGCTGTGCTGAGGTGGCGTCTGTCATAGCAGAACTAGAACGACCTACAATTAGAATATACAACTATGTATGGGGGGCTTTGGGGAGAAGAAGAAGAAGAAAAAAACAATTGGCAACAGATGTTAGCTCAGAGCCAAACTTAAAAAAAAAAGTTAAAAAAACTTCTAAGGGAGCATTTCTGACTACAAATACTATTAAAATTACCTTTTGATAAAATAATAAAAGCATTGTGGTTATAATTGGGATGTTCTAACTAAGCAATAATGATGCTTCTCTAGCGTGGCCTCTACTTTGTTGAAGTTATACATCTTTTTAACCCACCATGAAAAGATGTTATAATGTCTCATTTCACATTTTCAAACCATTCACATTTGGAAAAAAACAGTAGCATTGTAAAAGTGTTTGTCACTTCATTGGAAGAAAAGTGTTTTGTGCACACCAAAATAAAGGTTTTATAATGAGAAAGACCTGAAACGTGAAATAATGACTGCAATTTAGAATGTAAGAGCACTGGCCAGGGAAATTTTGTAAAACACCGTGCTTAGCAAGGTCTCCTGATGAATTGTGGGAGCTCAGATAATTAAAAATAGCAAATGATGATAATTTACAAACTCACAGTACCTCTATGGTATTTTCACATCCAGAATTGCCAAACTACACAGGACTTTAGGAGGGTATTTAGAAAGGAAGATACAAGTCAAATGCATTTCTTTCACATCTGTTTACATCTCTTGATTCTGATCAAGATCTTTTCTCTATTAAGAAAGTAAAGAGGCTAGGTTAGGGGATTTATAACACTTGTAAGGAGTTAAACATGATCTTATTAATTACATTTTAGCTATTTTAAGTGATTAAATCCTAAGCTTGACTTATTTTCAAGAAAAAAATAAAAATTCACACAAACCTTTGTAAAAAGGGATCACTGCTATTCTTGAAGAGATGGTTGATCAGCAGCTAGTCCGGTTATTCAGTTGAATAGATTAACAAATATTAACGGAAAAGTAATGCCTGTCAACTGTCTAGTCTAGTGCTATGTAATCTAGCCAAAATGGCCTTTGAAAACAAACTGGCCATCCATCCAAGGCACTGCCTGTGGGGTTATATTTGGCCTCATGAAAACATCGAGTGCTGTTAGGAGAGCCAGCAGAGGTTACTCCAAGTAGTAGAGCCATAGGTGAAAGATCAGGACTTACCTAGGCAGAGCCAAGCAGTCCGTCATTTTAATAGCTTTCTAATTCCAAAGAGTTTCAACACTTATGGCTTGAAGCTTAATTACTCTCATTTATCTTCCTAATAAATGATGCCAGAGCTTAGAAATACAAGAGAAATATCCATGATAAGTCAATAAATGAATTTGGGGAATAACTATACTGGAATAACAAACCTATGCATGACTTAGATGGCCCTGATGCCAAAATAGTCAGTAGCTGAAATGCTTTAGATGTCCTAAAATAACAAATGGATTAAATGGAAGGAGGTTTAGAGATTACGTAGATCAATGACCAGCTCAAGTCAAGGGGAAAGAAGTCCAAGAAACAAGAAAAGTTGATTCTGCTTGAAAATGCAAAGCAGTGTGGCAGAATATGAAAATATTCACTTTGTAAACTAATGCGATGCCCTACTCTGTATTAAAAACGATTAGTTCATTAAAATGGTAGGGAAATATTAAAATGCTTATTAAAATTGAACCCATATTGCAGACATCTTCTGCACACTCAAGTTTTTCTCCTAATCATGTTTCTATTTTCACTCGCGAGAGGAAAGGCACACATTTACATACGGTGAGCATTAGTTTGAAGTGCTCTGTTAGCTCTTGTTAAGTCCTCTCATTAAATTCCTTGGATGGATTCCTAACCAGCTTATTCTACCAAATCTAAAGTTTGTTCAGGTGTCGAGAGTAAAGAATTTTAAAAGCAAGTATATAGCCTCATGTGCTGTCACTAAAGCATAATAACCAGACAGAAGCTTCCTGTGTTCTATGTGGAGGCTGGAGGAGAAAAATAGTAAACAGAGGCTGAACAGTGAGAAGTGTGAAAAACACAACGAGAAAGACTATTGCGAAAAGGCCCACCCGAGAATGGCGCTTGTTGGCATTTTACTGAGCTCTGAAAACCGGAATTCTAGCACAGAGCCTGGGATATTTTGGTGATAACTAATAATAGTTACATTTGTGGCACATTTTCTCTATCAAGCACTTTGCTAAGAGCTTTGTGTGTATTAACTCATTTTATCTTTACAACTGCCCCAGGAGGGAGAAACTACTATCTTCACTTTACAGATAAAAAGACTGAGGCAAAGTCATTTGTCCAAAGCATCAGACTAGTAAATGACAGAGATGGGATTAGTAATGAGGAATAGGTGACACCCATTACATAGTAATCCACTCTCAGGAGTGACCCACTGAGAGGGAAGGTTTTCTGTGCAGCAATTGGTGATAGAAAAGCGAGGCAAAGCTCTTTTCCAAAGTTTGTAGCTGGGCGTATAAGAGTGTTGTCCAAATTCTGCCAATTCAGTTCCATAATATTCACTAAGCCCCTACTGTATGTAACGGACACTGTGCTACGCATAGCGGATACAAAGATGAATCAACTGATAGGTTCCACTTTCGGAGCTCACAGTCTACGTTTCTGAATAAATCAATTGGGAGTCTATGACAAATAAAAAGTAACCATGAGGATTAGGACAACCATAGCTGCCACTTACTGAGCACCCACTATGAACCAGGCATTACGCTTGGTACTTAACATCATTTATTTCCTGTACTCCTCATAGCAATCATTGCTATGGTGTAGATATAACAGTGCGTATTTTACAGATGAGGAGGTAAGGCTCAGGTAGGTTAAAGTAGCTTGGTCAACATTGTACAGGTAGTAAATGCCTGAGCCAGGATTTTAACCCTAAGCAGATTATGTACAAATGGATCTTGAGAGCTCATGTGGACGTTGTAGCAGGGGAGTGAAGCTACTCTTGTACTCATGACCCAGTGGTTCTTCTTTGTCTGGGAATTTCAGACTCTTTAAAGGAACTCTCTGGAGAAAGCATTTAACACTGTTGGAAGGGAGGGGACATCCTGCTGGGTATCGTATCAGCTAAGAAACGGGCACAGGAGTTTGTTCCTTCTATACGGTGGCAGTCTACAGCAGAGCAAATGAAACATGCCAGAGGCAGATCTAGTCATAACCTGTGATGGCATTTGCATCAGGGTCTCTCTCTTCCACGAGCTCTTTCTAGGCTCAGAGGGTTACCCCAGCAATTTGTCCCCAAGGTCGTGTCATATGTTTTTGTAAACTTTGCCAAAGCAAACTGCATTAATCATGATCTGTGAAGACCACTGCTCTTTCACTGCAAATTCCCCTCAGTACTTCCCTTCCACTTTGTGGCCTGGAGGTCAACAGAAACTTTGGGAATAGAGCTAAGGAAAAGTTGAGTTAGGGATATATTTAAGTTGGGTTTAGTGGGATATATTTATGGTTTTTTTTTTTTTTGGTCATTTATGTTAAGTTTAAATTATTCCTACCTGTCCCCGTATAGGAAGAAATTTCCAGAACATTCCTACAGCCCACTATGCCAAATCATGTGTTGTTGTGATGTGATATAAATGTGCAGCCCATCTTGATATAAGTGTGTCCTGGATAAGACAAATGTGAGTCATGGCAGATGGATAAGACTTGAAATACGTGGAGCACGGAGCTAATCTGTGGAAGACACTTCCAATTATCAGACATGCAAAATTCTAAGTGGAATATTTCGTTCTCACTATTCCTTAGTGAAAAAAAATTGTTTTCTCCTTTTAGGAATATGTTCAAAATTCAGTGAATACAATTATAAACATGCCAGACATTCACTGACATTTTGTTTTTAAGATTGGCCCTGAGCTGGCATCTGTTGCCAATCTTCCTTTTTTTTCCTCCCCAAAGCCCCCTAGTACATGGGTGTGTATCCTAGCTGTGCGTCCTTCTAGTTCTTCTATGTGGGACGCCGCCTCACCATGGCTTGATGAGTGGTGCTAGGTGTGTGCCCAGGATCCAAAGCAGTGAGCCCAGGACTGCCAGAGTGCAGCACGGCAAACTTAACCACTCGGCCACAGGGCAGCCCCCATCCTTTTACTTGTTGATGGAAATTGTTCGATGTAGAATTTAACAGACGTTCTTTGTTTATAGGGCAAGAACCTGAAGCAGTACTCTAAAGAATACGTTGTGTGTGTGAAGTCGCATGTTTGATTCACCACCAATACCAATAATAGAACACATTTTGATCAATCATGTTAGGAGTGACATTTCTCTTCTCTCTGTGGAAAATGATAAAAAAAATTGCTATTGTAGGAAGAGGTGATCAAAGAGTATGCATCTAAAAATTAAAGGGAAAACAAAGTTTTAGAGGGATACCAGGCAGTTAATATATAACATAGTAATATAAATATTATATAGTTTTATGTATAAATGATATAAATAATATAATATGATAAAACTATAACATTATACTAATAAAATAAACATTTATTATTTTCCTGAATGTTTTAAAGTTTACAGTATCTGGCAGCTTTTAAAAATATTACTTATATATTATTTAACATTTATTACTTTTTACTTATTTTCTAATTCTAAAATATTTAATTATTCCTTTATTTTATTTTTAGATAAAATTCATACAACATAACATTGGTCATTTTAGCCATTTAAAAATGTACAATTCAGTGGTGTTTAGGATATTCACAATGCTGAGAATCCATCACCATTATCTAATTCTGGAACATTTTCTTCACCCCAGAAAAGAAATCCTCTACTTTCAAGTTTTACCCCCTCAATTCCCTGACAACTGCTAAGCTACTTTGTGTCACAATGCATGTGCCTGTTCTGGACATTTCATACAAATGGAATCATATGATACATGGTCTTCTGTGTCTGACTTCTTTCATTTAGCATAATGTTTTCAAGGTTCATACATACTGTGTCATGTGTCAGTACTTCCTTCCTTTTTGTGCCTGAATAATAATCTATGGTATGACTGTACCACATTTTGCTTATGCATTCATCAATTTAGGGACATTTGAGTATTTTCCATGTTTTGGCTATTACGAATAATGCTGCTATGACAAAAACTTGGTGTACAAGTTTTCCGTGTGAACATATGTGTTCAATTGTCTTAAGTACATACCTATGAGTGCAAATGCTCATATGATAACTCTATGTTTAACTTTTTGAGGAACTGTGAGACTCTTTTCCACAGTGTCTGCAACATTTTATTACAGTCCCACCAATAATGTTTGAGGGTTCAAATTTCTACAAGTCCTTGCCAGCACTTGTTTTCATTTTTTAAAATGATAGCCATCCTAGTGAGTGTGAAGTAGTATCTTATTGTGGTTTTGATTTGCATTTCCCTAAAGGCTAATGATAATTAGCATCTTTTCATGTGCTATCAGCAATTTGTATATCTTCTTTGGAGTAACTAGGTCTATTCAAATTCTTTGACCATTTTTTAATTGCATTGTTTTTCTTTTTATTACATAGTTGTAACAGTTCTTTATATATTTTGGACACTGAGTCCTTATCAAATACATTATTTACAAATATTTCCTTTTATTCTGTTGGTTGTCTTTTCACTTTGATAGTGTTCTTTGATGCATAAAAACTTTTAATTTTGATAAAGTCCAATTTATCAATTTTCTCTTATGTTGTTTGTGTTTTTGGTGTCATATTTAAGAAATCACCGCCTAATCAAAGGTGACCAAGATATATGCTTATGTTTCCTGCCAAGAGTTTTATAGTTTTAGCTCTTAGGCATAGGTTCATGACACATTTGGAGTTAATTTTGCGATATAGTATGAGGTAGGGGGTCCAAATTCATTCTTCTGCATGTGGATATCCAGTTGCACCAGCACCTTTTGTTGAAAGATTATTCTTTCCCCCCATTGAATGGTTTGACACCCCTGTTAAAATCAATTGACCTTAGCTGTATGGGGTTGTTTTTGGCTCTCAGTTATACTCCATCTATAACTATACATCCATGATTGATCTATACATCCATGATTGTTTTGGCTATATATACATGTGTGTGTATATATATATCTCCTTATGCCAGTAGTGCAATGTATTAATTACTGTAGTAGTGTAGTTTTTCCAACTTTGTTTTGTTTTTTTGAGATTGTTTTGGTTATTATGTGTCCCTTGCATTTCCATTCAAATTTTAAGATAAACTTCTTAATTCCTGTCAAAAAGTCAGTTGGGATTTTGATAGGGATTATATTAAATCTGTACATCAATTTGGGGGAGTATTGTCATCATAATAATATTAAGTGTTCCAGTACACGGATATGAGATGGATTTTCATTTATTTAGGTCTTATTCAATTTCTTTAAATAGTGTTTTATGGTTTTCATTGTATAAGACTTGCATTTCCTTGGTTAAATTTATTCCTATTTTATTCTCTTTGACGTTACTGCAAATGAAATTATTTATTTCACTTTTGGGTTGTTCATTGCAAGTGTATAGAAATACAACCGGTTTTTAAATATTTATTTTATATCCTTCAACTTTTCTAAACTCATTTATCAGCTCTAATAGTTGTGTGTGTATGTGTGTGTGCGCTTTAGAGTATTCTAAATGTCAGATTATGTCATCTGCAAATAGAGATTATTTTACTTTTCCTTTCCAATCTGTATATTTTTAATTTCATTTTATTGCTGAATTTCTCTGGCCAAAACTCCCAGTACAATGTTGAACGGAAGTGTCAAAAGTAAACGCTCTAGCCTTGTTCCTGCTCTTAGTGGGGCATGATTAAGAATTATGTTACCTGTGGTGACTTTTTCAGGTTGAGGAAGTTCCTTTCTAGTCCTGTTTGGTTGAGTGTTTTTATAAGAAACAGCGTTTGATTTTGTCAAATGCTTTTTCTGCATCAGTTGAGATGATCATGTGGATTTTTCCCTTTTAGTGTGTTAACATGGTATTTTACAGGGATTGACTTTTGTATTTTGAACAAACCTTGCATTCCTAAGATAAATCTCATTTGGTCATGGTGTATAATCTTTTTAATGTGCTGCTGGATTTCGGTTGCTAACATTTTGTTGAGAATTTTTACACCAGTATTCATAAGGTATATTTATCTGTAGTTTGCTTTTCTTGTGACATCTTTCTCTGGCTTTGACAAGGAACTCAGGATAATCCTGGATTCACAGAATGAATTAGGAAGTGTTTCCTCTTTTATGTTTTTGGTAGAGTTGGAGAAGAATTAGTGTAAATTCTTCTTTAAACACTTGGTAAAATTCACCAGTGAAGCTATCTGGTCATGAACTTTTCTTGGTTGGAATTTCAAAAAAATACTGACTCATTAGTCTCTTGTTATATGTCTATTTTATTTTCTACTTTTTCTTTTCTTTCTTTTTTAAGTTTTTTTTTTTTAAAGATTGGCACCTGAGCTAAGATCTGTTGCCAATCTTCTTTTTTCTTCTTCTTCTTCTTTTTCTTCTTCTTCCCTCCAAAGCCTCCCAGTACATAGTTGTATACTCTGGTTGTAGGTCCTTCTGATTGTGGCATGTCGGACACTGTCTCAGCACAGCCTGATGAGCAGTGCCTTGTCCAAGCCCAGGATCTGAACTGGCAAAACCCTGGGCTGCCAAAGCAGAGCGCGTGAACTTAACCACTCAGCCATGGGGCCGGCCCCTCTGTTTTTCTTGAGTCAGATGTGGTAGCTTGTGTCTTGCTAGGAATTTGTCCATTTTATTTAAGTTATCTGATTTGTTGGCTTACAATTGTTCATAGCATTCTCTAAAATCTTTTTTATTTCTATAGGGTCAATGGTGATGACTTGTTTTGATTCCTGATTTTAGTAATTTGAGTCTTCTTTTTTTATGCTTCTTCAATTTAACTAAAGATACGTCAATTTAGTTGATGTTTTCAAAGAACCAACTTTTGGTTTGGTTGATTTTCTGTATTGTTCTTTATTTTCTATTTTATTTCTCCCTGCTCTAATCTTTATCGTTTCCTTCCTTCCTCTTGCTTTGGGTTTAGTTTTTCTCTTATACAGTTTCTTAGGGTAGAATGTTAGGTTATTGATTTGAAATCTTTCTTCTTTTTTTAATGTTGGTGTTTATAGCTATACATTTTTCTTTCTGCACTGCTTTTGCTGCATTTCATAAGTTTGGGTACATTATGTTTTCACTTTTGTTCATCTCAAAGTATGCTCTAATTTCCAAATTAATTTCTCTATTGATTTATAACTTCATTCCATTGCGGTCAGCCAACACAATTTGTATGGTTTCAATATTTTTCTGGTTTATTAAGATTTATTTTGTGGCCTAACACATGATCTATTCTGGAAAATGTTCCATGTACTTTCAAGAAAATGTGTATTCTATTGTTTTTGGGTGTAGTGTTCCACAGAAACCATTTAAGTCTACTTGGTTTATTGTGATGTTCAAGTCTTCTATTTCCTTGTTCATCTTCTGTCTAGTTGTACTATGTGTTATTGAAAGTAGGGTACTGAAGTTACCAAGTATCGTTGTTGAACGTTCTATTTCTCTCCTCATTTCTATCAGCTTTTGCTTCATGTATTTTGAGTCTTTGGTGTTAGGCGCACATATGTTTTTAATTTTTATATCTGATTGACGGATTGATTCTCTTATCATCATATAATGTCCTTCTTTGTATATCCTAATAATGTTTGTCTTAAAGTCTCTTTTGTCTGATATTTGTATTGCTGTTCCAGCTTTCTTTTGATTATCATTTGCATTGAACATCTGTTTCCATCCTTTCACTTTCAAGCTATCTGTATCTTTGAATTTAAAGTGTGGCTCTTATAGAAAGCATATAGTTAGACCATTTAAAAAACTCCATTCTGCCAATCTCTGCCTTTTAGTTGAAAAGTTTAATCCAATTATATTTAATGTGATTACTGCTAAGGAAGGTCTTAAGTTTGACATTTTCTATATTTGTTTTCCATACTTTTTTTTCCTCAATTTTTCCATTTCTGCCTTCTTTAGTGTTAAATATTTACTTGTATGCCATTTTAATACCTTCATTATTTCTTTTATTGTACCTTTTAAGTTATTTTCTTAGTGGTTATCCTTGGGATTACAATGAAGATTTTAATTTCTAAAAATTTAGTTCAGATTAATACCAAATTAATTTCAATAGTATACAAAACATTGGCTTTATATAGCTCCATTCTCTTCCTTCCTCATGCTGTTAATATCACAATGTATTACATCTGTATATACTGAGTATCCATCAGCATAGATTTATAATTGTTGCTTTATGCTTTTGTCTTTTAAGTCAGATAGGAAAAAAGAGGAGTTACAAACAAACAAACAAAAATCCCATTAACACTATTTTTTATATTTACCTATATGATTACCTTTACCAATGTTCTTTATTTCTCCATGTGGATTCCAGTTTCTGTCTAGCATCCTGTCACTTTTAGTCTGAGGGATCTCCTTTGGCATTTTTGTGCACAGCAGTTTTGATTATCTGGGAAAGTTTTATTTTTTCTTTCATTTTTGAAGGATAGTTTCGCCCGATATAGAATTCTTGGACGACAGTCTTTTTTCTTTCAACACTTGGACTATGTCATCCATTGGCTTTTGGTTTTCATGGTTTCTGATGAGAAATCAGCTGTTAATCTTTTTGAAGTTCTTTTTTGTATGTGATGAGTCACTTCTCTCATGCTGTTTTCAAGATTTCACAGAAAATCTCAATTGACCCATCTTTGAGATTGCTGATTGTTTCTTTTGTCCAAATCTGCTATTGAGCCCTAGTGAATTTCTCATTTCAGTTATTTTACTTGTCAACTCCAGAATTTCTAATTGGTTTCTCTTTTATAATTTCTGTTTCTTTGTTGATTTCTCTATTTGGTGAGACATTATTCTCATGCTTTCCTGTATTTGTTTAGACATAGTTTCCTTTAGCTCTTTGAAGATACTTAAAATAGGTGATTTAAATTCAACATCTGGACTTCCTCAGGAAAAGTTTCTATTGATTGTTTTTTATCCTGTCCCTAGGTCATACTTACTTGTTTCTTTGCATAATTCATAATTTTTTTGACAAAAACTGGATATTTTGAATAGTAAAATGTGAGAACTTTGAAAGTCAAATTCTAACCCCTTCCCAAGGTTTGTTGTTGTTTTTTGTTGCAGTTGTTGTTTGTTTAGTGATTTTTCTGATCGGACTCTGTAAAGTCTGTATTTGCCATGTGTGACCACCAAAATCTCTTTTCCATTTGCTCAGTGGTCAGCTAATGATTGAACAGAGATTTCCTTAAGTGCTTTGAACCCAAAATATCTCCTCATCTTTGCACAGCGTCTCTGTGCTTATTTGGGCATGCATTCAACACTTCTCCAAGCAGTTTACAACTTTGCCTTAGGCTTCACTTTCTTTTTGCACATAGCCCCACGGTCAGCCAGATGTGAGAGCTTAAAATCTTCTCAGGTCTTTTCTGAGCAAGCACATAGCCCTGTGCATGTGTCCGGGCTTCTTGATTCTCAGGAATATTTCAGAGGTTTTCAAAGCTGTTACTTTCAAAAACATCTCATTAATGCCCTCGCCTTTCCTTCCAAGCTTTTCGGTTAGTCTATTGTTTGCTCCAACAGTTATGCATTGCCTCTGACAAGAACAACTAAATCATTTGCTGTTAATGATTTCAACAAATGCACCAACATCAACCTCATACCCCTATCCACCACCCATTGCAGCTTTAGCAGTGGGTACATTCTGAATTAGGTGAGACAAAGACAGCCTTTTGAATCAGATTGGTCAAAACAAATAATAACAATTCTTTGCAAAATAAAGTCCATTCTTCTCCGTCCAGTACCAGTACTGGGAATGGGAATGTGGGCTGTTATTTTCAAGTCTACCACTGAGCTAGGGAGCTGGGGATAAGACTACAGTACAGACATACCTTGTTTTATTGAGCTTCACTTTATTGTACTTCACAGACATTGAGTTTTTTTCAAGACCCTTCACCAGCAAAAAGATTATGACTCACTGAAGGCTCAGATGATGGTTATAATTTTTTAGCAATAAAGGATATTTTAATTAAGGTATGTACATTGTCTTTTTAGACATAATGCTATTGCACATTTAATAGACTAAATTATACCGTAAAGATAACTTTTATACACACTGGGAAACCAAAAAATTTGCATGACTCACTTTATTGTGATATTTGCTTTATTGCAGTGGTCTAGAACAAAACCCACAATATCTCTGAGGTATACCTATAAATTAAAATGCCACAAACCTCAGTGTTCTTACCAAGACTCAGTGCTTTTCTTGAAAAAGCACTCCCTGGATTGCCAGAAGCTTTTAGTTAGCTTCCAAAGTTCAAAAAATATTAATTCTGCCAATTTTTACAATTTTTTTTTGTTGCTGTTGTTGTTGGTCTTATCAAGGGGTAGACTTTTGGAGTTTCTTACTCAACCATTTACACTGGTATCACCCAAAAACATTCCCTTTTGTATCTATAGTTGTATCTGTAATTTCATATTTATTTTCCTGGAAAAGATCCCCCAAATTATGTAAGCATGAAGCCTCATAAAACCTGAATCTGTCCTGATACATGACAGTAGGCAATTGTGAATGGAGTCCTTCAGAAGAAGACGACAGTATTACAGAAGGGAGAAAATATTTTGAGATGAGGGGATTAAAGAAGGGCTTTAAAGTGAGCCTTCATGGAAGAATTAAATTTTCACAGGTGGAGAATGGGAGGTGGTGTGGAGAAACTAAAAAAAATATTCGAGGAAAGAAGAGCAGATAATTTAGATTGTGGGAAAGCTGTCATCTTTGAGGAAAAGCAATGAGTCCACTTTGACTTGGGTAAAGAATGTTTGGAGAGCTGTGAGGGAGATAAGGCTGAGGAGGTAGGTTGCAGCTTCCAATGCCCAGATTAGAGGGGTTCATAAAAAGTCTCATTATCCAAAAATAAGAATAATAATTTTTTCATCCTACATGTTATTTTACTCCCAGATTAAAACCACACAGTCTATTCTGTAAAAAGCACTGTGATTTATCCTATCATATACCTCTGTTGCCATCCGTAAGCTGTGTCTTACATAGTATTCTGTACCTTTAAATAACACAGTTGTGAGTGAGTTATGGGACCTTGTTGAATTTAAATATAATTTTAAAACCCTGTGTGTCTAAGGGAAATCATATTTCAGAAGCTCATTCATCACCTCTGTGGATAAACTTTTAAGAACTGGCCATCCTGATTCTGGACTCAAAACAGACCATGACTAGAAAAAAAGAAAGAGGTGTGTGTGACAGAACTAGAGGAAGCAACAAAGATAATTACTCAGAGTCAAAAGGAAACACAAAATTCCAAGGGCTAATTTTTGGAACTGGTGAGGCTTTGTAACAGCTATTCACTTCTAATCATCCTCAAATAATAAATGAATAGAAGTCAATACTATTAGAATAATTTACCATTCATCAAGAATAATAAATGAGGGGAATAGCTTGTTATTCAGATTTCTCTAAAAATAGCAAAGAAGGAGGAAGAAGGAGGAGTTCTACTACTGGTTTTCAGTCTGGCGACAACTTATGCAGTGGTGGCAGGATTGCTGGGCACCAGGGGTAGCAGAGGAGGAGACGAAGCCAAATGTGCTTGCAGTCAGTGCCTCTGGCTTGGCCAGACACCAAAGTCAGCTGAAACAATGATGAATCCTCCTGGTTATTCCAGCTCCAACAAGCAAAAGACCTTGCTGCTTTACCAGCGCTTTGCCCCCAACGGGTTGCCTCTTCCTTTCATTAATCTTTAGTTTATGAACTCTGTTGGCAAGAGGCACACAAATCATCCACAAATCACACACAGAGGTACATGGTGTTGACAGCTCCTGGACACAGAGGGCTGTTCGTTCATTGGCAGTAGATCTGAATCAGCATCCACCTCTACATCACTAGTTTAGCCACACAATGCAGTTGTGATGCAATGGTATTCTTCATCCACAACTCACTTCCAAATATCTTCAATGAAAATAAGAGGTGGGGATTAGCACCGGGGCACAAAGTCGGGCATGAGAAGAAAGGGTAAGAAGTCTACACTAGCTTCCCATCAGTTCACCTACAAGTCTTCAACTGCCTTTACCACCATCACTTGGCTGTCAGTGGCAGTCTGCTAGTGTCACTGTGCACCAAGAGGAAGTCTGAGCAAGGAGCTACTCTAAATGCATCTCTTGCTGCAATTAGTAAAGATCCTGAGAATTCACACAATCTATGGGAGAGTGGGTCAAGACAATCCAGAATCTGCATGCACCCCCCTCTTGCAACTTGGCTTCCCTGGCAGGGCCAGATCATCAGGCCAGGTTCCATCAACACTGATGGTGAGTTTCCTATCAGGGGCATGACTGTTTTTCAACAACGCAATCTGATGGGCTGAGCCACCTCAGGCAATCGCTTTTTTAAAAAAATAATTAAACTCCCCATGGGATTAATGAAGTTCTTAGGATCGAAATCCTTTTATATCCCAAAGGCTCCTCCACATAATGTAATTCAGTAGATGTAATTTATGGGAAAGCAATGCCACCCAGCTCTCTCCAGCAACATCCAAGACTCAAATGGCAGGAGATTTGTTGGGGATGGGGTGTTGACGGCTTAAGGTATCTGTAAATGTCATGTTACTGAAGTGAAATTTCTATATGATTTGTACTAGCTTGAAATATCTGCGGTTGAATATTTTTAAAAGTAGGTAGCAAGTTCATCTTTCTAGCACAAAGGGGTGGAGTTGCCAGACAAAATATAGGATGCCCAATTAAATTTAAAATTCAGATAAACAATAAATAATATTTTAGTATAAGTATGTCTCCAATATTACATTAGACATACTTATACTAAAAATTTATTCATTGTCTATCTGAAATTCTAATTTAACTTGATGACCTGGATTTTAATTTGCTAAATCTGGCAACCCTACAAAGGAGACTGTATCATATAAGTATCAGTTCAATTGTGGAAGAAACGTTGCTTTGTATATATGATTAGGGGCCCTTCATAAATATGTGTACCTTGTGGAATTACTTGTTATTGAGCATAAGAAAAGGCAATGCTCTGAAGCCTGTTAAACTGTTATTAACATGTGACTTATTGTGAATAAAACACCAATAAATATGCATTATGCTAAAATAAATAGCATACACAAATGGTTCCAGATACAGTATCACTTGATTCCCAATGCCATAATCAAATGGTTTCATGCAAATGAAATGGCTCCGGTAGTTATCAGTGTAATGATGTTGTGAAACAGCCGTACTGTCAGGTAACCTTATCTTTTATGCACTTTTCAAAATGCCTAAAATGTCACAGTAAAGCACTTTAAAAATTAAATAATGTCTTGCTATTTCTGAGGTGAGATGCCTGCTGAGTTTAAATCATTAAAAAAATAAAGAAGTGGTAATTTTTCAGCAAAATTAGGTAGTCAGTTATCTGATTCTGTGAAAGAAATACATTAACATAATTTAGGTTAAACTAAACATTAAATGTTTTGTTACAAGAGTCAATATTTCCAAATAAAATGATCATTCCAAAGATAAGTCAAACGCTGCGCTGCGGAGGCTGAGAGTCTCTATGTAAATACCCAGGAGGTTTTAAAATAAACTGAGTAACCACAGCTCACCGAAGACTTTTCCACTCTTTTTGTTCAGAAATACTGATGTTTTCCTGTCAGGCTCTAACTCCTTGAATCTATTACTCACTTCATCCTCCATCTGGGGCTACTTGGTATCTTCTTGCTGGGTGCACCCCACATCAGTCTCAAGCACCACAGTCCCAATCTAAGGCAGGAGAAAATTAAGAAAATCTGGCCAATACTTGGTAATTTTGCTTCCCATTACCATCACAGCCTGTCCATCCCTGATCTCGTGCCCCAGTAACAACAATAATGATTGGTTTGGCTCCCAGAAATGAAACTCAAAGTAGGCATCCACCCTATCCATCGGTGGTTCCATGAGATTCCATTCAAAGTGAACTTTTCTAATCAATTACTCTTCCTCTATTCAAGTGAAGTTTCTACAATTTAGAGTAAGATGGTAATACCATGGCCTGGTAAAGAGAGGCCTCACGTAGTATAGACATGGGGAAGTTTTTGTAGCTTTAGCCTTTCCTCGTTATAATATATTAGATTAAAAGATTAGCCAGTTGAAACTTGATATATACAGGAGAGAGAAACTAAGTAAAAAAGAATACTATAAAGACAGATCAAATGAGTTAAGTTGCATATAGAGGAAGAGAAAGAAGAGAGAGCACTGCTGTGTGAAGCTCTGAGCACTGTGAGCTGGGGGCTATGTTGCAAGCTTAGAAAGCTTTGAGATGTGAGATTCCACTGAATGTACAGGAAGAAAGCACCAAAGCCATTTTTCTCTTTTACACATTTGCCTTGAACTAGCTGACTTTTTTCATGGTTGTGGGTCATATTTTCCTACTTCTTTGCAAGTACAGTACTTTTAAAAAATTAGATGTTAGGTATTATAAATGCTATGATATCCAGTGTTTGCACTTTGTTGTCTGGATTTTGTGTCTGGATTCTGTTGTGTTCCTTTAAAGAGTATGAAGATTTGTCTGCCAGGGCATGAGTTTACTTACAAATTAGGTTGATACTTTTAAGGCTGGTTTTCAAGCTTTGTTGAAAGTGTACCTACTATATGCCAGGCATACTGTTCTAGATGATCGAAAATATTAATGCAAAAAAACATACAAACCCCTAATTTTAGAGGGAGATTACATTTTCATATGTAAGAGATGATCAGTAGAATAATAATAGAATAAACAAATATTAAAAAGGTAAATCATATAGTATGTTAGAAGATGATAAGCTCTATAGAAAACAAAAGAGCAGATTAGGAGGCATCAGGATATGGGAGACTGCAATTTTAAATAGGCGGTCAGGGTAGACTCACTAAAAATGTGACTTCTGAACAATGACTTAAATGAGGTTAGGAGATTAGCATGTGCATATCTAAGAGGAAAGCCGAAGGAACTGAAGAGTGTTCTTGGAGTTTTGAAGGATCAGAAAAGTGGTCACTGTGTCTAGAAGTGAGTGAGATATGCAAGGCCCTGTTACCCATTGTGAGGACTTTGGCTTCTCCTCTGAGTAAAAGAGGGAGCCATCGTAGGATTTTTAGCAGATGAATGATACAATTTCACTTACATTTTAAAAGAAGCACTCTTGCTGCTCTGTTGTAAATGGACAGTAGAGGCACAAACAGAGAATCAGGGAAACCAGTTATAAGGCTAGTGCAATAATCATGATCGATAGACGTGGTGGTGGCAGTGGAGATAGCAAGAAGTGGTCAGATTCTGGACAAATATTTTCAAGGTAAAGGACACAGCATCTTATAAAATAATTATTATAAGCAGGAAAGAGAGATAAAGAGGAATCTTAGAGAACTCAAATGTTTTGGACTGAGAAACTGGAAGAATAGAGCTGCCCTCCAGTGAGACAGAGAAGGCTATGGATAAAATCAATTAGTTGGTAGAATATCAGGAGTTGAGTTTTAGACTGAAGTATTAGATTCTTAACAGATATTCAAATGAAGATGTCAAGTAGGCAAGTGAAAGTAGGGGTCTGAATTTCAGGAGAAATGTCTGAACAAGAGATATAAATCTGAAAGTCATTTGTATAGAAATTATACTTAAAACCATGAGATTCAGTGATATCACCAGGGGTGAGTCTACTGTAGATAGAGATAAGAAGAACTAAGTCCTGAGGAACAATAACATTAAGAGGAGAATAATATTCAGCAAAGGAGACTGAGAAGGAGGATCTAGTGAAATGGTAAAACCAAGAGAGTATGACGTCCTGGAAGCCAGATGATGAAAGAGGAAGAGGTGCTCAACTCTGCTAAGGACTACAAACTGAGCATTGTGTTTAGAAATGCAACAGCCAATCGAGGCTTGATAACAAGAGTTTTGATGGAATGGGTGGGGGCCAAAGTCCGAATGGAGTTGATTCAAGAGGGAATGAGGGCAGAGGAACAGGAAGCACTAGTTCAGTAAATTTCCTCAAGGAGTTCATCAATTAAGGGAAAGAGAATGAAGGGATGACAGCTGAAGGGAAAAGAAGAATCAAGAAAGAATTTGAAGATGGGAGAAATAACAGTAAGATGTTATGCTGATGAGGTAGCCCCAGAAGAAAGGGCAAATTGATAATGTAAGAGAGAAGGGAGATTTGAAGCAATATCCTCATGTAGAGAGAATGAGATCTACTTACTGCATATGTGGAGAGGTTGACCATAGGTAGGAGCATTGACAGTTCATCCATATAAACAACTTATGCAGGCATATGAAAGGTACAATGTAGGTACGAAAGTAAATATGATAGGTGAGTGTCATGCCCCAAATCTCCAATATGTATTTCTATCTTTACCATACTCACTCTCGGCTGATAATTTTGCTTTCTGGAGGTCAGTTAGAATAGCAGTAAATTTTCCTCCATTTACATACTGTCCAAATGTAGGCAAGAAGTTGGTGGAGATACGGATTTAACCCTCAAACATGGTTTTGCCATAAAGAGTTGAGATGGAATTATAATGATAGACCATGAAATTTAAGCTGTGAAGGAGGTTTAAGAGTTCAGAAGATTAATGGATTGCAACGTCAGACTTAGGCGAGCACCACACCCATCTGGGCTAATTCTGGTACTTTAGAAATCCAATCTAGGGAGAAAGACATTGAGATCCTTATCTAGGTAGCAGAGATAAATGAACAAATGGGTCGTAAGTAGCTGCCCAGGGTACCAGTTTCTCAGACTCATTAACATTTTAAGGTACTAAAACATCATTGGAGATGGAAAAAAAATGAAAAAAGAACAGAAAAAGATTTTTCCCAAACTTTTCACGAAGGGGGTTCTACTACAGTTGGAAAAAACACTCTTCTCTCTCCTGGACTTCACTTCGACCAGGCGGCTTCAGCCTATATATTCTTGAACTGCAATAACTGGTTTCTTACTACTCATTTTATGGTTTTGCTTTTTAATATTATCTCTGTCAGGGCTGCTTAGGAATATATGGAGTTTTGAAGCACAGATGTTTTAGTTAGAGCTCATTGTTTACAAGGATCCAGAATTCATTTTAGCTAACTCTTAAAAAGGGGTTTTTGCAAAAAAAAAAAAAAAGCCATCTCAGGGATACAGTAAGGACTCAGCCAGGCCTCAAGGGAAGTAGATGGGGAAGACACTGAAACTGAAGGTTCTCTCTTGTCTGTCTCATAGCCACGTGGCTGCAACTATCTCTGCTTCTTCCTGTCTATTCTTCCTTTGTTTACAAGCGACCCAATATGGCCTCTAGTACTGGCCTATTTGTCCTCACAGATCCAATATGGACTCATCAGTAACCAAGGTCTCTGAGTGTCTACACAAGAGGGATTTTGTTTCTCAGGGTTACTGATCCATTGATAGGTTGAACTGGATAGATGTCCACTAAAGGCTAATAATCAGCTGTAATCAGGGAAAGCTGAGGTTACACAACCGTAGGTGCCATAAGCTATGATCCTTTCCTGAACAAAGGACTGTAGATGGATAAACATGTCTATAACAAGAAAAACATGCCTGGCATAGGAAAAAATCACAGTACTTCTTCTGAATATACTTTCTATCAATGATAATTTCATGTTTTTGATTAAATAAGCAGGGAAGAACATAAAAGACTTAATGATTTCACTCCTGGCCACATCCCTTTACCTTGGTCACTTAGGGGTGAATTTTTAAAATTAGATTTTATTTTTTTAGTTACCTCAGTATACAGACTCTTTATTAAAGTTGCAGCTGATAAAGGCACCTGAGTTAAAATGAAACTGAGTTTTACCAAAAAGCTAAAAGAGTAGCAAGGAACCCAAGCAGGAAGAGGGAAAAAAGGGCCTGAGTGAATATTTTAATTAACTCACATGCAATTTTAATTAAAAACATAATGTGTCAGGAAAATGAGTAATGCCTTAGGGCAATAAAATAGCTGGGTTTCTTGCTTAATCTTCTGCTTCATCTCTCTCATGGCACATGTATATTATTGTTAAGAGAAGATTTTCTTCTTCCTCGTTTCATAGCTAAAGAGAACCCCTGCTGACAAAATGAGTTGAACAGAATTAGAAAGTTATAGAAAAACACTCTGTGTGAGGGCTCTTCTTTCTTAAGCAAGAGTCCCCGATTTCCTTTGGCTTGGTCACTTCCTTTCTCAGAGCACATCCTTTCCAGGAAAGCTGATAGCTGGATTAAATCAGGTCCTCTGAACTCATTCTGGTCAAAATTTATTATCTTTTTGCAGTTAGGATTATAATGAAAGGCCAACAATCTCTTCCCTCCCCTTAGATGTTAAGTGTCCAAGAATGCCTGGTTCCCTGTGGGATACAAAAATAACGCTGACTTGGGATTATATGATTTGAGTTTTATTTCACCTCTTTTTGCAAACTAACTGTAGAGATTTCTGGACTTCAGTTCTCTCACCACTAAACCGGAGAATAATTCCTGCCTCCCAGAGCTGCAAAGAGGAATAATTGGTACCCTGTGCATGGAAGTCGTCTCTTCTCCTTCGCAAGGATTTTATTCTGGTGTAATAAAAATGTTTGTTTCTGTTGTTCTGTAACTCACCATTGCTGTCTAAGGGGGACTGGTCTTGGTAACTGCATAATACATAGGGGAGGGTGGGAACCCAGAGAAGGCACCTGGACACTATGTGATGGAAGAACAGAGAGGAAAATTCCTGTGGGTCCCAGTAAGGAAGATGAAAGTGTGGAAAACAAATTTGTCCAATGGGCATTTTTAAATGATTCACTGTTGTATGTCTGACGTAAGTCCCCTTTTATATGTCCCTGATAAAATCTCCAGAAAATTCCACAATACTCACTATTGATTTGTGGACTGGTGAGATTTTTATGGAGATTGCATAGAGCTACAAAGTCCCACCCCAAGGAGTCTGGTTGAGGGGACAGCTTACCTCTAAGATTCACTAGGATTGTCAAAACAGCCTGGCCCTCCTAACAGAAAAGGACTCACCGTCATGATCCTCTGTCTGCTAATCCCAGTGACAGCTCCGGTTGCTTTGACGGCCAAAGAAGAGGATGTCCCTTAAGGTCTTGCCTTTTAGAATTACTCTTGGTTTCTGGAAAACCCTGGGTCCCTATTCCATCACCTCTAGAAGCCAAATGATGGAAAGTATGATACTCAGCATTAATGATGGCCATTGTGTTACCCAGCGTGTCTCTAGAACTTGCCTAAAGCCTTACGGTTAAGCTAGGAGGACAAATCTACATCATATCTGTATAACTCTCCTTCTTCAGGAATGGCAAAATTCTGAGTCTGGAGTAGGGTGAGCTTACCTAAAACTACAAAGGATGCCAGTACAAAAGTGGACAAGATCAAAAGTTGGGCAGGAGTATTAAGGCCCAAGAAATCAGAAGTGGTGTCCACATATCATGAAGGCCAAAAGATCCAGCAGCCAGTAGTAAGTCACATCACTTAGTTAGGAATAGGGATCCCAGAGGGTTCTCTTTCAAGTGTTCATAGTTGTATATTCCTTTATGAGAACCATGGAATAGCCTCTGGATAGATTGGCCTTGTATAAAGGGCCAGCAGTAAATAGTCAACTGTGCCCTACAATGTTTTACTTGTAGCCACCTGGTCAAGTCTTACAGTGCACCGAGGAAGACAACAGATCCACTGACTCTTCCTGGTCTCAAGGAGAGCTCCTGTGGTCTGGGGGGGTGCTCCCTTTCCTTACTCCTCCTCTACCACTCACAGAGTAGTGAAGTCATCACTCCAGCATATCCAGGGGACTTGATAAAAGCCCCTCCTTATTCCTTTCCATTTGTTATCCATAAAGCACTTGTTCAAATCAGTTCCCTAAACAATCTTAGGTAACTTAAACTCAATCTATATACACTAAATCCTAATACTTTGTACAAATTTTCCTAAGGAAGCATATTCTATCTTTAATGAGATTTTGAGGCTTCTTGCTCACTGTTGTGATTTCACTGTAATTATATTTTCATCCAGATGTATTGGACAGACAACAAATAAGAATAGACAGATAACGTGGGGACTTATTTGCATGAATTTGCCAAATAAATCACAAATTAGAGATAAAAGTTCAGACCTGAATTGGTTGAGTGCTGAAAAGATAGCATCAAATTTTATCTTACAGTTCCTGCTATTGTAATCATTTGCCCCAGATTTCCTCCTCCTTCTGCTTAGGCTGCTATCCTGAGATCAAGCGGAAGTTCATTCTAAGAACTGTTAATTCGGTACCAGCTCAGTATCTTCTGGGCTAAAGATGAAGGAATATGAGCACAAAAAAATCATTCATCACACTTTCTAAAGTGTATTTTTCCAAAAGTGGCCAACTTACAGTCTTGGGACTTATATCTTTTTGGTTCCCAATTAAGTCTCTAATTTTCAAGTCCAATGCCTAGATCAAGAGGTTTTCACTGAATTTTAAAAGTCACCAGTCATGGCAAAGAAAAACTATGAAGTTTCAAAGTTTCCTTCATAGAAATAACAGCAATACTTTTCTGCCAGCATGGTGACTGGGTACGAAACAAATGTACACACATACAGGAACCAATTCATAATGTGTCCTTTGTGAGAGAGAAAGATTCTGAGCCGTCTAGATTTTTGCATGGTTGCCTTAAGCCCCAGAGCCCCAGGTGACCTATGACCTTTTCCTTGAAGTCTGTTTCCTGTAGCAGCCCAGAAAAGCAGAGGATAGATTAACAGAACAATTCTGCTGACTTCCCTTTCCAGAACCAGGCTGCTCTTCGTTGCCTTCATCTGGGGCCTGCCCAAGTCTTCCTTTGAAAAGAACCCTATTTTTGCCAATCAATTAAAGGTTGTGTTTCTGTTTTAAATGTGGACATTTCTATTTTTAAGACCAAAATAGTCCTTAAATCATTCTGGCCTCATGTTAATCTGAAGTATAAAGCAATTTAGAATACTGAACAGTCTCAACATTATAGAACACATAAACAAAGGACAGACTTTGGCATTAGTATTAAGATGCTTATTTCTTATTCACAGTTTCTACAAAATCCTTATTTCCAGAAATCATCTGGTTTTTCTCCTATGACTTCTTTCTATACTGCAAATTTCAATAGGGTCCCCATCACTATTAAAATAAATCAGTAAAAAAATACATTTCTACCTCCAAAATTCATTCTTTCTACTATGTTTCCATCAATACTTTTAGGAAGAAGTCAAAAGGAATAACGACATACACTCCATTGTGTAGTAATCCGGGTCCTGGAAGCTACAGGCAAATGAGGCAGGCGAATGTGTCACCTGTACTTGGCCAAATGCCCCAATTTCCTCCAGGAGACCCTTAATCACTTAGCTTGGAGGAATTTGATGCTGTTACAACGCAAATAACCCTTAGTTTTCAGTCTCTACCCTACCGTATAACCAAATTCCTGAAAATTTCCTGAGTTCAGCTTTTGGTAGAAGAGCAAGAGTAAAGTGTGCAAGGCTCAGCTGAGACAGAATGAGTGGAGCACGTCATGAAGAGAAGGGGTCAGAAGTGTGAGGCTGGGGATGATGTGACCTCACATTCATAACAATTTTGACTACGGCTAGCCTGAAATCAAGGGTTTCCCAGGAAACTGCCAGCTCACAGATGGCTCAGAGTTTCCTTAGCAACTGCTCAGGGCTGTCTGGGACAACCAAAGCCCAGAACAGTCCTTCAGGACACCCATAGCTTCTCCTCTGGTCTCCTAAGACCGACAAGGTAGTGTCGTTTACTAAGGATCTGATTCCTTTTCCTATTGCCAGAGGATTTTGGTGGGTTGGTAACTGTCCTTCCCTTGAAGCCATGAAAAACAGTGAAGTATCCTGACTGCCAGAGTCAACCTTTGGAGAAAGGGACACTTGAAGTGAAAAGTCTAAGGCACAGAAATTCAGAACATTCACGCTGCTTTGGGGGTGGATTCTTGTCACTTCAATCCTATCACTGCCATGCAATAGAAAAAACATCATTCTCCAATACACAGGGGACTTTCAACTTTCACTAGACATAAAGTAATTTTTATTAGATTATTATCATTTTAATGGGTACTAATCAGCTGGTAAACATACGGGCAAAGCTTCTATCAACACCTGTTCTCCGCTGGTAAGGAGATCTCTGCAGCGTTTCACATACATCGGCTTAGTTCATTAAATACTAAATACAGTATTAATAATTGACTTCCTTGGAAACAAATGGGCCCCAATGCTGTGTGTTCTGTTTTAATTTTCCTTGTAGAGGCACAAAAAACATCGAAAGCTTCTCATACGGGGTATTTTAACAAAGTAATCACAATTATTACTGAAAACAACAGTTTTGATGCTTTTTTGCTGGTTTCCAGGGACTCATGAAAAATTCCTCTTTTTTTCCCTTTGCAAGACTATGCATTTCATTTAGCTTTTAAAGGCTATTTCTATCCTGTCTCAACTACAAGATCTCGCTTTCTGAAGCCAAAACACAACCAGCTTTTGGGGTTTTTTTTAGGCAAATAAGAAGAAATAAGAATCTTATCTACTTAGCATGATTTACTGAATAGATATCTGCAATTTGGATTCAACATTGTTTTTTAAAATAATTTTGAGCTCTTCATTTAATATCTATTTGATCTGTAAGAAAAAGGATAAATGAGGAGACCAAAACAGAGAAATAAAGTCAAGTAAGGCCAGTAAAATCAGATCAGCTCATTTTTTAACCAGCACATCATTGTAAGCATGTTCCACCTGGGCTCCCATTGGGAAGCTTAATATAATATTAATAATGCCAATGATAATGATCATTTATTTAGTGATTCCTATGTGATACACACTATGCCATGTGCATTGAATGAAAAAAAAGCCTGTAAGTTAGTTATAATTGTCTCCATTTTTAAGAGGAGTACATCGAGGTTCAGCGAGCTTAAATTCTCTAAAGTACTGAGTGCCGAAGTCTAGATTTAACCTAAGGCTTAATCCCGTTTTCTTCTTCTGTTCAATGCTATTTTCTCTCCCTAAAATAACAGTTACATTTAATAAGCATCACTATGTGTCTTAGGCATTGTATACTTATCATTTCTAA
Source organism: Equus asinus (assembly GCF_041296235.1). Classification (NCBI taxonomy): domain Eukaryota; kingdom Metazoa; phylum Chordata; class Mammalia; order Perissodactyla; family Equidae; genus Equus; species Equus asinus. The sequence continues at coordinate 19,982,946 of NC_091801.1, forward strand.
TATTTATAGCAACCCTGTCCAATAGCTGTTTTAGTCTGCCTTTAACAGGAAAAGAAATTGAGGTGTAGACAGATCCAATTTCTTGTCCAGATTTGCACGGTTAGGAAGGAGCATAACAAGATTACAAATTCAGATCTACCTGACACCAAAATCAGGCTTCTTTCCATTCAGCATCACCCCCTTATCAGGAATCAATGGTAGACTGACAGGGAAGAAGAAAGTATTTCTCAAGATTGACATTGCAGCTCTTTGCCAATGATAAATTAAAGCATTAAGAAATATTTTAGTATTTCTCTATCTCTTTCTATCTAGAGGATACCTGGTTTATCTGATTTTCACAGGTCTAGTAAATTAATCAGACAAGCTTTGCAGCTTATGGATAGAGCAAAATGTATCCAACATCTTATAACTACATGAAATCCTCAAACCTTATATTTCATTTTCCTACCAGCTCTGTTGACCTTTGTGACTTGTTTCTATCTACTTGGACATTGGGTAACTTACGGAACATCACAAAATGAGTAGAGAAGCTCGATTTCAAACCTGAGGTTCTTGATTCTCAGGATCACCTGGTTCTACAGTGCAATTAATCTTCTCTATTAGATATTTGGTCTTTCATATTTTAAGAACAAAATGCACATAATTAATGCTCTAGAAATATGGAAACCAATATCCACCCTTTAGGATACATATTTCAAAGGAAATGCATATCATAGGATTATGTTTTTTTTGTGTGCGTGTGTGTGTGTGTGTGTGTGTGTGTGAGGAAGATTGGCCCTAAGCTAACACCTGTTGCCAATCTTCCTCTTTTTGCTTGAGGAAGATTGTCGCTGAGCTAACATCTGTGCCAGTCTTCCTCTATTTTGTCTGTGGGATGCCACCACAGCAGAGCTTTATGAGTGGTGTGTAAGTCTGTACCTGGGATCCAAACCAGTGAAGCCCAGGCCACCAAAGCGGAGGGTGCATCTTAACCACTACGCCACTGGGCCAGCCCCATGGATTATGTTTTTTGAACTCTTAAGCTATTAAACAATAATGACATAGTTCTGTTTTCTTATTTCATTCTGATGAGACGACTGGTGATGCTGTGTGTGTGGGAGGTGGGATGCATAGAGATTAGATCTTTCTCAATAGGTGTGTAGCATTTTAGGTACATGAGCTACATGATGACAGTCCCTACCTCATTTCCCAAGCCTTTGATTCACAATTAGAATGTGCAGATCTGCCCAGTTCCCAGAGGCAATCATGATGTGCAGAGAATCATATTCAAATAACCTCAGCTCTCCATAGTGGGAGAGGGAGCAGCCACCAAATCAAGTTATCCCAGCGCTGACCAGTGATCTTCTCACTGCCTTTTCATTTAGTAGCAGCTCTCCACGCCACAGGTACCCAATGGCAAGGTTTCAGCTTTAGTCTCACTTTTGTTTGAACAGCGCAGGCTTTGTCCTTGAGCACTCATTGAGTAACTGGAGCCTGCCACTCTTCGGGTGAATCTGGAGGGTGACTGACTCCTGCTGATTCTCATCCATGGGCCACGCTTCCTCGTTGTTGTGACCTTGCTGCAACTACTATACACTGCAATGCTACTTGTTGCCTGAACCACTGCTGAGCTTGCTATTTCCCTTGGACATTTTCTTTGCCCACTCAGAAGAACCTCCACAGTCATCTACCAAACCTGTTCCACTCTAGTGAGTCTCATTAACTGTCCTTGTCTGCCCAGGTGTGCCCCAATGGCACATCCTGTCTCAGCCTCAAGATGGAAAAATAATGCTGTCTTCTCACTCTATCGGCCCTGAGCAACTACACCACTAGTATGTGTCCCATTGTAGTTATTTTTTTAAAATGCAATTCCTTTTCTTCTTTGCTATTAGCCTCAGTTTTCCCTGATGGTATTTGTCAACGTGAAAATGAACCAGTTAAAATCTCTGAAGAGAGACTCTACATTTTGAACCTAATGTAGCAGTTTAGTTCTCTAGTTACACTTCCATGGAAGAAACTTGCATCCAAATACTGAACGTGTAACAGCCCCCACCCAAGAGAAATATAATAGGTTGGGGCTGCCAATTTACTGCTACTGACAAGAAGGTACGAGTGAGTTGCTGCCCCTCTAGGCTAGAGCCCAATGAACAAAACAATCTTTCTCTGTGTCTTCACAGGACTTGTGTGGTTGGCAATATTCTATTTATTTAATTAACTTTCAGTTAATTTCTCAGGGGTAGATAGAGATGAAAGCCCTAAAGTTTTCTTGTAAGATGTGAATGGCAAAACATTTAAAAAGTAAGAAGAAAAAACCCATAACTTTAGTATTTCATATTTAGTATTTAGTATTTGGTTGTCAGTTCAGAATTTGCCTCGTCAAATCAAACTCACACCTGTTTGATGACCTTTTACCATGTACAAGGAATTGTGTTAAATGCTGAGAAGAGCTGTGCCATGTTCATGAAGAGCAAGGTTACACTGACTTGTAACACAGTCCACCAAAAAGACAGTCAACTTCAAATCACAATCATGATACAACTTAATATGGGGTGTGTGTTTGTGTTTTCTCAGTTGGAGTGCAAACCTCTTGATGGAGGAAATTCTATCGTCTATTTTTGGTACCCTGCTATCTCACATGCCAAGCACGGTACTTCACAAACACTAGAGAACATTAGTGAAGTGAAATGGAGGTTCCATGAAGAGTCAGCTGAACATCTCACTGTTTTGGACTGGGACCCTAAGATCAGTAGTAGTGTGCACATCTAAGACACCTGTTTGAAGTGCCAATCTGCCCATGGATTGGAAATCTTCTGTAGAGCCCACAAGTTATCTCCAAAATTAGTAGCAGGCTACCTCATGTTTTTAAGAATTACTTTCATCATAGATTCTACTCTGTTTCAAGCTGATATGACTAATTAATGCAGTAGACTTATATGATACCTAAGGCTTTGTCACTAATTGGTATGAGCTGCATTTCCGAAACATCCACTCAAGTAGTCTCTGCATGATCTGAAATCTATAGATTTGATCTTCTGAAAAAGGCACTAGAGAAAAATTGCCCTTGAGCCTTAATGAAAAGTAAATTAGCAGGTACTTAAATATAACAGTAAAACTCCAAGGTATTGATCACTGGGGTAACAGTTATCAATTTAAAGACATACTTCACTTCCTTACTATTGGACATCAATTCCATAAGGGATCTCAAACTGAGGATTCTTAGGAATTTTCTGTAAGTGACAACTACTTATGTAGACAATTCCCACCCAAAACTTTGGAACAAGCTGGTGATTGCAATAGTAGATTCCATGCAAGACCATGAAATAAAATAAATTTTCTGATTCTTCAGCACCCTTTTCTTACCCTTTGTTCCACTACTAATGTTGCCCGTTATTACACTTTGATATCCTTTATTAACTAACTAAAAAATTTCTCAGTAATATCTTCCTTATCTTTGTCATTTAACTTCCTATGGTTTTTTGCCACTTAAATCAAAACCCAAACTCTCTGGCAGTCTTTCCTAAATTAATAGTTACTGTTCTGAATTTGACTTATTGGCAACAAAATTTATTGATTATTAAATTATTAAACACTTCAGAAGATAGATTCCCTTTTACAGTCTCTTAATACTTAAGTACACAGTCCTTAATACTTAAGTATACCTCACATTATTTAATCCTGACTTTTCGGTCTTATAAAAACTAGACTTTGACCTCATGTCAATTAAAGTTATTATAATCTTATCAGCAAAACCTAGCCCATCAGAAGTGAAAATTAATACTGGGGCCTCCCTTAGTATAATAATTGGTTTGCTCTCTTTGGAGATACTCCAGCCTGCTTTGAAGGAACTCAAGAATCTTACATCCTTGACAAAAGACAATGGTTCACTCCTATTATCTTAAATCTTATTCTTACTTCCAATATAGCCCATGCCCCACTGGGGCTCTACTTCTTGTATGAACATCAAACTTTTATGCATTTTCTACTCAGTGACATATTCTATGTAGTCATTCTAATTGTTAGCTATTATGTGAGCTACAATGATCACACAGAGAGGATAATAAAATGTTAAAAGATGGTCTAAAACTTGTCTCTCGTTGTAACAAATGTCAACTTTAAAATAAAATAGCCAGTTATTTTACCAGCAAAATGAGTTTATTTGGGAGTAGCAAAAGATTGCAGTTGGGGGCACACAAACTACAGTGAACCACAGGTATGTCCAGAGAACAAAGGAGGGGAGCTTGCTTTTATAGAGAAAAGGGAGAGTTGAGAGGGGCTATTCTAAATGAAAGTTCACTGGAGGAGAGCAAGAGTTCAGGGATGGCGATGACTCCTCATTGGTTAACTGGCAGTGGTTTCTATTGGCTGGGCTTGTTGCCAGCAGGAAGAAAATCTTCCTTTCTCTTCCTGGGGTAGTAAAGTAGTAGGCAACTTTCTGCTGGAGATGCAAAGTACCCTCTTCCTGTTTGGGCTAACTGATGATGAATGGTAGGGCACGAGAGCTCCCTCTACAGGTCTTCTTGACTCTAACTTTAGTTGAGGTTTCCTTTATTAATTTTCATACAAACATCATATTTAACACAAATTCTGCCCTGGAAACCCAATAAATCATTTTAAATTTACTACCCAGCATTGTCACGGAGAATTCAATAACCATTGGTTTTCCCTTAGCTAGTTAAGGAGGCGGAATCCTAGAGTAAATATTTCTTTGCCTGACCTATGTATGTCTCATGGCAAGTAAAATAACCCATGACTAAGAAAAATAACATGCATAGTTGGATTCTGGTACACATTTTCATTGCATAGGTGTTATAAATCTAAAGTCCTGGCTTTAAGACTTGTTACAAGGACTAATAATCATTCTTCTGTGGTAAATGTGTTACAGCTATCTGATATATCTTATTCAGAGTCTTAAATGCTGTTGCACAGCCATTGTTACATAGTCTGACTCAACAACTCATCCTACAATAAATGGAAAGGATAGATTACCTCCTGTATAAGGATAGGCTACATTCTCTGGACATCCTCCTGATCTTGATCAGCAAAATCTTGGTAATGGAGAAAATCTGAATATCATAGATTAATATCCCATGACCTGTCTTTGTCTTCCCTTGGTCAGAAAGAAGGACTGAAAAAGACCAGCAGGTCCTGATAGCTCAAAACTGGCCTGGCACTATCAGTTAGGCTTTGGCAGTGCTAGGAGCTGGACTGGCACTCACAGTTAGGCACTAGTGTTCTCCAGTTAAACATTAACAATTTCACAGAACACCAATATCAGACAAGGCCACTTCTGTGACCATGAAGGCTCAAGACAAAAGCAAGAACACACCATAATCATGTATGAACACAAATAAAACATAAAAATTTTTTAAACCACAAAATTTACCAAGCATTCTCCTATCATGGCTAATATATGTAACTACTGATTCTTTAGCAATTGCAGCTTTAACTTCAGCCTATATATTCCTCCTTCTAGTTGAGATTGTTTAAGATTGCCAGTCAGAATTACCTTCACTTCAGGTCAGGTCAAACCCAAAACAAAGCCTTGCTTTCCTAATTACTCCCAAAAGTACCCAATACAAACCCAAATACTACATATAATTAGTCCTTTCTAAGACTCCAGCATGCCCCATGGTATCCTCCCTCTTTGAAACAGTGATAAACCCAACCTTAACTGTCGGTGTGTTCTTGGTGGTCTTTGACTTGAGGACATTGATAGTAAAACACAGTTCCTAATTTAAGAAGCATACAATTCAATGTGGGGACAGACAACTATTTTTCAACATCCATTATATAAAATGATAGGTAATTAATGTGTTACAAAGCAGTATCATTGCAGAAACGAAAGCACAGTTTGTTTTGTTGCTGGAATAGGTGCTATAACAGTTTCAAAAAGGAGGGGGTGTAAGAGAAAAAAAGCATAGAATGAAGGATAATGCTAATAAAGAGGAGGCACATATCAACAGAGGGGGATTGACATTGCAGTGTGAAAGTTGATGGGTTTTTCACTGACATCAAATAGATGCAATGCAACTAGACTTGGAACAGGAAAGCGGAATTTGAACTCTAGCATGTATATGGTGAGGGGAAACTAAAGGCACTAAGCAAAGCCTTATATAATTAGATTGCACTTTAGGGAGACAACCCTGGTGAGAGAGTGAGGGAACAGAGTAGCCTAGGGGAGAGACTGATGACATTATAAAACTACCGCAAGTGTCCTGAACTCAGGCAGGCAGTGGGAAGAGAACGGAGAGGCAAGATTCAAGATGGAACATTTTTGAATTGCAGTACTACTGAACTCAGCAACCAGCAGGATGTATGGTTTGAAGATACAGAGAGGACCCAAAGATGACGCTAGCACAAAGTATGGGGAAGATAGAAATCCCAATTTGAACCTGTGGAGATTGCTGTACATGTGGAACATGTACATGGGAGTACGAAAAGGCTTCTGGAAATACAGGTTTGGAATTTAGAAGGGAAATCTAGTCTGGGGAAAGAGATATGAAGGTCAGAAATGAAGATGAGGCTTCAGAGATGGTAAAATGAGTAGAAGATTGAGGACTGCAATCTGGAATTCTGAAGAATCCCATCGGTTAAGGGGCAGGCAGAGATGAAATGGAATGTTCAGAGAGATGAGACAAGAGCAAAGAATTAAAAAGATACCTAAAACAATATAGGGAATGTAGTGACCACACAGTAAGTATTTTCTGAATGAATAAATAAGAGTTATAATTTCCAATTAAAATTTTTTCTATCAAAATATCCCTTATTTCTATACTTTTGGTAAAATTTCCTCTGTTATGCTATCATTACTATCTGCTATCATTGGTTAATCTAAAAATCTTGCCATGATCAATGTCAGACTCTTAGACTTCCCTTCTCTGAGAAACACTGGCAAAGCAAATATACTCAATCCTATTTATCTTTCTTAAATTACTTTGCCTGCATTGTACTGCCTGAGTAGTCAAGAGGCCCCAGAATATTTGAAATACGTAAACAAAGAAACAGGAAATAGTTAACGGCTGCTTCTGTAGCAGCTCAGTAAATTAGAATAATCAAATGCATCTTGGAGTAAACTCATGTGCACATAGCTGTAAACAGTAATCTCCATTCTTTTAAAAGAGCAAATCACTTATTACGACAACTCATAATCATTCCCATTTCAAGTTCTAGATGAGAATAAGTCATAATGAGAGAATTTGTACTTTCTAATTAGAGTTGATTTTTTAAGGCAGAGAAATGAAATGGTGAATTACTACAAAGGAGAGGAAGTCTACAGTCAATTAATTGAAGAATAAGAAAGAGAATTTTAAAATGTTCAAACCAAATAGAGATAGAAAGTTTCAATCATTCAGCGAAATACAGAAAGCACATACCCTTTCTCCCAGAATCCCGCAGAACTTTGTGTAATAAAGGTAAGACAATATTGAGAGTTGCTGTGGAAGAAGAATTTGGTGGGTTGGCCATGCTTTGAAAAGGCCTCCATTTTGGGTGTGTGCCAGGTTTCCGGAGCACCCACAGCACACAATTACTGCATTTGCATGTGTAAATTGGGTAATGGCATGCCTAACTATCAGATTTGTATGTGAAAATGCTATCAGCATATGCACTATTGGTTGTGTGCCCACTAAAAGAGGACTTTTAATGGGGTTGCATTAGTTGGGGAGCAAAATTTCTGAGAATTTGAGACCAGGTTCTATATCCCTGGATCCAGTGTAGATGCCCCTATGGATAATTGGCACTCTGATAATTACTTTGTTGTTGTATATCCTCTCAAATTCTATCTAGGGGAGGAAATTCATCAGAGGACCATTTGACCAACTCTAATTAGCATAGAGCAAAATTGTACCCAAGTTACTCTTGGCAGTGCCTATCTGAGCCAAACGAACAGACTGCGGCACAACCAATCCATTCATCTTGGCCATCTTAACAATCAACATGGATCTATGCAAAATTGACTTAGCCTTTTTTCCCTAAGACACAGTATTCCTCAAATATCCTTTTTGTCACATCATTTTACTTTTCTGAAGACTTCAGTGTTTCTCATTTGCATCGCAGAATAGACAAAACTATTGTCTCTCCACCCAAAGCATAATGATGATTCTTTCACTTTACCTTAGTGGATTTCTTTCTTCTAGAAGTTTCCATGCTTATTTATTAGTACCCTAGAATGTAAACCATAATCGGTATGAGATTTTGCCTGAGAATCATGGTGAGCACATTTCCTGAATCAAAAATCAGTATGCATGGTATAGGGATAATGGAACTGAATATTTCAAATTGGAATTCGCTAAAAAGCTGGATGTTTGGCTTTGTAGCCAAAAGATGTCTTATTCTGGACAGCTCCTTTCTATGATAACCCTTGTTTCCTTTGCACTCCTCCCCCAAAAGACACCTCAATGTAAAACAACTGTCATAATACATCCCTCTAGAAGTCTGCTTTCTCCTGTCTAAGGTGGCAATTTGAGCATAAATTGCTCATCCCAACTCGGAACTTAATCTCTTCATCTCTTTTGTCAAACTGCTAAAAGCAAACTATTATGTGTCACTTGGTTTTCTTTTGACCCATTCATCTTTCTGGTAGTCTTTCTCAAAGTTTGCTCAGAGTAACATTTAGTAAGAAATCCCTAGAGAACTCATGACAAATACAGATCCCATGCCTCATTCGAGACATCCTGAATCAGAATTTGGTGGAGTGAGGCCTGGGAATCTGTACTTTACCAAGTTCCTCAGGTGACGTTTGCAGACTACAGTGTACATACTGTGCACAGTTTTATCTTCATTTTATTTGCCTTCTTCCATTTAGCTGCGAGGGTTCTCAGCATTGAGTTGCAACCCAACTATCAAAGGCATGCATTTCATACCCCTCCCTATAACTCAGACAGGATCATTATACTGGTTTGTAGTTATGAGAATGAAATCTTAGCAAGAAAATATAACATGAATATTCAAAATAAATGTCATAACATAAAACACGCACACTTCTGTCCAGGGCGATCACTGCCTTACTCAATCTGCCTGCTTCGCCTACAGATATTTTTGAGAAATGGCAACCTGAAAGACCCACGATCATCTCTACTTAAGGTTTGCCATGTAATGGGCATCTCTCAAGTAGTTATTCCTGCCCCAAGAATGCATGCAGTAGGTGATAAGAATAGACTGATTTATGATCACTCCATATCGGAAAGGTGTAGCATTCCATTTCACAAACAGTATTCTGCTAGATTAGAAAATATCATAAACACATTGGAGAACCCTCAGCCCAGGAACCATAAACCACTGTATTTTTTCCCCACATTTTAATTTAGCTATCTGTTTTGGATTACATAAATAAAAATGAGCCTGTATTTTCTTTATAAAATAAATCAGTCTCTCTACATAGAAATCACTAGTTAGATTGAACATTAGGGCATATATAAAATTGCATCCTTAAAAGGCACAAAAACATTTCTCAATGAGAAAGAAGCTGCTCACGGTGACCTTCATGTTGAACAGTGGGGGGTCAGCGCTGGCACTAAATCATTTTGATTCACAGATGAGATCAACATATTCATATTTGTTTGCCAAATGTGTATTTTAATTTAAGCTTTCTCTGATTGATGCGTGTAATTTATGCTGCCCAGAACTAAGGCGTCATATTTTTCTTTTTTCCTAACTAACAGGGGGAGACTTTCTTGGAAACACATAAAGGAAAGAGTCTAGTAATTTGTAGCAATGTGACTACAGCCACACATGTCCTAGAATTAATGTTCTTCATTAGGGTGAGTAGGATCAGCTGTATGTATACATCAGGTTTTTAATTAACTCAGTCCCCACAACAGGATTCATGATTCAAACTGTTAGCATTTTTTTCTGAAATCACAAAATAAAAAAATTGGGTGGCACATCTTTTTCACACGCAAAAAAAGGAGGGGGATACTCAGAGGAATGAAAGGCTCTTTGTATTATACTGAGTGTGCTCAGAAGATCTTTATAATCCTGTGTTAATCAGATAAAGGAGAGCTTGGCATTGAGTGATTCCAGAGAGATGCCGAAAACCCAACCATTGTGATAGTTTTCTCTCTGTATAATAGATATGATTTCAGCTTATTTGTATTGACATCTTTAAACTAACATTTGAAATTTGTTAGATATTTTTAACTGCCTTGTTCTTGCAAAACTGACCTGGTAATATTTTAATAGGATACTACCAATTTAAGGAAACTTCAATGAGGCAACATGAGGAGCTTAAGCGAGGGGTGAGGGGAGAAACTTTTTATAGCAGCTTCATTCTCTGAGATCATATTAACATAAATTTGACAGTTAATCTCCATATTGCAAAAAGGCTGCCCAGACTTATTTAATTAAACTTAGAACAAATATGTTTCTTTATTTGTCAGGTACAGCTTTTATCTTAAAATATCCACTTCCAATTATGATGCAAGACTATGGTTGAGGGCAAGAGTATGGGGCAATGGGGATGGTAAAACCAGGGCAGATGGAGGGTATGCAGCTAAGGAGAGAGCCCGGCTGCTGATGTAGTGCTCCTGGTTCCATGCTCCTGAAGAAATTCTGTGGAAGATGTGATGATTTTAAAAAGTTATTTCTTTACTTAAGATTTTAAAGGATAGAATTAAATTGGATAGAGATATTTTTCTCAAATATATTTAAAATCTATTCTTCAATTAATATTTATTGGATAATAACTGTCTAAAGTATTTGTCTAAAGAACTATCTCAAAGAATGTACGTCAAAAGAACTATGGAGGAATGAACAAAGCCTTTGACAGCAGGAGGCTTTGAGTTTGTACTCTGGATCTATTCCATCCTAAAGTGAAATAATTTAACCATCCTGAAGTGAAAATAATTTCACCTTTATGAACCTCAGGTTCCTCTTCTGCTAACCAAGGTTAAGAATATCTCATAATTTTTGCTGAGGATGAAATATAATGATTCACTCATTCAATAAATACTTATAGAACACTTTTGTGACAGTCCCTCTTCTAGGTAACTGAAGAAAATGATGGTCCTGCCTTCATGGAGCTTACATTCCAGGGGAGGAAACAGGAATAGATAAGTGGAGTCTATAACGTCAGGCAGTTTTAAGTTCTAGGAAGCAACAGCGCAGAATGTGAGAATAAAGGTGGCGGCACTGAGAAGAGGATGTTTGGACAGGGGTGGGCAAAGACCTCTCTGAGGAAGTGACGTTTGAGCAGACTGGAATGAAGTGAGAAAGCAAATTATAAAGGGGAAGGATTATGGGGAAAGAGAGTTCCAGGCAGAGGGAGCAGTAAACTCACAATTCCTGAACAGGCGCTGACTTCGCTTCCTGAAGTCAGCAGGCCAGCAGAGGGGGAGGCAGCGGTGTAAAAGTGATAGGAAACCTCCGTCTTTGTAAACGGCCTTAAAATCCCGAAGTACAAGGAAACATTTCAGCAATCCCTTCAGGGGTTCCTGTGCATGCGCATGCTCGTTGCTGTAACATATATGTGGGACTCCACACTGGACAAACAAAAGCAGCCATCACAAAGCAGAGACAATGGCACGAAATGCACATGATGGTAGAAGTTCTCTTCTCTACCACTTAGGCAGAAATAAGAGGTCAGGCCAACTCCATGGAATTTTCAGGCTAATAGAGGATAATCCTCCATATTGTAAATCCCAGGAGGACAAGACTGTGAATTCTTCTTCATATCATCAAGGCCTACTTATGCTAGATGACCATTTAATATTTGTTGCAATGCATACAAATAAAAACTATAAGTTTGAATAGCTCATAAAAACAACTCTCAGTTATCTAACCTCTACAAGCAACATTTTGGGTCATTGTGAGACTTGAGGTAATTGCCATTTACCAGTTACAGATATAAGATGTTCGTGGTCTGTTTATTCCTCTCAGTAAAACATCTGTCATATCATAGCCTGGGTGCTTGCATAATTTGGAACTGTTGCCAATAAACTTAGATGCCTAGTCTTCATGTTTCTCTGTGGCCAAAAGCCAACGCAAGTGTCACTTTCCCACAGAGTATCTTGAACCATCCAAACCACAAACATCTCCAGCACATGGTTTCCATTATAACAATCCTGGGTATCTGTCAAAAGTGAAGAGCAGGAGGTTGTAACTCTGAGGAGAGAAGACAGACTGGAGAGGTGAGTGTCTTCCCCTCATGACATGAGTGGGGTGGTCATGAACTTGCCTACCACACATGTGCGTCTCAGGCTCATTGGCCAGTCTTCCAACACCTTGGAAACAGACTGGCAAAGGCCACTGTTGCTGAATTGTAGGTTTTCTGCTCCGTGTTCCCCATACAGTGTACCCCAATGTCTGCTGTTCTTCCTTATTGAGTTTTAAGCTCCCAGGAACACTTTAGCTTCTCCATCACACAGCAGAATGGCTTAGTAATTTTCTGGGGACTTCTTAGCTTCCTTTAGAGCAACTTGGAAGAATAAAGAGAGAGAATTTTCTCCCTTTTCTTGAATAGTATTGAGCCATTGTGTCTTGAGAATATAGAAGAAGATAGCAGAATATAAGAATCAGGAAGAAATTAACTTTTCCCCTTAGAATAACATTCAAAATAGTATATTTATTAGTTTCTCACCAACTGGTGAGATATGAAGTCAAAATAATTACCATACTCTGGGAAAACCATACCTTTCACTTCTATAGCATAAACCACTTTACATTTGACAGAGTAATTTTGCATGCATCTACTTGTTTGATAAAGGTAGATGGAAGAGAAATTGTTTTTGCCATTTTATAGATATAAAATATGCTCATCAAGGTTAAGTAACATGTCCAAGGAGAGATAGCAGGTAATGAGCCAGGACTCTGATCTGAGTTCTTATCAGAACTTCAGGCCAATGCTTGACTAGGTACAGAAACTTTGCAGGGCTTTGTCACATCTATTTACTGAAATTACTGTATCAGTCAGGGTTCTCAGTAGTCAAGATCAGTTTTGGCTGCTTTAAGTAGAAAGTCAATTGATTTAAAGGCTCTTGGGCGGCTGTCAGAATTGCCAAAAAGACTGAGAAATGGTACCATTTATGTACCCAAATCTTCAAGGAAAGAGACTTCTGTCACATCCACGAATAGTCACACTATCTGGTCATTAAATATCCACTTATGGAATGCTTTGTTCACAAAAATATTTAACTTTTACTCACGGGCTAATAGCCTAGCATAATCTACCTTTTCTCTTCCTTCCCTCAATAGTACTTGGTGAACTAAAGGCAGAAGAACTCAACAATATGTCTCTTCCCTTTAATTCCTGCCTATCAGTCTACAAAAAGCAAAAGATTAGGTGCCATGAGATCCAACTTTGAGGCCCAGATACACTTATGCCCATGTGACTGATTTTCAAATTCCTGACCTTTTCTACTTACCTCAAAGAACTGATTGTTCATTCATTCAGTAAGTATTTATTGAAGGGCTGAGAAGAATACTTTGAAAGTGATTTGTAGCCTATAAAGTTCAAGAACAATTGTTGTTATCACACAATTTAGTGCTTAATTATATCCTGGCACTTATTTATAACTGTTTCATATTTCTGGTCTTTTCTCCTGGACAGCAAGATACTTCACCATAGTCCATTCCTCTTTTGCTACGCAAGGGGAGTGCTAGTCCACAGTAGGCTCAAACCATGCTCCACACGCGAGTCTCAGGTTGATCTGCCAAAGTGCAGCTCTGACCTTGATCCTCAGCTGTGAAAAGCCATCTCACCTTTCCAGTGCTCAGAGTCACATCTGAACTCATTCGACCATCATTCAGGACCCTTCACTATCTGTCTTTTTTCCCCTTGCTCTCCTTCACTAAATTTCACCTTTCTCTGGGCAATTAACTTAAAACACCTCCCCCTGCAAATGCCCTGTGCTCTTCTGCCATTAACCTTGTCCTACTTGTGCCATTTCTTTCCTTTGGAAACACCCTCATCCTGTTGAACTTCCACATTTCAAAGCCCAGCTCAAATGCTAACTCCTAAATTACTTTAAGTAGGCACAATGTCTTTGTCTTCTGAACAAATAGCAATTTTTGTGTTTGTAATATTTTTACTATTATGAAGTCATTATTTACTGGGTTTCTTAGTCATCTCAGGGAGATAAGCGTTCCAGGGAGTTGCACCTCCTGTGTCAGGATACAGACTGCCCAGGACAAACTCATGAATGAGGAAAGGCAGAGGTTATTAACACCTGGGGATTCCATAAATTTTTAGCTCAAAGATTTGCTGCATTTCTTATTATGATGACTTTTTGATACACTATTACTTACATGTCATAGATAGAAAAGTCAAATTCAGGCTGTGATAAAATCAGGTAGTAATGATGGAAAAAGGATTAGAAGCCAGGTTCCTTGGATTTGAACTTTATATTGCTCATATTCAGGTTTTGTCTACATTTCTTCCTATAAATTAAAATAGTACTAATTGCAAATAAATTAATATCCACAGTCAATCTGGTTTGTAAGTGACTACGTATCTCCAACATTTCTTTCCTTCCTGACATTGTATGCTATGTATTCTAGCCAATCAAATTTCAAACTATACTTTGCTGTGGGCATGGATGGAGAAGCAGGTCACATCTGATGAATGAAGAGGAGCTTCCAAGCAGCCAAAGTAAAGTATTTTGCTACACAAACTGCAGGTAATTAAGTCCTTATGATATGGGCAAGAGTGAGGTGGGGGTGGATCACAGAAAACTTACTGGGCTTTTGTGGAAATTTTACTTTTGAATTGACAAAAAGGGGATTATGAATGTCTCATATTCCTGTTCCTGGACATCAGTGGGAGAAATAATCCTTGATACTTATGACTGATATAATAAAATAAGATGCTATAGTAAATCTCTCTTACACTTAGAGATGGTGCCTTGAAGCCCTTTTTGTAAGTGAAAACTGGGTTACATGCTTTCTTTCTGTGAGAAAGTTAGGGACTCCATTTTTCAGCCATCAAAACAGATATTATCAACACAAGTATGGGAAAAGGATTATCATTTTGGAACTATGATTTCATATATGTTTCTAGTCACCAATACTAGGGATTGTTGTCAAATATTTCCGAGAAAGCTCACACTGTCTCCGTAGGTTGATTAGATGAGCTTTCATACATTGGAAACCTGACTACTTTCCAACAACTTGATTTCACAAATGGAAAAACAGCATCTGTTTTCCTGCAGCTTCACATATGGCGATCATTGTTGCTAAGACAAGCTGAAGCAGGTAGCCTGCGTGACAGTGCCCCTCTGGAGTGCTGCAGTCTCCTGGGACCAGATAACACTGGTCTGCTGTGAGGGGCTCTGGCTCCCCAGGCAGTGGAAAGTGCATATTTAATCAACATATGCAAAGCATCCGTATGAACAGCAAATTACAGAAAAAATGATCAAATGCAATATTTAGAACCTCTATGTTTGTATTTGCAGCGGCTAATTTGGATAGGTGTACTTCATGCCGCACTCTCCTGGTTTGAGTACTTAAAGAAATCAGCCAGTGGTTTGCAGAGACAAGGAGCGGAAATGCTTGTATATATGCAAGAAGGCAGGCAGTACTTGTTATGAGAGAATAAGACAGCAACAAAGAATGAAAAAAGAGAATCAATGTTGGACAGAGATGGGAAATACATTTTGCATATAAAAAACTAGACCCCTCCATAATTTCATTAAGGGAGTCTCTGTCCCTCCGGATGCTCTGATTATATTTTAAAATCTTCAATGTACATAATACATATAAGATTCTCTAATCAGTGGCCCATTTTGGGGGAAAAAGGTCATGAAACTGAACCACAAAACTCTTTTTTTCCAGGATCAATGTTCGTGTTTTGAAGCTCAAGAGATTGACAGCTGTAGAAATTAAGTTCCAGAATATATCCACCAGCCAGGTATACTGGAAGCAAATGTTCTTTTTCTGAGATCGCCATGCCAGTGGCCTTAACCCTGACTTGGAAGGACAATGCAATCAACTACAGAAAGAAAAGCCTGCAGTGGTTCTGGAGCAGTCTTAGGCTTTTTTGAATATCACTATCATTAAACAAATTGTTGTTTATCAGGAGCTGTTTCTCCAGCAAATCTCTATCACAGGCTCATAATACATTGGAGCTAGAAATCTGAAAGTGCTCAATCTTTAATTATTAAAATAAAAGCCAGGATCCTAACTTACCCATCCACTTTTTTTTTAGACAGGATGAAGAAATGAATATAACTAAAAGAAGAGGGAAACCTCAGAGCTAAATTTCAGCAAAGTTGACATGAGATACAGATTGGCAACCTGCATAACAGTGTATTTTATTAGCTATCCAAGTTTTGATGGAAATTAAAACCCTAATAATATTGGCCATATTAATTTTCCTTTCTTGTACTTTCAAACTTAGTAAGAGTCCCAAGTATTTTATTTCACCCTCCAAAAGAATAACCTTCGTGGTTGAGACTATGAAACAGTGACTGACCCAAAACTACTCACAAAATTTGTGACTAAGTCGGGGAGAAGTTTTGATATTTACAGTATCTGCAGGCTGCTGTGCTATTTCCCTGTGGTTGCTCCTGAACTCAGCCTTGAAGCACCCTCTGAACGATGGTCTGTTCAACTGCCTGCTGGCCCATTCCGGTAGCCATCACTGCATCACTAAGCATACCTCAAAGGAAAGCTTATCCGTTCCATAATGTCCTGACAGTCTACTTGTTTTCCAGCCAAATAACTCCCAGAAGCAGTGTTATCTACTGATATAAAAGCATAGCCTCTGAAGCCAAACTATTCTTCAAATTCTAATTCTTCCCTATTTCCTAATCTGAGAAGTAGAGATGATGATAGTACCTAAGTGAGAGGCTGTTTGAGGATACAATTGATATAAAACACTTAGAATGTTATTGCGCTTAAGAGATCTTTCTAAGTAGCAGCTAGTACTATTATTATCAAAATGTTTTTAAAAATCTCAGTGAAGTCAATAAAAGGCATGATGTCTATGTGGAAGAATTTTCATACTTGCCTTAGGAAACACACTGAAACAACTGTGGGGTCCTTTGGGTGAAGAGTGATCTTTCCAGAGTGGGAAAAAGCAAGGGCTGGGAGTCAATATGCTTAAGTATTGGCCCTACTTCCACCATGCACAAGAATCCCCAGACATGCTGTAAAACACAGACTCCAAGGCCCCTCTTCATACCTGCAGAGTCAGAATCTCTGGAGTTGGAGCCCAGGAGGTTCTAATACACAGCAGAGTCTTATGCACAGTCAGCCACCCAGGGTTTGTGCCATTTACCAGCTTCCAGCCTGTGACCTTAGGCCTGTTACTTGATCTCTTCAAAATCTTAGTTTCCTCACCTATAAAATGGGGTTAATCGCTCATGAACACATTGTGGAAAACAAATGGGACAATGCACAGAAAATGCTCAGCTGGTCTGGCACAGAGGAAATGTTTGACATATGACAGGTATTATCTCCTTTAAGCTTTGTCCTTGTGTTGAATTAAACTATCAGAAAGCATAGAAAAAATATTTGGACAGTACTAACGTGTGCATTGAATTCCATAGAGAAGTGAGTGCCCAGATGAGTTTTTTTGCTGAATCATTAATCTTTCCTGTGGAGGGGTTGGAGGTGGGCTGGGGGGGTGGGGGAGATGCTCATCCTTCTGTAATAAACATAGTAACTGGTGAGGGTGAGAGCCTGTTGAAGCCCTTTGTTGTGTTAAGGCAGAAAAACAAAAGGTTGAGTACCACTGCCCTAAATGGACTTGCAGGACGTTTTTTGTTTTTCAAACAATATCATCCAATTCCTTACCCTCAACTTAGTCTTTGATTTTATCTTCCGTTCTTAGGGAACTTGGCACCCAGGTGTAGTGACTCACTCATCCCAGACCCCTGGTTCATTTCTCACTCCCCTTAGTTTAATGTCTCTTAATCTTGATTGAAATTTTAAATTTTGGACTGTCTTATTTCATATTTATTTTACGAATTTAAATCACATCAATTTATTTAAGGATGAATGAAATAGATAAGAAATGAAGTCATAAAATGTGTAGAAAATATACTCATGTTCCCTATTTAAGAAAGCTGAAATGAGAGTACGAATCAAAGCATTGATGGAAATAAATTTAGGTCAGAGCTCAACAGTCAAAGAGAAATGAAGTGGGCCGGCCAGGTGGCACAGTGGTTAAGTGTGCACGTTCTGCTTCTTGGGTGGCCCGGGGTTTGCTGGTTGGGATCCTGGGTGCCGACATGGCACCGCTTGGCACGCCATGCTGTGGTAGGTGCCCCACATATAAATTAGAGGAAGATAGGCATGGATGTTAGCTCAGGGCCAGTCTTCCTCAGCAAAAAGAGGAGGACTGGTGGCAGTTAGCTCAGGGCTAATCTTCCACAAAAAAAAAAAAAAAAAGAAATGAAGCTCGTAATTTAACAATAAGGAAAAATATATCAGGACCAAAAGCTTTTGTTTATAATAGAGTACAAAATACCAAATAAAAGAAAAGGCAATTATAGTCAGACCAAGTTTTTCTTGTAATGATGACTATACCTAAATATTGCCAAATATATAAATAAAAATAGAAAAATCTAGTTAATGATTTCTAATTACTCTTTTCTAAGTGATGCCAAGTGTATATTAACAAATAGCTGAATGATTGACTGAATGTTTTGGTTTTCATCTGTATGTTTGGTGTCATATAGATAAATACTCCATCTAAGGAGTATCATATTAGCAAATCGAAAAGCAAAGCAGCAACTCACTGAAGAAATGATGAAGAATTTTTAATCCTTGTTTTACTGATAAATACCATGGAGAAATTTCCAAATTAAAACTCTAACATGCACCTGTTAGAACCACTTTTAACTCTCCATTGTGCTTTTCCTGCATTGATGAATCTTTCTTGAATACTAGATATTCCTATTTCACTACTATTTAAATTTCAATATTATAATGTATATTTGTTAATCAAATAAACTCCAAATGCAGATTTAATAAACACCCACTTATGTAGGGGCTTGTATCTAAGACTTCTGTAAAACTGGGATTTCTTTTTTAGCAAAGCATAAATAGCAAAATAACTTCACAATTTACTGACAAGGACTGCCAAAAAAGAAAAAAAGATAGTATTTACACACGCACACGAATGTAGGAATGATGGCTGGTTCCATGCTGATGTTCCAAGCTGAATATACATATGCATGAATATTAGGGTTGATGTGTCTATATTTGAAGCAGTAAGGTTTTCTTTTGGGGGAAAATGGGGAAGTTCTTGGAAAAATAGTAAAATTCCTCTTTCATCTTTCCCCTATGTCTATTTCTCTCCCTTTCTCATCCTTTCTACCATCACAACCTGTTACATGCACAGTACACAGAATGTCAGGTATAGATCAGTGGGTCACCGTTGCAGAGGGTGAGGGGTCCCCTCCTTACTTCTCGGTGCTTGGTGTCCTGCACACAGTGCTTTGGTGCACGGATATTGACGATCAACAAATACATGTGCATGTGACCTTTCCCCTACCAATAAAACCAGATGCAATGAGAATTTTTTTTAGTGTATTTGAATGTTGTTCTGAAAAGAAAGAGTATCCAGACGCTTCACTGGCGTAGAACTTCAAGATTAAAGAGAATCTGTATGCAGTAGGCAGCACCATGCAAAGAGTCAATTCCCAACCCTCCGTGCCGAGGGATGGAGACCACCACAAACTGGATGATCTAACAGCCGTTCGTGCTTGGCATTGATATGCTTTTGTGATTTAGTTTTGCCAGACATTTTTCTTTTAGTTTAGGCAAAAATGAAAATGTACTTTTTCTTGAACATACAGGAACAATGTATATGAATAACAGGTTGAGGGAGAATGATTTAAAGCATATAATCTGGTCACTGTTAGAAGTAAATTATTTAATCTTCGATGTAAGGAGATGGGTAGGAAGCCCATAGTTATTGGGTATCTGTGTTATATCCCATATTTTACATTCAATATATAAGAAAATCCACAAGATAACCCTAGGTAATATTAACCCATTTTGTAGATGAGAAAACTGATCCTCGAAGAGGTCAATTAACTTCTACAATTTTTCAGATCTTATGTCAATGAGGTATTTTTTGGTTTTGTTTTGTTTTTAGATTACTGTTTTCATGTAATGCTTATCTACAAGGTGTTGATATCTATGCCTTTACTTTCTATATCCTTTCGTCTTTCAGGTTCATAATTGTCTCAGAAGTGGCCCTGGGAAACCCAAACAGCTCCAAGGACCACTATACCAGGCCACTCCGCTTCTCTAATAAAATATTTCTACCACTACTCTTAAAATTTGTTTTTAAAATTTAATTTTTAAGAGCTGTTTTAGGTTTACAACAAAATTAAGAAAGAGGTACAGATATTTCCCACATACCCCCTGTCCCATACATGCATAACTTCCCCTTTATCAACATCAGTCTCCAGAATGATACTTATTTTTTTTTTACCAAAGATGAACCTATACATTATAATTGTTGAAAGTTCATAGTTTATATTAGGGTTCACTCTTGGTGTTGTATATTCTGTGGGTTTAGAAAAATGCATAATGATATATATCCATCATTATAATATCATATGGAGTATTTATGCCCTAAAAATCCTTTGTGCTTTGCTTATTCATCTCTACTGCCTGGTTCCCTGTGGCAACCACTGATCATTTTATTGTCTCCATAGTTTTACCTTTTCCAGAATGTCACATAGCTGGAATGCATACTGATGCAGCCCTTTCAGATTGGCTTCTTCCACTTAGTAATATGCATTGACGGTTCCTCCATGTCTTTACATGCTTGATAGTTCATTTCTTTTTAGTACTGAATAATATCCCATTATCTGGATGTACCACAGTTTATTTATTTACCTACTAAAGGAAATCTTAGTTGCTTCCAAGTTTTGGCAATCATAAACAAAGCTGCTATACACATCCTTGTGCAGGTTTTTGTACAAACATAGTTTTCAACCCCTTTGGGTAAACACCAAGGAGTGCCATTGCTGGATCCTTTGATAAAAGTTGCTTAGTTTTGTAAGAGACCGCCAAATTGTGTTCTAAAGTGGCTGTACCATTTTTCATTCCCACCAGAAATGTATGAGAATTTCTGTTGCTTCATAACCTTACCAACAATTGGTGGTATCAATGCTCTGGATTTAGGCCATTGAAAAAAATGTTTAGTGGTGTCTCGTTGTGTTAATTTGTGGTTTTCAGCTACCGCTACTCTGTATGTTTATTTGCCTGATGTAAAATAATACACAATTTAGATAGTTTTATTCTCATTTTATGTAATTCTCTTGTAAAACAAATATAATAAGAATAATCATTAATAAAAATACTAATTTTTATTGAGCTCTGACTAAACTCCAGAAAGTACTCCAATGATTTACTTACTTCTCAATTCTCATTTTACATATGAGCACTTAAGGAGCAAAAGAACTGTCGAAACTTAGAGTTTGAAGAATTAACATTGCTAAAATGTCCATACTTCCTAAAGCAATCTATAGATTCAATGCAATCCCTATCAAAGTTCCAACAAAATTTTTCACAGAAATAGAACAAACAATCCTAAAACTTATATGGAACAACAAAAGACCCTGAATAACCAAAGGACACCTGAGAAAAAGGAACAAAGCTGGAGGTATCACACTCCCTGATTTCAAAATATACTACAAAGTCATAGTAACCAAAACAGCATGGTACTAGCACAAAAGCAGACACACAAATGAATGGAACAGAATCGAGAGCCCAGAAATAAACCCACACATTTATGGACAGCTAATATTCGACAGGGGAGCCAAGAGCATATGATGGAGAAAGGAGAGTCTCTTCCATAAATGGTGTTGGGAAAACTGGACAGCCACATGCGAAAGAATGAAAGTAGACCATTCCCTTACACCATGCACAAAAATCAACTCAAAATGGATTAAAGACTTGAATGTAAGACCCGAAACCATGAAACTTCTGGAAGAAAACAGAGGCAGTACGCTCTTTGACATCAGTCTGAGCACCATATTTTCAAGTCCCATGTCTGACCGGGCAAGGGAAACAAAAGAAAAAGTGAACAAATAGGACTACATCAAACTAAAAAGCTTATGCACAGCAAAGGAAGCCATCAACAAAACGAAAAGACAACGTAACAATTGGGAGAAGATATTTGCAAACCATATATCAGATAAGGGGTTAATATCCAAAATATACAAAGAACTCACACAGCTCAACAACAAAAAAAAACAACAATCCAATTAGAAAACGGGCAAAAGATCTGAACAGAGATTTCTCCAAAGAAGATATATGGACGGCCAACAGCCATATGAAAAGATGCTCAACATCATTAGCTATGAGGGAAATGCAAATCAAAACTACAATGAGGTATCACCTCAGTCCCGTCAGAATGGATATAATTAACAAGACAGGAAACAACAAATGTTGGAGAGGATGTGGAGAGAAGGCAACCCTTGTACACTGCTGGTGGTAGTGCAGAGTGGTGCAGCCACTATGGAAAGCAGTATGGAGTATCCTCAGAAAATTAAGGATAGATCTACCATATGATCCAGCTATCCCACTGCTGGGTATTTATCCAAAGAACTTGAAAACACAAAGGCATAAAGATACTTGCACCCCTATGTTCATTGCAGCATTATACACAATAGCCAAGACTTCGAAGCAACCTAGGTGCCCATCAAGGGATGAATGGATAAAGAAGATATGGTATTTATACACAATGGAATACTACTCAGCCATAAGGAATGATGAAATCCGGCCATTTGTGACAACACGGACGGTCCTTGAGGGTATTATGCTGAGTGAAACTAGTCAGAGGGAGAAAGTCAAATACCTTATGATCTCACTCATAAGTAGAAGATACAGACAATGACACACAAACATGTAGCAATGGAGAATGGATTGGTGGTTACCATGGGGGAAGGCAGGGGAGGGCAAAAGGGGTGATTAGGCTCACATGTGAGGGGATGGACTATAATTAGTTTTTGGGTGGTGAACATGATGTGATCTACACAGAATTTGAAATATATTATGATGTACATCCAACAGCTATATAATGTTATAACCCAACGTTACTGCAATTAAAAAGATATAAATATAAATTAAAAAATAAAATAAAATTGATTTTAATAAATTTTTAAAATTATGCTCATAATATTTTTAATATTATCTGTATCTTTGGTTGTAGTTCTGCTTTCATCTTA
The DNA here is from genome assembly GCF_041296235.1 of Equus asinus. Taxonomy (NCBI): domain Eukaryota; kingdom Metazoa; phylum Chordata; class Mammalia; order Perissodactyla; family Equidae; genus Equus; species Equus asinus. The sequence continues at coordinate 20,006,054 of NC_091801.1, forward strand.
ACATGAATAATAAAAGCTCTCATTTATTAAAATAATTATATATATTTTATCTTTAAAGTATATATTTAACTTTTGAATTGTTTTAAATTATATTTACAATAATTATTTATACAACCTGTTTAAGTGTTTTTACATCCACTTCTGAGGCTTTTTTATTTGCTACAACTATTTTTATTCTTCAATTTTTATTTATATTTGGGTATTGGAGGGTACCTTCACATAAAATTTTAAGAAGAGTATGTGGATGTTTATTCTCTGAATTTATGTATACCTGATAAAGTCTTTGCTGCCACATATATTCATTTAGTTTATAGAGTTAACTTTTCCCAACCAGCACTCTACTATAAATATCTATTGATTTTCTTTCCACCCATGCTTTGCGGATGAGGTTTGAGGCTAACTTGATTTAGTTGTTCTATGGATAAACTCTTTTGACTGCAAGAGTCCTTAGAGAATATTTTCACTTTCCTTGCAATTCAAAAATTTCAGTAGGAAATATTTTGGTATATGTCACTTCTCATTAATTTTACCTGTTTCATGATAGGGACTTTCCACGTGCTCAGAAAGGACTTTCCTTTAGCTCAGAAAACTTCCAATGTGAGGCGATAGTTACTAATATTTAGTCCATCTTTTCTTCTTCAGAAACATTATTTGTCTTTTGAATTTCCAGGCTGTGTCTTAAAAAATTATCCCATCATTTCTTTTTTTGGGACTTCTCTGAGTTCTGAAAAAGCTTTTCAATTTATCCTCCACATTACTGGGTCTATTTTCAGCACTGACAATTTTGCTTTTTATTGGCCCCAATGATTTTTGCATTTCTTCAACTTAATCATTTCTTTAAAAATAAATTTATGTAATATGTATATACATTTAGCAATATGTTATAGTTTACATACATATAATTTATATATTTTACATATTTTTTTAATTTTCCAAGCCCTGATTAATCTCAGCCCCTATAGCTCACTAGCTAGTTTCCTTTGAAGCTCCATCCATTGACTGCTCAGGTCTACTTTTACTCATTTGTTGTTAGATGATTTATTGCAGTACAGAGAGGGGTTAAGAAGATGGATACAAGTGAACTCAGTTAAATTAATACAACTGACAGAAGGAGCTACTTGTAGTTAAATGTTACTGTGACAGCTCAGTCTTAACAAGACAACTGAAGAATCCCTTGTATTCTGGCTAATGATAAAGTTAATTGAGGAGGAAGAGATGAGAAAAATGGCATTAGAGGCTTTTAAAGAATATACAAGAACACAAAACCAGAAAGTAAAAACCTAGATCACGCCTTGACAATAGAAATTAATGTGGATATGCCCAATATCCCATAAATAAACTAGATCAATTCTACAGAGATGGGATCCTAAAATTAGTATAATGGGGTCAACATGCAGACAGAACTTGGAAATTAACGTAAATGTGACATCGTTTGTATCATAGGTTGGCAGGACCTAAGGGTATAGGTGTTGTACCAGTAATCTGGACACCACAACACATTCTATTAAATTATCCCAAACACTCTTATTATGATGCTTTGGCAACCCTAACATCAAAATCCCCAACCTCCCTCTCTCCTCATTGAGATCGGTTAGGCAGGGAACAGGCTGCAGACATTGGGATTTGAACTGCAGCCTCCACCACAGCCACTAGACCCACAGCTGAGTGATTTTCCAAGTTTCAAAAATATCCATTTTGGGCTCGTTCCCCTTTCTATGTTTATTGTTCTTTTACGTGGGAAACCAGACAAACGTAAAATAAACCTCAAGGTTCTTGTCTTTCTCCCTCTGCTTATACCCACCATTGTGTTCCTTCTGGAGTAAATACTTTTGAATCTGAGCTGGGAGTTAAAACAACTGGGGAGCACTCACAGCTCTGAAAGTTATTGGCTCTCTCCTTTCCCATCACATTCTTCTTCCTGTTAACATTCTTCTGATACTAGGAAACAAGGAAAGGAAACACTTCTCCAGAACTTTCACGGCTACAGTGCCCCCTTGTGCAACTTGATAAGGGCCAGGATGGCAGAGATCCAAGAGAAAGAAAAAAGGCTAAAATAGGATTATCTTAGGGGTTTTGTTTCCAAATATATAGAGGAGCCAAAATGCATTTTCACACACAGCAGTTTTTTTTCTTTCATTGCCTATGTAAAGGAAAACACTTTGTTGTTAAAAAGGGGAAATCCACCTCTGAAATTATGGAACACTGACACAGCATCATTCATCTTGGCAAAAGTTGACTGAGCAGATGATGTAGATCCACTTAACTTGGACTGAATCAAAGGTTTTGCTATTTTCATTTCACAGGCCAGATGTAGCTCATCATCGGTTGGAATCGATTCCAGAAGAGGTGTTAGAGTCTGTTGGTCCAAGAGAAAGTCTGATCCAGGCACCAAAAAGAGCCATGGGGAAAACGGATACTATCTCCACTGATCTCCCAACAATTTAGTCAGTCCAATCCTTGGTTCAGATTAAGCAGCAGGTTAACCCAGAAGTGATGCTATTTTAGTTATAAGTTATTAAATCTCCAGTCATTGTGATATTATCTCCCATGTCCTATTTCTGTAAATACACTGTCATATCTGAATAGATAGGAAAACCGAATAATAATACACACACTTGGGTTTCCAATAAATAGGAAAAGCTAGAAACCAATCACATGGTAGGGAGGTATTTAATTGGGCTACTTGAGTCATCTGTGTTGACTACCAAATGCTTTATATTTGTTACTGCAGCTCCTACATTTCAAATTAAAACAAACGCTTTATTAAATAGAATGAAATGAATTAATATTGCCTTGTGGAAATAAATTTAAAAGGAAGTTTGGAATCTTTATATTAATCTTAATATATGTTGCAATGGAGATTTCTCATTCCCATACAGTAACAGTGGGCACTCAAATTTGAATTTCTCCATATATCCTTCAAAAATCATGCAGATCATTAAAAAAAGCAAATAAGATCAACCAAAACTCATGCCTGTAGCAAAGTAGGAAATAGTCCTATAAGCTTCATTTTCTATACATGTGTGGGAAAAGTTCAGAAATCAGCAAGCCCAGCTTGGAACATAACATTATGCCAGAGTCTAACATAGTATTAGCAATAATGCAATGCAGACAACATTATCTAGAGTTAATCCCCAGAAGGAAAGTCTCCTAATCTGAATGGGAAAATAACATTTCCCCCAGAACCCCCCCAAAAAAGAATCTGAGATGCTGTGAGTACCATCTACTGGTGTTATGAGTTGAATTTTGTCTCCCAAAAAAGATGTTTAAGTCCTGACTTCTAATGCCTATGAATATGATCTTATTTAGAAAGAGGGTCTGTGGAGATGAGTAAATTAAGATTCACTAGGTTGGGCCCTAATCCAATAGAACTAGTATTCCTATAAAAAGGGGAAATTGGGACAAGACCAGCACACGGAGAGAACACCACATGAAGATTGGAGTTATGTTGCCACAAGCCAAGTAACTATCAGAAGCTAGGAGAGAGGCCTGGAATAGATCTTCTCTAATGCCTTCAGAGGTAGTATGGCCCTGATGATACCTGGATCTCAGATTTCTATCCTCCAGAACTGTGAGACAATAGATTTCTGCTGTTTAAGCCACTCCATTTGTGGTGCTTTGTTGTGGTAACCCTAGCAAACTAATACAACTGGAAAATTAAAAAAAGGTTTTTGAAAGTGTGCTGGAGCAGAGGTAGTTGCGCTTCTTGGGCAGAGGAGGACAACTCGGAAAGGAGAGGAATCTCTTGGAGACTTAGCAGATAAAGGGTAATAAATAAGTAAAACTCAGAAGATAGCGTCCTATGGAAACAAAAGAGTATCACAACATGGGAAGGCATACAGACTCACTCCCCAAAGGTGCCATTTATTAAAGAGTAAACCCTGTACTATGTCAGCAAAGGAGGACATTCTGGAACTATGAAATTGAGTAAGTTACCAAAACTTCTCACTTATTATTGCTGGTGAAATACAACACAACTTAAATGAATAGAAAATAACAACCAACATCTATAGGAAGCTACTATAAGAAGAAATTAAAAAGAATCAAAATCTTTTAGTTTATTAAAATAGTTTTCAATAATAAAAGCCATGAAGTTGAGGAAAATATAATAGTCTAAAACAAGTTAAATATTATAAAACAAAATGTTATGATATAAAATAATATCATAAATTATAAACTCAAAACTCAGACAATAAATAGACCAAAAAAGGGGAAAATATGAAATGAGAGTTACTAAACTTAGGAAGGAAAAGAAAATGAAGACAAATCATTTCAGAAATGAACATTAATTAGAGACCAAAAGCAGAATGGAGTCACCAAAAGTATAAGAAAGAACACTAACAGAAGGAAGAAAAACAATCAAGAGAATGAAAGAAAAAGAGGAAAAGATGACTAGAAAGAAAGTATTTAGACAAAGAAGATAGGCAACAAAAATCTGTCATATATATCTGTGTATTGTTGGGGTCCCTAAAGAAGAAGAAAAAGAATGGAATAAAACTAATATTTAAAACTATAATCCAAAAAAACTCCCCCCAAATAAAAAAGGTCTGGATACACACACACACACACACACACACCCACACACCCACACACCCACAAACTGTTAGTGATAGGACTTCTAAGTTCAAGATATCCCATCATGTACCTGGAAGAATTGCCCATAAGCAACATAATATTCAACGGTGAAAACCTGAAAGCTTTTCCTTCAAAACCAGGAAAAACACAAGGATGCCCACTCTTGTCACTTCTATGCAACATAGTACTGGAAGTTCTAGTCAAAGTAATTAGGCAAGAAAGAAAAATAAATGAAATTAAAATTGGAAAGAAAAAAGTAACATTACATTGTTTGCTGATGACAAGCTCTTATGTATAGAAAATTCATAAGATTCCACACAAAAACCCTCTTATAAATAATAAACCAATGCAGTAAATTTTCAGGATACAAAATCAACACACAAGAATCAGATACATTTTTATACATTAACAATGAACTCTCCAAAAATGAAATTAAGAAATAAATCCCATTGACAGTAGCATCAAAAAGAATAAAATACTTAGGAATAAATTTAACAAAGGAGGTAAAAGACTGGTCTTAGAAACTACAAATAGCTGATGAAAGAAATTAAAGAAGACACAAATAAGTGGAAAGACATCTTGTGTACTTGGATTGGAAGTTTTAACATTGTTAAAATGTCCATATTGCCCAAGTGATCTATAGATTCAACGCAATCCTTATCAAAATCCCAATGTCATTTTTTACAGAAATAAATAAAACAATCCTAAAATTTGTATGGAACTACAAAAGATCCCAAATAGCCAAAGCAACCTTGAGAAATCTTGAGGCATCACACTTCCTGATTTTTTAATATACTACACAGCTATAGTAATTAAAACAGTATGTTACTAGATAAAAATGGAAACATATACCACAAGAGAACAGATAACCCCAGAGTAAAACAGAACAGAGAGCCCAAAAATAAACCCTTGCATTTATTATCAACTGATTTTCAACAAGGATGCCAAGAATACACAATGGGCAAATGACAGTTTCTTCAACAAATGGTGCTATGAAAACCGGATATCCATGTGCAAAAGAATGAAATTGGACCTTTATATTACAACATACACAAAAATCAACTCAAAATGGATTAAAGACTTAGACATAAGACCCAGAACTGTAAAACTTCTACAAGGAAACGGGAAATTTTTCATGGCATTGGGCATAGCAATGTTTTGGAAATGACATAAAAAGCTCAAGCAACAAAAACAAAATTAACAAGTAGGACTATGTCAAATTAAAAGCTTCTGTACAGCAAAGGAAACAATCAACAGAGTGAAAGGCAACCTACAGAATGGGAGAAAATAAACCATATATCTGATAAGAAATTAATATTCAAAATACACAAGGAACTTCTACAACCCAATTGCAAAAGAAATAACCCATTTAAAAAATGGGCAAAGGACTTGAATAGACATTTATCCAAAAAATATATACAAATGACCAAGAGGTATGTGAAAAGATGCACAGCATCACTACTTATTAGGGAAATGTGAAGCAAAACACAGTGAGATATTACCCCACACCTGTTGGGATTACTATAATAATAATAATAAAATATAGGCATTGGTGATGATGTGGAATAATTGGAACCTTTGTACACTGTTGGTGGAAATGTAAAATGGTGCAGCCATTATAGAAAAAAGCATGATACTTCCTCAAAAAATTAAAAATAGAGTTACCATATGATCCAGCAATCCCACTTTTGGGTGTCTATTTGGATATACCAAAACAATTGAAATCAGGATCGTGAAGAGATATCTACACGCCCATGATCATTGCAGCACTGTTCACAATAGCCAAGATATAGAAACAACCTAATTGTCCATTGACAGATTAATGGATAAAGAAAATATCACTTACACACACACACACTCACACACACACACACAGAGGAATATTTTTGGCCTTAAAAAAGAAGGAAATTATGTGACAACATGAGTGGAAATGGAGGACATTATGCTAAATGAAATGTTAGAGACAGAAGGTCAAATACTGCATGATTCCACTTATGTGAGGCATCTAAAAATCATCAAACTCTTAGAAACAGAGTAGAATGGTTGTTGCCAGGGGTTGGGGGAGGGAGATATGGAGAGTTGCTGTTTAACAGGTATAAAGTTTGACTTACATAAGATGAACGAGTTCTAGAGATCAGCTGTACAACATTATGCCTCTAGTTAACAATATCGTATTGTGCACTTAAAAATTTAAGAAAGTAGGTCTCATTGTGTTCTTACCATAATTTAAAAAAATCTAAAGAGCATAAATAAGTCTTGAATAAAGAAAAAGGCAAGTCCTGTTCTTGAATATGAAGATTCAATATTGTAAAAGTGTCAATTATCCCTAAATAAATTGTAACATTATATGCAATTCAAACAAAAATACCAACAGGATAATGTCAGGAACTAGACAGACTAATTCTTAATTTCATCTAAAAATAAATATGCAAGAGAATGCAAGAAAACTCTAAAATAAAAAATAATGAGCAGGTAAATCAGACCTGAGAGATATTAAGATATATTATAAAGCTATAGAAAGGAAAGCAATTTGATATTGGTACATAAATAGGTAAGAAAATCAATAAAACAAAAGAGAGTCCAGAAACATATCCAAATACATAAAGGAAATTTGGTGTTTGTTTCTTATAAATGGTAACAAGATATATTAATAAGTAAAAGGTACTTATTAACACCTTAAAATACTTTAACACTTTTAACACATTAAAGATAAAACAGGATACTTCTTCATAAATAAAAACAAATTTTGAATCAGTTAAAAATTTAAACATAAAAATTAAAATTTAAAACTGCTTTAAAAAATTATGGGAATCAGTATGGGCTTTTAAGTCAGAAACACTCCCTAGAAACTAGAAATGAGAACTTTAAGCAAAACGTCCCCATTAAAAGTAAAATTTCCAGGGCCAGTCCCATGGCCTAGTGGTTAAGTTTGGCATGCTCCACTTTGGTGGCCCAGGTTTGGTTCCAGAGTGCAGACCTACACCACTCAGCAGCAGCCATGCTATGGCAGCAACCCACATACAAAACAGAGGAAGATTGGCACAGACGTTAGCTCAGGGCAAATCTTCCTCAGGAAAATAAATAAATAAAATTTCCTTCATTGAAAATGTAATACAGTCAAAAGACTGGTGAGAAGCTTTAAAAAAACCCTTTGTCACACAGGACAAGTATCCTTAATATAAGAAAATGTCTTTTAATTATTACATTAAAACTAACAAATCAAGAGAAAAACAGAGAACCCTCAGTACAATGAAATAAAATATAATTTAAAAACATGAAGATATGCTTGACCTGTATTTAAATAAACGTACATTTTAAAAAACTGTTACCATTTTGTCACCTATCAGGTTAGCAAAGATAAAAGATGTATTAATACACAGTGTTATGGAGGGTACAGAGAAGCAATTAGCACTATAAACTAATATAATGATTAGATTTTATATGATATACTTGCCTGTATGAATAAAAATGTATTTATAACAGGACCTCTATCTCTACTTAGGAGGTGGAAAGTTGCAAGAAACCATTGCTCTCATAGTAACAATCAAAATAAGCCATAAAACAAAAAAAAAATCATAAATTTTGTATATGTCAAAAGAACTGAGAACAGAAATAAACCTCAATGAGTTAAATTCCAGAAAAGAATGACCCCTTCAGAGAAGAAATACCCTTTACTGTTCTCATGTCTGGCAGAATAGCAGAGGAACGAAGGATCTATTGTAGCTGAGAATAAAAAGTTCATAGTTGAACTTTTTTTTAATTTGAGTTCATAATAGTTTACATCATTGTGAAATTTCAGTTGGACATTATTTCTTGTCTGTCACCACACAGGTGCTCCCCTTCACCCTCTGTAGCCCCCCATCCCCCGTCCCCTGGTAACCACTGAACTGTTTTCTTTGTCCATGCACTTGTTTATACCCCACATATGAGTAAAATCATCTGGTGTTTGTCTTTCTCAGTCTGGCTTACTTGGCTAAGCAGAATTCTCTCCAGGTCCATCCATGTTGTTGCAAATGGAATGATTTTGTCTCTTTTTTTCTGGCAGAGTAGTATTCCATTGTAGATATATAGATAGATATAGATATAGATATAGATATAGATGTAGATATATATATATGTATATCTATATCTATATATATACACACTACATCTTTATCCAATCATTGGTCAATGGGCACTTGAATTGTTTCTATGTCTTGGCTATTGTGAACAGTGCTGCGATGAACATATATTCATATGTTCATAAGCAACATATGTTACTTTGGATTGTTGATTTCAAGTTGTTCGGGTAGATACCCAGTAGTGGGATAGCTGGGTTATATGGTACTTCTATTTTTAGTTTTTTGAGGAATCTCCATACTGTTTTCCATAGTGGCTGCACCAGTTTGCATTGCCACCAGCAGTGTATGAGAGATCCCCTCTCTCCACAGCCTCTCCAACATTTGTTATTTTTCGTCTTGGTGATTATAGCCATTTTAACAGGTGTAAGGTGGTATCTTAGTGTAGTTTGATTTGTATTTCCCTGATGATTAGTGATGTTGAACATCTTTTCATGTGTTTATTGGCCATCTGTACATCTTCTTTGGAAAAATGTCTGTTCATATCCTCTGCCCACTTTTTGATCATGCTGTTTGCTTTTCTGTTGTTCAGTTGCATGAGTTCCTTATATATTATGGACATTAACCCCTTATCAGATATATGATTTGCAAAAATTTTCTCCCAGTTGGGTTGTCTCTTTGTTTTGATCCTAGTTTCTTTTGCATTGCAGAAGCTCTTTAGTCTGATGAATTCCCACTTGTTTATTTTTTCTTTTGTTTCCCTTGTCTGAGAAGACATAGTATTTGCAAAAAATCCTAAGTTTGATGTCCAAGAGTGTACTACCTATATTATCTTCCAGGAGTTTTATGATTTCAGGACTTATCTTCAAGTCCTTGATCTGTTTTGAGTTTATTTTTGTGTATGGTGTGAGATAATGGTCTAATTTCATTCTTTTACATGTGGCTGTCCAGTTTTCCCAACACTATTAACTGAGGAGACTGTCATTTCTCCATTGTATGTTATTCGCATCTTTGTCGAAGATTAGCTGTCCATATATGTGCAGTTTTATTTCTGGGCTTTCAGTTTTGTTCCATTGATCTATGTGCCTGTTTTCGTACCAGTACCATGTTGTTTTGATTACTATGGCTTTTTTAGTATATTTTGAGGTCAGAGATTGTGATACCTCCAGCTTTGTTCTTTTTTCTCAGCATTGCTTTAGCAATTTGGGGTCATTGGTTGCCCCATATGAATTTTAGGATTCTTTGTTCTATTTCTGTGAAGAATGTCATTGAGATTACATTGAATCCGTAGATTGCTTTGGGTAGTAGGGACATTGTAACTATGTTTATTCTTCCAATCCATGTGCATGGAATCTCTTTCTATCTCTTTATGTCATTATCTATTTCTTTCAGGAAATTTGTAGTTTTTATTGTATAAGTCCTTCACCTCCTTGGTTAAATTTATTCGTAGGTACTTTATTCTTTTTGTTGTAATTGTAAATGGAATTGTATTCTTGAGTTCTCTTTCTGTAAGTTCATTATTAGAGTACAGAAATGCCAACTGATTTTTGTAAGTTGATTTTGTACCCTGCAACTTTACTGTAGTGGTTAATTATTTCAAATAATTTTCCAATGGATTCTTTACGGTTTTGTATATAGAAGATCATATCATCTGCAAACAGTGAGAGTTTCACTTCTTCACTCCCTGTTTGGATTCCTTTTATTCCTTTCTCTTGCCTAATTGCTCTGGCCAAAACCTCTAGTACTATGTTGAATAAGAGTGGTGATAGCAGGCATCCTTATCTTATTCCTGTTCTCAGAGAGATGGCGTTCAGTTTTTCCCCATTGAGTATGATATTGGCTGTGGGTTTGTCACATATGGCCTTTATTATGTTGAGGTAATTTCCTTCTATCCCCATTTTTTAAGTGTTTTTTTTTAATCATAAATGGCTGTTGAATCTTGTCGAATGCTTTCTCTGCATCTATTTAGATGATCATGTGGTTTTTATTTCTCATTTTGTTAATGTGGTGTATCACATTGATTGACTTGCGGATGTTGAACCATCCCCGTGTCCCTGGTATAAATCCCACTTGATCATGACGTATGATCTTTTTGATATATTGCTGTATTCAGGTTGCCAATATTTTGTTGAGGATTTTTGCATCTATGTTCATCAGCAATATTGGCCTGTAGTTTTCCTTTTTTGTGTTGTCCTACTCAGGCTTTGGTATCAGGGTGATGTTGGCCTCATAGAATGTGTTAGGAAGCATACCATCTTCCCTAATTTTTTGGAATAGCTTGAGAAGGAAAAGTATTAAATCCACATGGAAAGTTTGGTAGAATTCCCCAGAGAAGCCATCCGCTCCTGGGGTTTTATTCTTTGGGATGCTTTTGATTACTGTTTAAATCTCTTTCCTTGTGAGGGGTCTATTCAGATTCTCTATTTCTTCTTGATTCAGCTTTGGGAAGTTGTAAGAGTCTCAGAATTTATCCATTTCCTCTAGATTGTCCATTTTCTTGGCATATAGTTTCTCATAGTATTCTCTTATAATCTGTTGTATTTCTGTGGTATTCCTTGTTATTTCTCCTCTTTCATTTCTTTTTTTGAGGATGATTAGCCCTGAGCTAACTGCTGCCAATCTTCCTCTTTTTGCTGAGGAAGACTGGCCCTGAGCTAACATCTGTGCCGATACTCCTCTACTTCATATGTGGGATGCCTACCACAGCATGGCATGCCAAGCAGTGCCATGTCCGGACCCAGGATCCAAACTGGCGAACCCCAGGCCACCAAAGCAGAACATGTGCACCACTGCACCACTGGGCTGGCCCCTCCTCTTTCATTTCTAATTTTATTTATCTGAGCTTTCTCTCTTTTTTTCTCTGTAACTCTGGCTAGTGGTTTGTCAATTTTATTTATCTTCTCAAAGAACCAGCTCTTTGTTTCATTGATCCTTTTGACTGCCTTCTTTGTTTCAATAGCATTTATTTCTGCTCTGATTTTTATTATTCTTCTCCATCTGCTGACTTTGGGCTTTGTTTGTTCTTCTTTTTCTAATTGAATTAGGTGTAGTTTGAGATTGCTTATTTGGGCTTTTTCTTGTTTGTTAAGGTGAGCCTGTATTGCAACGAATTTCCCTCTTAATACAGCTTTTGCTGTATCTCATATGAGTTGGCATGGTATGTTTTCATTTTCATTTGTCTCCAGATATTTTTTTATTTCTCCTTTAATTTCCTCAATGATCCATTGCTTGTTCAATAGAATGTGGTTTAGTCTCCACATCTTTGTCCTTTTCTCAGCTTTTTTCTTGTAATTAATTTCTAGCTTTACACCATCATGATCAGAAAAGATGCTTGTGGGGCTGGCTCTGTGGCTGACTGGTTAAGTTCGCGCGCTCCATTGCGGCAGCCCAGGATTCGGATTCTGGGCGCGGACATGACACTGCTCGTCAGGCCACATTGAGGCGGCATCCCACATCCCACAACTAGAAGGGCCTGCAACTAAGATATACAACTATGTACTGGGGGGGTTTGGGAAATAAAGCAGAGAAAAAAAAAAAAAAGATTGGCAACAGCTGTTAGCCCAGGTGCCGATCCATAAAACAAAAAAAAAAGGAAGATTGGCAACAGTTAGCCTAGGCGCCAATCTTTAAAAAAAAAAAAAGATGCTTGTTATTATTTCAATCTTCTTAAATTTATTGAGGTTCTCCTTGTTTCCCAATATAGTCTATTCTTGAGAACATTCCATGCACACTTGAGAAGAATGTCCATTCTGCTGTTTTTGAATGGAGTGTTCTACATATGTCTATTAAGTCCAACTGGTCTAGCTTTTCATTTAATTCCACTGTTACCTTGTTGATTTTCTGTCTAGATGATCTATCCATTGATGTGAGTGGAGTGTTGAGGACCCATACTATTATTGTGTTATTATTAATGTCTTCTTGTAGGTTTGTTAATAGTTGCTTTAGGCACTTTGGTGCTCCTCTGTTGGGTGCACAGATATTTATAAGTGTTATTTCTTTTTGATGGAATGTCCCTTTGATCATTATATCAGCCTCTCTTTGTTTCTCTCTACCTGTCTTATCCTGAAGTCTACTTTGATGTAAGTATTGCAATACCTGTTTTCTTTTATTGCCATTAGCTTGGAGTATCATCTTCCATCTCTTCACTCTGAGTCTGTGTTTGTCATTGGAGCTGAGATGTGTTACCTGGAGGCAGCATATTGTTGGGTCTTGTTCTTTAATCCATCTCACCACTCTGTGTCTTTTTATTGGAGAATTCAATCCATTTATGTTTACGGTGATTATTGATATATGAGGGCTTAATGCTGCTGCTTTATCACTCATTGTCCGATTCTCCTGCATTTTCTTTGTTTCTCAGCCTGTGTATTTTGATCTACCAATGGAGTTACATAGTTTTGGAGTTTTTTTGAAAAATTTTTTTTTCTTTTTGAGGAAGATTAGCCCTGAGCTAACATCCATACCCATCTTCCTCTACTTTATATGTGGGATGCCTACCACAGCATGGCTTGACAAGCAGTGTGTAGGTCCACATCCAGGATCTGAACCAGTGAAGTCCGGGCCACTGAAGCAGGACACATGAACTTAACCACTGTGCCACCAGGTCTGCCCCTGAGTTGTTCTATATGTTGCGTTTCTTTGTTTTCTTCTTATTTATTATTTGTGTCTCTGTTCTGCTTTTTTGTTTGGTGGGTACCCTGAGGTTTGTATTCAAAATCTCGTGGAGAATATAGTCCCTTTTCTGATGGCCTCTAATTTCCTTAGTCAAAATTGATACAGTCCCTTTCCTCTTCCCCTCTTAAGTTGTTTTTCTCAAATCTTATTCCATCTTGAGTTATGAGTTTGTGGTTAAAATGACAAGATTATCTTTGTTTTTGCTGTTTTCCTTCCCCTTGTCTTTAATGCCATACTTGAGTATTTGCTATCCTGCTCTGATTCTGTCTACCTATTTATCTCTTTACTCTGTGCTTTGTAACCCCTTTTTCCCTGCCTCCCCCACGCTTTGTTTTTCCCAGGTATGAGGGCCTTCTTGAGGATTTCTTGTAGGGGGTGTCTCGTGGCTATGAACTCCCTTAGCTTATGTTTGACTGGGAAAGCTTTTATTTCTCTATCATATCTGAAGGACATTTTCACTGGATAGAGTATTCTTGGCAGAAAGCTTTTGTCCTTCAAAGATTTGAATATGTTATTCCAGTCACTCCTAGCCTGTAAGGTTTCTGCAGAGAAATCTGTTGAAAGCCTGATGGGAGTTCCTTTGTAGGTTATTTTCTTCTGCCTTGCTACCCTTAGTATTCTTTCTTTGTCATTGTTTTGCCAGTTTCACTACTATATGCCTTGCAGTAGATCTTTTTATATTGACATATTTAGGAGATCTGGCAGCCTCTTCCACATGGATTTCCTTCCCTAGGTTTGGGAAGTTCTCTGCTATTACTTCTTTGAACAGGCTTTCTACTCCATTCTCCTTCTCTTTTCCTTCTTGTATACCTATAATTCTTATGTTGCATTTCCTAATTGAGTCAGATATTTCTTGGAGACTTTCTTCATTTCTCTTTAATCTTAGTTCTCTCTCCTCCATCTGGAGCATTTCAACATGTCTATCCTCAATTATGCTGATATGCTCCTCTATGATGTCAGCTTGAGCCTTCAGGGAATCCATATTTGGTTTTATTTCTTCCATTGTGTCTTTCACCTCTCATATTTCTGATTGATTCTTCTTTATAGTTTCAATCTCTTTTGTGAAGTAGCTCCTGAACTCATTAAATTGTTTCTCTACATTCTCTTTTACCTCATTAAGTTTTTTGATGATAGCTCTTTTGAATTCTTTGTCATTTAGATTACATATTTCTGCATCCTCAGGACTGATTTCTGGGTACTTGTCATTGTACTCTGTGGTCTGGAGATCTAATATGATGTTTGATATTGTTAGATGGAGTGGCTCTGTTTTTTCGCATCCTGGCATTATTTGGTCACAGTTACCACCTATCACCCCTGGGGGGGGGGTCAAGAGCCACGTATTCTGAGCCCTCTGCCTTCAGCTGAAATCCCAGGGGCTGGAGCCATGTTGAGCGAGTGGGGGTAGGGGTGCAGTCTCCTGCGTGCTCTCAGGGTCTTCTCACTCTGCTCTTGCTATCTGCTCTCCTGGGTGTTGGCTTGATAAGGTCTCCGCCCTGTGAAAGCTCTCACCTTGGTAGAGGGCGTCTGTCTATGCTGCAAAAGCCCTCAAGAATCCTTAATTTTCCCACAAGTAAACATCTCTTTCCCTGTTCCTTCCCTCTAAGAGGTCTCCCATGGTCCTGGATCACAGTCTTTAAGGGAGAGAGCGAAGTTTTCTCTTATCCCATTCCACCTCCTCCCAGGGGGGCTCCAGACTCTCTGTCCTCCATTGTATGGCTGCATGGGTCTCTCTGACATTTTCTGTGTTGTGTTTGGATGTCTTCTGTTGGAGTATGACTGACCTTTTTGTTGTATATTGGAGGGAAAGATTACTGGAAAGACCTACCCTGCCATGATGCTGATGTCACTCAAGGCATAGTTAAACTTTTAATGAACTTTTAACAGCTGCGTGTAGTGTGGCAAAACATTAAAATTCCAGCCATAGAACAAGTCTGCACCTCCAGCCAACTATTCCCCATAGGTCTTTACAAAAGATCTCAAACGTAGTATGCCAAAGACTGAGGGCAGGGAAAGAGAGATAAGAGAAGTCCATTTGAAGCATTTTAAGCTTTTAGCTATGACAGACAGGGAGCAGAGCTAAGAAAAAGACTCCCTTGCATTCCTGATCCACAAAGAATGTAAAGATGAGGTCTTCTGAAAGCTTAGGACAAGGTGGCAAGGTAAGCTGGAGCAGGACTGGAGAGTAAAAAGATTTCCCCAGAAACCAAAAAAAAGGTAGCAGCTGGACTGTGAAGTCTAGGGGTATATGCAACAGTTGAGAAAGCTGGTGACTCAGCTTTAAAGCACAAGAAGAGCTCCCAAATATCTCTAGAGCTCAGAAGGTAAAGTCTTGACTCTGTTCTCAAAATATTTGAAGCCAGTGGTGAACCTAATTAAACTGAGACTGCAGCCAAACCTAGACTGTGCTTAACTACAGATAACATTGCCCCAGCAACTCCCCACCCAATCTAGAAGCCTGAAAGGAGAAGGACTCTGCTTTTTTTTCTGGAGATAAATATTATTTACTTCAATCTCCACTATTCTTTTAGATAAAACATCCTACATAATTTTTTTTTTTTATTTCAAGACAATAAAGCAACAAAATGTGATGTATGGTCAAGAGAGAAAAGAGCCAAGAGAAGATGAACCAGAGATGGCCCAGATGTTAGAATGAGAATACAAGAACTTTCACTTAACTGCAATACAAATCTTTAAAGATCTATAGGAAAAAGACGGGCCACATATATGAAGAGATGAGGAATTTCAGCAAAGACTTAGAACCTATATAAAGATCCAAATGGAAAAGCTAGAAATGTAAGATGAAATATCAAAAATGAAGAATCTATTAAATGGACTTTACAGAAGACTGGATTCATACAGTAAAGAATAAGTGAATTTGAAGACAGACCAATAGAATGTTTCCAAATTAAAACACAAGGAAGAAAATAATGGGGAAAAAACCTAGAAGAGAGTTCTAAAACATACGGGATAATATCAAATAGTCTAATGTGCATGTAGATGGAATGTCAGAAAGAGAAGAGATAGAGCATGAGAGAGAAGAAATATGTAAAGAAATTACAAATGAGAACTTTCCAAAACTGATGAAAGATATCAACTCATGGATACAGAAAGCTTAGTGAAAACGCTTGGTTAAATAAAGAAGAAAACCTCACCTAGGCATATCTTAACCAAAGTGTTAAAAAAATAATGACAAAGAAGAAATCTTACAATCTTCACACACACACAAAATAGACTCAGGAAAACAACGAGAATAACAGTTACCTTCCCACCAGAAGCAAAGGAGATCAGAAGACAATGGAACACTATGTTTAAAGTGTTCAAATTTAAAAATTGTCAACCTACAATTCTAAAATCAATGAAAAAAAACTTTCACTAAGTGCCCATCAATGGATGACTAGATAAAGAGGATATGGTATATATATATACACACACATACACAGACACACACACACACACACAATGGAATACTGCTCAGCCATAAAAAAGATGAAATCTGGCCATTTGTGACAACATGGATGGACCTTGAGGGCATTATGCTAAGTGAAATAAGTCAGATGGAGAAAGATAAATAACATATGATTTCACTCACATGTGGAAGATGAAAAACAACAACAAACAAGCAAACATATAGACACAGAGACTAGATTGGTGGTTACCAGAGGGGAACGAGGAGGGGGGAGGGTGAAAGGAGTACAAGGGCACGTAAAAAATATGGGATGATTCTTGTAGGATCCAGTATTATTTTTTGTTTCACATTCACTAATGAAGCACTAAGATTTCAAATAAGAAAAAAACTTTCAAAAGTCAAAATTAAATAAACATATTTCAGAGGGACAAAAACCAAGATGTTTTGACTCCAGGAGATTTGCACTACAATATATACTCAAGGATTTCAAGAGAGAAGGGAAATGAAATCGGGTGGAAACTTCGATCTACAGGAAGAAATAAGGAGCACCAGAAATGATAATAATATCTGCATAAATGTAAAATTTGTTATATATATTTACAAATTTTTTCAAAATATTAACTATTTAAAGCAATACTTATATATATATTTGTTCTCACAATACATATTTCTGCATATTTATCCTTATAAGAATTATAACATATTTTTACTTTACAACTCTATAACATATATTTATAAATGCAATATGTATATCATATTAATATATATTATATATAATTACACAATACAATAATATTACACAATATAATAATATTGTGGAATATTTACATATTTAAATGTGCAATGTATTTATTATATTATATAAAAATAATAGCATACAAATATTGCAATATAAGATATAAATATATGAATATTACATTTATAATATAGTTTTATGAAATATATAAATAGAAAAACATAAAAAATGATATTATTTGAAGGTGAATTATGATAAATTAACATTGAGTGACCATGAAAAAATACAAAGTATAGCTAAGTAGTCACTATGGAAGATAACCACGAATACTAAAAAACTTACCACTCAACAAAAGAAAGTAGGAACAAAGGAATAAAGAACAAATGGGAAAGACAGAAAATAAGTACCAAATAGTAGACTTAACCCCAATATATTGATAACAACTTAAATGTAAATAGATTAAACAGGTCAATTAAAAGACAGAGATGATAAAATAAAATATTAATATCACCCCATATCTTATTTGAAAGAAATACACTTTAAATATGACAACACAAAATGTAAAAGGGCAAAACAATAAATACAAGCAAACTTAGATCATAACAAAGTTAATGCGGCTATAGTAATATCAAATAAATTAGACTTTAAGGTGAAGAATTGCCAGAGATAATGAGGAAAATATAATAACACAGGGAACAATTAATCCAGAAGGCAAACCATGCAAAGCATATATCTACCAATAGCAGAGCTTCAAAATACATTAAGCAAAAGTGGGAAGAACTAATTGGAGAAATAAAAAGTCAACAACCATAGCTGGACATTTTAGTACTCTTTTCTCAGTAATTGACAGAACAAGTAGCCAAAAATCAGTCAACAATATGGAAGACCTGAACAACCTTAACAATCTCCTTGAACTAATTGACATTTCTACCTACATTATACAATATCCAATACAAACTTGTTACAAAATTACACGAAACATGTAACAAAATAGGCCATATGTTAGGCCATAAAACAAGTCTAAGTAAATATTAAAGGATTAAATTACACATATGATCTTCTCCACCATAACAATATTAAATTAGAAGTCAATTAACAATAAGATACTTAGAAATATTCCCAAATACTTGAAAATTAAACACTATACATCAAAATAATTCATAAAGCATATGGGAAACTAAAAATATTTTGAACTAAATGATAATGAAAGCAAGTCAAAATTTGTGGAGCTAAAGTAGTACTTAGCAAAGCATCAGGGTACAGGTAGGCATAACAACTGCTAACTATTGTCAAAGGGAGATTATCATCAAAAGTCATCCAGGACAGTTACCATAACCTGTCTTCAGGCTATTTAAGTACTTGGTCAAATAGAAACTTGTCAATCTGTGGACTCTCAGCTTTTGGATACCACTGATTGAAAACATTTATTCAAGCTAGCAGATACTGGATGGTCTGCAAAAAGATTTGACCTTGGTTCCTTCTGGGCTCCTTAGGGGGTTTTATTAATTTAGCTGCTCTCCACAAAGCCTGTAACAGTCTGTTCCCCTAGTCCAAACACTATCTAGCTCCCCCCTTCATTTCTATAATCCTCTCTTTCTCTATCCTCCAAGCCTAGAGAGTTTTTAAACCTCAGAGGGCTGAATAGTCTAGGTCTTATTCATAAGATTTTCTCCAAACTCTAAGGACTTGTTCAGGGATAGAATCCTTTAATTCTGCTTCTTGTTATACCACTTTACTGAAGTAGAGGAAACAGCTGATAGAACTGGCTTGGGGGAATGACAGAAAATAGCAAGGGAAATGTCAAACCAGGTTTCTAACTCAGGATTGTCTGAATTAGACATCATGGTTTTAAATGCTGCATCAAGATAGGACAGGGTGTGGGAAGTAATAAACAACTACCAAATACCAGTGCCTTCACGCAGCAAATCTTTATTTCTCACTCAGTCTGCTGTAGATTGGGCAAGTGTGTCCCCCATGAAATGACTTAGTGAACCAACATGTTTCAGTTTTGGGCTCTGCTCTTTCAAAACACGAACTCCAAGTTTTTCATCCAAGAGGGCAAAAGAAACTAAAGAATATTCAGGAGCTTTCCACTGGCTCAGCTCAGAAGTATTGTAGATCACTTCTATTCACATTTCCTTGGCCAGAAATAGTCATGTGGCCTCTATTATTTGAATCCCAAAAGGAGGAGAGAAAGAGAAAGGCACAGAAAGTTTATTTAAAGAATAATAGCAAAAAACTTCCCAAAGCTGGGAAAGGAAATGAACATCAGGATCCATAATGCCCAAAGAATCCCAAATAGGCTGAGTATCAAGAGGTCTCACAAAGACACATTACAATTAAATTGTCAAAAGTCAAAGATAAAGAGAATTTTGAAAGTGGTAAGAGAAAAACAACTCATCACATATAGGGGAACCCACGTTAGACTATCAGTGGATATCTCAGCAGTAACTTTGTAGGCTAGGAAAGAGTGAGATGATATATTCAAAGTGATGAAGGAAAAAACTGCCAACTAAGAATACTTTACCTAGAAATGCCAAACTTCAGAAATGAAGGAGCAATAAAGACTTCTGCAGACAAACAAAAGCTGAGTGAGTCCATCACCTCTTTACCTGCCTTACAAGAAATTCTAAAGGAAGTTCTTTAACTTGAAACAAAAAGACACTAATTAACAACATGAAACTTATAAAGGTATAAAACTCACTTGTAAAGGTAGGTATAGAATAAAATACAGAATACTCTAATACTGTAAGGTGATGAATAAGCCACTTTTAACTCTAACATAAAAGTTAAAAGAAGGAAATATTAAGAATAACTATAGCTACAATAATTTGTTAATGGTGACAAAAAGATGGAAATTGTGACATTAATAACATAAGATTCAGGGAAGGAAGGAGTAAAAGTGCAGAGTTTTGTTTGCAATCAATATAAAATTGATATCATCTTAAAACAGACTGTAATAACCACAAATATTTTATGTAAGCCTCATGGTAAACATGAAGAAAACACCTGCAGTAGAAACACAAACGAGAAAGAGAAAGGAATCAAAATCTGCCACTACAAAAAATCACCAAATTACAAAGGAAGACAATAAGAGACACAGAAAGGAATAAAGAACTATAAAACAGTCAGAAAGCAATGAACAAGATGATATTAGTAGTAAATCCTTACCTATTAATCATTACTTTAATCAAAAACTGTAACAAGAGACAAAGAAGGTCATTATATAAGGATAAAGGGGTCACTTCATCAAGAAGACAAAATAATTGTAAATATATATGCATCCAACATCAGATAACCAAATATATTAATCAAATACTAATAGATCTGGAGAGAAATAAACAATACAATAATAGTAGGGGACTTCAATATCCCACTTTCAACAATAGATAGAACAACCAGACAGAAAATCAATAACGAAACAGAGGACTTGAACAACACTACAGACTATGGAGCTAACAGACACATACAGAACATTCCACCCAACAGTACCAGAAAATACAGTCTTCTAAGGCACATACAGAACATCTCCAGGATGGATTATATGTGAGGTAAGAAAACAAATCTTAATAAATTTAAGAAAGTTTCGATGATATCAAGTGTCTTTTCTGACCACAACAGTACAAAACTAGAAATCAATAACAGGAAGAAAACTGGAAAATTCACAATATGTGGATGTTAAACAACACACTCCTGAAAAACCAATGGGTCAAAGGAGAAATCAGAAATTATCTCAAGGCAAATGAAAATTGAAAGAACATACCAAAACTTACAGGATGGCATAACCATGGTTCTAAGAAGAAACTTGGTAGTGATAAACACCTACATTAAGAAAAAAGATCTAAAATAAGTAACATAACTTCACACCTCAAGGAACTAGGAAGAAAAATCTAAGCACAAACTTAGTAGAAGGAAGGGAATAATAACGATTTAGAGCAGAAATAAATGAAAGAGACTTGAAAAACAATAGAAATGATCAATAAAACAAAGAGCTGGGTTTTGGGGGAAAAAACCCAAATTCACAAATCTTTACCTAGCTAAAACTTCCAAACTCATTTTACGAGGCCAGCATTACCATGAAACCAAAGCCAGACAAAGGCACTATAAGAAAAGAAAATTACAGGTCAATATCCTTGATGACTATAGATGCAAAAATCTCCAAAAAATACTAGCAAGCAGGATTCAACAGCACAGTAAAGGACCACACAACATCATCAAATTGGATTTACCCAGGGATGCAAGGATGGTTCAACATATGCAAATCAATAAATATAACATACCACATTAACACAATGAAAGATAAAAATCATATGATCATCTAAATAAATGCAAAAAAATTGACAAAATTCACCATCCTTCCATGACGAAAAGTCTCCACAAATGAGGTTTAGAAGGAATGTACTTTGATATAATAAAGGCCATATATGATACTCCCATGCTTAACATCATACTCAGTGGTGAAAAGCTGAAAGCTTTTCCTCTAAGATCAGGAACAAAACAAGTATGCCCACTCTCACCACTTCTAATCAACTTATTTTGACAATGTTGGAAAATACAATGTGAGTAGAGGCTTGAAAAGTGCTTTAGCAACTGGGTTTCTCTTTGCTCTTGCACCTCTGCCATTGCCATGGAACACGCTTGGGCTAACCTGTTGGAGGATGAAAGGCACATGAAAGAGAACCAACTTACTTCAATGGAACCAGCTGAGCCCAGCCTAGATCAACCTGCAGCCAACCAATTGCTAGATATGAGTGATCCCAGCCTCAATCAGCGGAGCCATGGAGAGGCTCTCATCTGACTGCAGAGAGATAAGGTAACCTAGTCAAGATCAGCTGAGACTATCCCAGACCACTGAGTCCAGTGCAGTCAGCTGAATCTAACAGCCTTACGAGCTAAATTAAAGTTTATAGGTACATAGCACTGAGAGTGGGTATATATTAGCACAAAAAACTCTTGTGATGTCACGGTGCCTGGAAATTTCAAAAGATAATCTATAAATTCAGACTATCATTGGCATTTAGAAAAAATAAAGTATGGAGTGGATTTAAATAACCCCTAGGAAATATCCTGGAGAATGAGTGTCTTTCAGGTTAAATTTCTTATTTTCTTGTAATGATAACTTTTATTTACTTTAAGGGAAAAATTTAGAATTGACAATAAAATTTTATTAGACACTTGTACTACTTAATCTAGATTAATTTACAAATTAATAATAACTTGCTAACTTCAATCAAAAATATACAACATAATTTTTTTTCATATTTCACATTGTACTTTGCTACAGAACCATCTTTACTCCCACGGGAAAAAATCAAATGTTTTGATTTATCTGGTTTGCATACATGCAACACAAAGGTCAAAATTTGTACATTCATTATTCCAATGACTGGGAAATTACAACCAATTTAGAAACCTAAGTTCCCTTGGTGCTTTTTCCCAACAAATATGTTATTGTGAAATCTTTAAATTTGAGAAGATAATCTGAATAACTAGTTCTGTTACCATCTTATCTTCCCTCATTTTTATTTCCTCCATAAACAATGCTGCATACAATGGAAAAGACGGTCTTGAAACATGAATTCTTCTTTCCTTCAAATAATCAATTATTCAAACTTCTAAATTTAAAATAATTATGAGAAAAATGGAAAATTTTAATCACACTCTCTAATTAGTCACTATTTTGAATATCTTAGATGATAGACTTCAGAATGTATGGCTTTTCTGTAAGGAAACAATACGTGTATAAATAAATACATGAACTCAGTGCTACCAATAATAAATTGTAGAGTAATAAATCCAATTTTATTCAAAGATAAGTTCCAGGATAATGTCTTTTACATGACAAAAAATGTACAATTTAAGGTCTTATCTAATGATCTTTGAATATTAATCACGTGTATCAAATCCCCCCCTTACAGCTAGGTCAGATCTTGCATAGAGTGGTACAGCTGCTTCAAACAAGAAGCACTA